>NC_085930.1:164500952-164810833 GCF_028885625.2 Pongo pygmaeus | reverse complement strand
TTTTAACAACATACTATGAATAACTGCCTTAAAGTAAAATAGGACAGGTTTGTTAAACTTTCACCTTATATCTAATACCACCTTCGGCTATGGCTTTGTCTAGTGTTGTGTGGGTTGCAAGCATAGTAAACATGGTTCTCATTTTTAACTTCTCGTTCAGTCTGAATGCCAAATACTGGTAACACATCTTTCCTGACTCTTTTCTAATAAAATCAAGTACTCTTGGACACAGGCAATTAAGGATAGCTAACTCTATCTAGTCTTGGGTGATGACAGGAGAAATATCTGAAGTTGCTGTTCCTGCCGGCTACTCAGTGTACCTCCCAGTTGTGTTACAGCCACTCCTCACCTTGCAAGATGCAAAGGAGCCTCGAAGCCATTATAAGCTGGGTCACTGGGAAATATGGGGTATTTGTGTAACACATGCAGGAAAGAGATGTTATATGTCCCTGTGTATAATGTCCAGAAGACAGTAATCTGAACACTCTTGCTACAGGAGTTTTACCATTAACTTACTAATTGTATTGTGTAAATCTACAATTTTTTGTATGTAATATTTTATTTTGCAGCAATTATTATAAATTTAAATTTTCCACACCTTCTTTTTTTATGCTAATGTGCCCCAATTTAGAGATCTTATTCCCTTTCACATTATAACAATCTTAATGAGCGTATAGACTTAACTATATAATCTCCTAGGTCCTCAAAACCATAAACCTCAGCCATAGCAAGGATCCACCAACAAGAAAACCAATTGACTGTTATGTTTTTACTATAATAAGGCAATTTTTCTAACCGCCATCATTCTTGAGCAAATACAGAAGCATCTTTATTCCACAATAAGCATGAAAAAAATATTCTACACAACCTAGAATTGTATATGCCACACAAAGATTTAAAATTCTATGAAACAATTACTTTTCTGTTGATTCACAAAGTGCTTCAGAATTATGCATTAACCCTGACACTTTCATTCATTTTCAGCATCTAAATATGGTTTAGGTTAGAAAGAGGCATAAAAACAAAGTTTAAGGTCAGGGCCAGACACAATGGCTCACGCCTATAATCTTAGCACTTTGGGAGGCGAGGCAGGCAGATCACCTGTGCCCAGGAGTTCGAGACCAGCCTGGGCAACATGGTGAAACCCCATCTCTACTAAAAATACAAAAGTTAGCCAGGCACGGCGGCATGCGCATTTAGTCCCAGCTACTCGGGAGGCTGAGTCAGGAGAATTGCTTGAGCCTGGGAGGCGGAGGTTGCAATGA
Organism: Pongo pygmaeus; assembly: GCF_028885625.2. NCBI lineage: Eukaryota > Metazoa > Chordata > Mammalia > Primates > Hominidae > Pongo > Pongo pygmaeus. The sequence continues at coordinate 164,809,568 of NC_085930.1, read as the reverse complement.
GGGGAGATCATGCCACTGCACTCCAGCCTGGGTGACAGAGCAAGACTTTGTCTCAAAAACAAACAAAACAAAACACAAGGTTTAAGGCCAGGCACAGTGGTTCACACCTGTAATCCCACGACTCTGGGAGGCCAAGGTGGGCGACTCACTTGAGGTCAGGGGTTCGAGACCAGCCTGGCCAACATGGTGAAACCCTGTCTCTACTAAAAATATAACATTAGCCGGATATGGTGGCACACGCCTGTTATCCCAGCTACTTGGGTGGTGGAGGTACAAGGACCATACAAGGATCACTTGAATCAGGGAGGCGGAGGTTGCAGTGAGCCAAGATCGTGCCACTGTACTCCAGCCTGGGCAACAGAGCCAGACTGTCTCAAAAAAAAAAAAAAAAAAAAGAAAAGAAAGTTTAAGAATGTACCACAACAGTAAAATTTGATTATTCTGGGTAGCAAATAATTATTCTTTACTTCAAACAACATCCTTTGGAATGTAATTCATTAACCTTAAAAAAGTATCAAATGCATTTGTACAAGTATAGGACAAGTCTATACTTTTTGTAAAAATTCTTAAAAGACTGAATTATTTTCCTTAAGTGACAAGTTGGCCCACGCTAAAGGCAATGTCATCCGAGATTCCTGGAGAAACTTCAAAACCTTTCAGGTCTAAGAACATACTACACTAAAAACCATTCCTTTTGTCTGCAGCAGTTCTTCCACTGTAAATGAATAGCCTAACGGAATAAAATCTGAAAAATCTAACTTTTATCTAACTAAAAAATGTACTAAGTTGTGACAAAAGGTGATACAGTTGTTTAATTCTCAGTACATCCCAGATAAAAATCCCAAGTTATACTCCCATTCCATTCAAAATCTTAAATTTGGAAATTCCAAACTTAAAATTAACATTATTAAATGCCATTAAAGATTCTGTATCACATGCAATCACTAAGGGAGTGTTTATAAAACATCTTTCATCCAAGTATGATATAACCTAGTGATAACCTCTCAATGAAGGTGATAGGACAGGTACCACCTTTACTCCAACGAGGAGTTTCACCCTTAGACAGGGGAAAAGAGTAGGAAACTTGACAAGTCACCCAAAGCACTCTTCTGATAATGCTGCCTTAATAAAACTCAAGTTACTATGTCAAATACACCCTTGCCATAATAAAAAGTTTTTAAAGAAAAGCTGATCACCTATGCTGTGAGGATGCAAAGGCATAAGAATGACACAATGGACTCTGGAGACTCAGGGGGAAAGGGTGGGAAGCGGGTGAGGGATAAAAGACTACATACTGGGTGTTGTGTATACTGCTCGGGTGATGGGTGCACCAAAATCTCACAAATCACCACTAAAGAACTTGCTCATGGCCGGGCGTGGTAGCTCATGCCTGTAATCCCAGCACTTTGGGAGGCTGAGGCAGGCGGATCACGAGGCCAGGAGATCAAGACCATCCTGGCTAACGCGGTGAAACCCTGTCTCTACTAAAAATACAAAAAAATTAGCCGGGAGTGGTAGCGGGCACCTGTAGTTCCAGCTACTTGGGAGGCTGAGGCAGCAGAACTGCGTGAACCCAGGAGGCAGAGCTTGCAGTGAGCCGAGATCGCACCACTGCACTCCAGACTGGGCGACAAAACTAGACTCCATCTCAAAAAAAAAAAAAAAAGAACTTACTCATGTAACCTAACAACACCTGTTCCCCAATAACATACGGAAATAAAAAATTTAAATAAATAAAATGCTGGCCAGGCACAGTGGCTCACTACTGTAATCCCAGCACTGTGGGACGCTAAAGTGGGAGGATAGCTTGAGCCCAGGAGTTCCAGACCAGCCTGAGCAACATAGCGAGACCTGTCTTTACAAAAAATAAAAATTAGCAGGGCAGGATGATCCACGCCTGTACTTCCAGCTACTCAGGAGGCTAAAGAAGTCAAGGCAGCAGTGAGCTGTGATCACACCACTGCACTCCAGCTTGGGTGACAGAGCAAGATCCTGTCTCAAAAAAATAATATAAATTAAAAATTAAATAAAATATTGTGTATAAAAAATACTTAAAATAACCCAAATGCTTTTATAGCTTTTAGGCCCCTCTGTAGTTTCTATCATGCAAAAATGCTGTTTTAGAAAATCCTGATAACTGAAATGTACCAGAAACAGGAATCAAAACCAGCTCTTGCCCAACTTTTAATTTATGAACTAAGATACACACAGCAAAGGCCCAATCAATGCACAAAGTAAGCTTTTCCTCCCAAGGGAAAGGTGGTTCAGTGGTAGGCTATGGAAAATAAGACTCCTACTTATTTCCAGGTGGGCCTCTTAGAAATAGGCATAATAAAGTAGGTGATATAAGGTATTTCCCCATATTTAATATCTCTTTACTTAAAATGTTCATGATCAATGGCATGTTATGGTTTGTCAGGACTTTATTCCTCAGGGGTACATATAATAGTCACAGATTTGATGAAATATGTTAATTCTCCAGAAGTTCCTCTTGAAAATGCTTCCAATTCAGTCCACAATTAATTGTTAACATAGTTTTTAAAATGTTTAATTATGCTATAAAACATAAAGAACCTTGAAATAAAATTAATTCACCTTAGGCTCAAATATAGCAAACTGATAAGATTATCTTTGTCATTCCAACTCGAGCAAAATAAAGAAAAAATACCAGTTAGGAAAAAGAAAAATCCTCTTATATACTCTGGAAACAAATCTTATACTTTCCTGTCACTTAGTTTTGTGAAAATACTCCTCTCAAATGCACTATGTATTTTTCAAAGCCCATAAATTAAATTTCAGTCCTTCTAACACCAGTTATTTCATCTATCAGCATAAACACGAATCTTTCCAATGAGTTGTAAGGCTCAAAACTAGGCAGAAAAATGCTTTGCAAGTCGACTAGTAATCGGGAAAGAGCTGGACAATGGGGTTTACATTTGCTCCTTAGGTCAGAAACTAAAGGTTTGTGTCTTAAGAGCTCCCTGGACCTAAGCACCACTGGTGCCTTGGTTTAAAAGAGTTAAAATCAGCTACCTTATAATCTTTTACTCACTGTTCGACAAATACTTTTTGAATGATTACCGGGTGCTAAGCAACCGTTCAAGAGGACCTCCTAAGATGTGACCCTTGAGCACCACCTTTTAAAAACAATGTTACAATTCTGCCTGAACAAGGCACTACTATCTGACGTAGAGCACCAAATCCCACTCGAAGTATATAATCCCACCCCCCCGGATGAAATTTAATTAAGTTTTTTCCTAAAGCTAGGCCCTCAACAGCGTACAGGAGGAGGTATATCTTACTCAAATCGCAATTCAAAACTGCACGGTTTCCCGCTGGCAAAACTGACTTAGTGAAGGTCGGAAAGAACTCCAGGTCAATGAAAATTTTAATACAGAGGTGAAAGCGAAGGTGCCCAATTCAGAAGCGGGACGAAAGTAAGAGGAACGGTCTAAGAAAAAAGTGAGTTGGAGGCGAGATGAGCAGAAGCGGTCAAACGTGCTCTCCCCGCCGGGTACGTCAAGGCGGTAACTTTTCCAGCACTCCGGAACTCCGGACTGCCCAGCCCTCCGGAACTCCGGACTGCCCAGCCCTCGGGCGAGCTGGCAAGGCTCGCGTCCCGGGGAGGGACCCCAAAGGCGGGGAAGCGGGTTACCCCGCAAACCAGCAAGCTCAACAGGGAGCAAGCTGGACGGGGGCGGGACCTGGACACACACCCTTTCCTCTCTGAGAAGGAAGCGGGGAGGGAAAACGGAGTGCGCGACCCTGGAGCCACCAGCCCTCACGCGGGCCTGCAGGGGCGTGGGGGTTGGGGGAAGACGGTGCAGCTCCGCAGGGTTCGTCCAGAACCGGCCTAACCGCCGCGGAGGGCTGGCGGGGGGAATGGAGCGGGCCTCGCCGAGGGCAGGCGGGAAATGGGGTGGCGGGAAGACCAGAGGCCGGCCCAGCTCCAACGCCGCACAGGAGGCCCCGACCCTGCCCTGCCTTCGGCGGGCCCCGGGATCGCCACAACGGGCCCCCAGCCTCCCAAAGGGACGCGGTGGGAGCCGAGGAAGCTCCCACCCCGACACGCAGACACACAAGCCCCCTCGCCTCCCTACCCCCACCCTCGCGCCGCGCTCGCGGGCTCTGCGCCCCACAGCGGCGCGGGGGAGGCGGGGGCCAGCGACGCGGCCACGGGGAGCTGATGCCCTCCCCGACGCCCGGACCTCGACACGCAGACAGAATCAACAAAGCATCGCCGCTCCCGAGAAAAAACATGCCACAGGCCCCGACCAGGGACTCTCCGACGCGTGGCTGCCCGGGCCGCAGGGCTGCGCGGACGGGCTGCGGGAAGGGGGTGGGGAAGGGCCCCGCGGGGTGGCTCCCCGGTTCGGGAGCCTCGCCTCCGCCGGGATGCGGTGCTGCAGGGACCCCCACGCTGACCTTGGAGTCTCCGTTGCACAGAGCCATCGGGGCCAGGGCCGGGGCCGCGGCGGTAACGGCGACAGTACGAGACGGGGCGGGAGGGTGCCGGAAGGGTCGGCGCCGCGGGCCGAGGTTGAGAAGGAGGCCTGGTCCTGGAGCAGCCGGCAGCGGAGAGGAGCCAGCCGCCAGAAAAGCGCAGAATGGAGCAACAGCAGCGGAGCGCGGGCCCCAGCGCCGCGGGAGAGAAGACCAGCAGCGCGCACGCTGCCCCCGCCTCCTGCTTCCGCCCCGGCCGGCCACTGGGAGGAGCCAGAGCCCGTTCGGCTTGGCAGCCGAGCCTCAGCTACCCTCCGCAGCCACCGCCAAACCGGCCGGCCCTCGAGAGGAGGGGCTCGCGGCGCCCGGCCCCGCCCCCAGCCCGGTCCCCGCCGGCAAAGCCGGCCGGGTCTCCGGCGGCCCGCCCTTGGGAGGAGGAGCCCGCGGCATCCACCGGCTCCGCCTCTCCTGCCCTCGCACCGAGGAGCCCGCCCCGGGAGGAGGGGCCTGTGGCGCCGGCCAGGAGAAAAACCGAAGCCGAATCCGAGCTAGTTTGCTGCTACCGGATTTGCCGGCTACCTTGGACGACTGCGGGAGGCTGGCGGCACCGAAGAGGCCTCCTGAGAGCTGGGCCCCTGGCGGGACTCTTAGCTGGTGGCGTGGCCTTATCTCAGGTTGTTGGACATGAGGGAGGCCAAGGCTGCTTTGGAAAGTTCCGTGGCCATGTCTCAAGGATGTCATTGTAGGAACTGATCACTTAGATACTTCAAAAGTTATACAACTCCCCACAAAAAGTTCTACAGCAGGTGCAGTATTTCCAAAGAAAAGGGAGTTTGGGAGTGGTAATCTGGTGAGCAGCTGGCCCAGGGAACTGGTCGTGAAGCTCTGTTTGCACAACAGTGTTTTTATTGGAATTGTTTGTGGGGAAGGGGCTGCAGTCCCTCCACCTACCCCTTGGCAACCATCAAGATGAGGTGTTACTTTGAATTTGGTTACCTAGAGGCCTAAATCGAGATTGGGGTATAAAGAATAATACTTGAGATGGCTTCCAGCTAACAAAGCCTTTCCACAAATATTGTTATTATAATACAGCCAACATTTTGCTGCAGTCATTCTTGTGTCAGACTGTAGTTAGGGTATTAAGGAGCCAGAGTGAGAAAACACTTTAAAAGCTAACTTTAACCAATCCCGTGAAAGTAGTAAGGTAGGATTGATGTTCTTATCCTTTTTACAAATGAGGAAATTGAGGCTTAGTGAGATAATGTGCCTCTCAGTATAGAATGTAAGGCCTGCCCAATCTGGGAAAGTGTAGACAGTTTATCAGTGAAATATTTACAAAAACGATAGCCTTAAGGTCCTAGTGGGCCTGAGACTCAAGTATTTCGCTTACCCTTTTTTGAACGGAAAATTGAATATTTGAACTCTCCAAAGCCATGGATACTGGCTTCTCTGGGTAGGTCTGTATGCACAATCTAAAGAAGAGTGTAGTAACCAATAGGAGAACCTCAACTTACATAAATATCCACCTCTAATGGAAAGGAATGTGATGTGATATACTGGCATTAAGGATTGGGTAAATCCCATCTATCTTAAACAATGCTTAGTTTAAATATATTCTAGGCTGGGCGTGGTGGCTCACACCTGTAATCCCAGCACTTTGGGAGGCCTAGGCGGGTGGATTACCTGAGGTCAGAGTTCCAGACCAGCCTGGCCAACAGCATGAAACCCCGTCTCTACTAAAAATACAAAAATTAGCCAGGCGTGGTGGCATGTGCCTATAATCCCAGCTACTCGGGAGGCTGAGGCAGGAGAATCGCTTGAACCCAGGAGGTGGAGGTTGCAGTGAGCCAAGATCATGCCATTGCACCCCAGCCTGGGCGACAACAGTGAAACTCCATCTCAAAATAAATAAATAAATAAATTCTAGTGGTCACCTGTGCTTAATGGCTAAGAATGTTGGCATGCACACAATATAGGATCCTGATATTCTTTCCTCTTTAGCTTCTGACTCTATTGACCCATCCCTCTTTGTTGAAACTGGATTTTCCTTAAAATGCACCAACAAGTTGTCTTTTCATCTCTGTGATTGCTCTTGGTTGCCTTTGCTAGCTCCTTTTCCTATATCTGTCCTTCAGGAGCTTTAAGTGTTGGATTTCTTCAGTATTTCTATTCCTAATCCTTTTCTCATCTTACTCTTCCTTGGAGCACTTGTTTAAAAATATAGACTTGTTGGCCAGGTGCGGTGGCTCACACCTGTAATCCCAGCACTTTGACAGGCCAAGGCGGGTGGATCACCTGAGGTCAGGAGTTCAAGACCAGCTTGGCCAACATGGTGAAACCCTGTCTCTACTTAAAAATACAAAAAATTAGCCAGGCGTGGTGGTGGACACCTGTAATCCAGCTACTCGGGAGGCTGAGGCAGAAGAATTCTTGAACCTGGGAGGCGGAGGTTGCAGTGAGCCAAGATCATGCCACTGCATTCCAGCCTGGGCAACAAGAGTGAAACTCCACCTCAAAATAAATAAATAAATAAATAAATAAAATATGGACTTGTTGTTAAAATACCCTTAATATGCTCTATGTTTTAACAACTCTGTTCTGTGCTCCAGACCCAGATAACTATATTCATCCTCAGTTCGATTGTCAATGTCATATTAGGCCGCAAACTCAACAAGTTCAAAACAAAACTTCTTCCCAAACTTCTTATTGACACTTACTTTTTCTTTTTCTTTTTTTTTTTTAGTTGGAGTTTCGCTCTTGTTGCCCAGGCTGGAGTGCAGTGGCGAATCTCGGCTCACTGCAACCTCCACCTCCTGAGTTCAAGCAATTCTTCTGCCTCAGCCTCCCGAGTAGCTGGGATTACAGCGTCACCGCTCCCCCCTCCCCCGGCCCGCCCCCATCACGCCTGGCTACTCATTGACACTTATTAGGGAGAAAACATTCAGTCTCTCACCAATAACCTGTAGGTTTTCATAGATGCCCTTTATCAAGTTGAGGAAGTTTCCTTCTATTCCTATTTTGCTGAGAGTTTTGGTCAAGAATGGATGCTGTCAAATGCTTTTTCTGTGGCTATTCAAATGACTATATAGCTTTTCTTTTTTCAGTTTTTGAATGTGTTAAATTACAATGGTTGCTTTTTTTGTTTGTTTGTTTGTTTTGAGATGGAGTTTCACTCTTGTCGCCTGGGCTGAAGTGCAATGGTGCAATCTTGGCTTACTGCAACCTCCACCTCCTGGGCTCAAGCAATTCTTCTGCCTCAGCCTCCCGAGTAGCTGGGATTACAGGTGTGCGCCACCACGCCCAGCTAATTTTTGTATTACTAATAGAGACTGCCTTTCACCATGTTGGCCAGGCTGGTCTCGAACTCTGACCTCAAGTGATCTTCCCGCCTCAGCCTCCCAAAGTGCTGGGATTACAGGCATGAGCCACCGTGCCTGGCCCTGTTTCATATATTTTGTCTGAGTTTTTTTGTTTGGTTCAGGCAGGAGGGTAAATCCAATCCCTGTTGCCTCCTCTTTGATAGAAGCAGAAGTCTGGAAACCTTTTTTGTTGTTGTTCCTGTAGATCCATGCCTGCTGAATGGAAGTCTCTTTTAATGATACATGGAGGCAGCTTCAACCTACAAGGTCTTCCTTCTTTACCTGTCATATAAATATTTTTGTTAAGGGACAAGGTTGCCTTGAATTCAAAAAACTTAGGCAGCATAGAATAGTGATGTTGAGTCCTTTAAATGCAATTGTATGATTTCTAGGACCAATACATTTTTTCAAAATACAGTTGCTAAAACCCACAGATAGAAATTTCATACAATGTTTCAGATTTGGTATGTATCATGTCATAAAATATGTATTTCAGGCATAATACATGGTTACCTTATTTCATCTTTCAAAATGTTTAATATTTTCAACCTCCCATTAACAAAAAATTAACTTTTAAACTTATGAAAAATATTAGTTGTTAAGATGTGGAAGGAGGTACACAGTTGTGCAAAATTCTTTTAGGGCAGTATGTGAGGTTTTTGTTTGTTTGTTTGTTTTTTGAGACAGAATCTCACTCTGTTGCCTAGGCTAGAGTGCAGTGGCATAATCTCGGCTCACTGCAACCTCTGCGTCCTGGATTCTAGCCATTCTTCTGCCTCAGCCTCCCAAATAGCTGGGATTACAGGTGCGCACCACCATGCCTGGCTAATTTTTTTTTTTTTTTTTTTTGAGACAGAGTCTCGCTCTTGTCACCCAGGCTGGAGTGCAATGGTGCGAACTTGGCTCACCGCACCCTCCACCTCCTGGGTTCAAGCGATTCTCCTGCCTCAGCCTCCTGAGTAGCTGGGATTACACGTGTGCACCACTATGTCTGGCTAATTTTTTTGGCTAATTTTTTTGTATTTTTAGTGGAGATGGGGCTTTGCCATGTTGGCCAACCTGGTCTCAAACTCCTGACCTCAAGTGATCCACCCGCCTCGGCCTCCCAAAGTGTTGGGATTACAGGCATGAGCCACTGTTCCCAGCAAAAATTTTTTTTAATTGAAGACAACCATTCTAAAATACAAATGTCATCATTTTATGGCTCCCCACGGCTCTCAGGAAAAACTCCAAACTTCTAGCATTTCTTATTAGGCACTTGGAGGTTTGGCTAGCCCTTATTTACCTTGCAGCCTGCTCTCTTACCACTGCCCCCATCACTCTACTCTCTAGCCATATTAAACTGCTTCAACTCCATAAACATGACATGTTCTCTCTTGACGTGGGCCATTTGTACATAAATATCTTCTGTGTGGAATATTTCTGATTCCCTCCCCACAACTCTAAAGTCTTGGGTTACATGTCTCCTCCTCTTGTGATCTCATAACCCTTTCCTCTTCATTAATACTTGCCACCTTCTACTTTTTTTGGTTTTGTTTTTGTTGTTTTGTGTTTGAGATGGAGTCTCGCTCTGTTGCCCAGGCTGGAATGCAGTGGCGCAGTCTCGGCTCACTGCCACCTCCACCTCCTGGGTTCAAGCAATTCTCCTGCCTCAGCCTACCGAGTAGCTGGGATTACAGGTGCCCGCCACCATGCCTGGCTAATTTTTGTATCTTTAGTAGAGACAGGGTTTTACCATGTTGGCCAGGCTGGTCTCAAACTCCTGACCTCAAGTGATCCATTTGCCTTTGCTTCCCAAAGTGCTGGGATTACAGGCATGAGCCACCATTCCCAGCCTTCCTTTTACTGCTTTTATGTGTTCACTTGTCTCTGTCCACAGAGAGACCCTGACAACAGTATCACCTCAATAGCAATAAGCAAAGCCAGCACTCAAATACTGGTTTCTAAATACCATTCTCCAGCAAAAGAAACCAGGGCTTCTTAGAGAAATGGCTGATTTCAGGACCAAGGAAGAGATAAGATGACTAGGAACAACTTTTTGTACCAGAAGTAAGGAAGTACTCAAGGAATCATGGGGACATGTCAGAAGGACACAGAAGTTAGCTTGAAAGAGCTTTTACTGGCCAAATCAAAAACAATATGTCAAAATAGACGATGGTAGTAAATATTATATCCACTGAATCAATTAGGAATATATCAGTCTATGCCAATATAAACAAATGAAAGATTAAATGGAAAGAGAAAGTTCATCCTTATAATGGAATGTTGACTAATAAACATATAAGGAATAATTGAATTAGAATATCATCATTTTGCAACCATCATAAACATAATAAATTAAGGCAGTAAACATCAATGGATAGTAAAATTAGTGGGGGAAAGATGGATGAGGGAACAGGTTTCATTTATGTTGTCTCAGAGTATCTCCCCACAAAATAATTATCAATTATGCAAGGAAAAAGAGTAACTTTACAATGGAGAAACATGAAGACATGTCTTTACTCAAGTGATCAAAATTAACATCAAGAGTAATGGAATAAATCAACATCATGTGTCACTTGATGGATACAGTGAGATGTGCACAGTATTATCTTAGTAGTGTCTTGCCTAAAATGCATAGCCTGAATTTAATCATGAATAAACATTAGACAAACCCAAATTGAGCCATGATCCATAAAATAGCTAGTCTGTAATTGTTCCACTCATCTGTTGCTATATAACAACCCCCAACCTAGTGGCTTAAAACTACAACACTATTTTGCTGCTATTTGGGCAGGCTTCAGCAGGGGCAGCTTTTCTTCATCCTGTTGTGTCAGCTGGCATTGCCCAAAGCCCAACCCCACTAGGCCTCAGCTAGAGTAGTTCAAAGGCTGGAAACTGGAATCATCTGAAGGCTTTCTTGCTCACATCTCTGATACCTGGGCTGGGACACTCAAACAGCTGAGGGCTAGAACAGTTGTAGTCCTCCTGGCATCTCTACCTCTATGTGGTCTCTCTATCACAGCTACTTCAGGTTAACTGCATTTCCTATGTGTCAGCTCAGGACTCCCAGGGAAAGTGTGGGGGTGAGTGGTGAGGGATGGGCAGTGAGATATCAAGCACTAAGTAGAAGCTGTGTGTTTTTTTCTAATCTAGCCTTAAAAATCACACAGGTTTACTTCCCTGCGTTCTATTCACTGAATGCATCACAAGACCCACCCAGATTCAAGGAGAGTGTTCTGGAAGAACATCTGGAACTGAAATCATGGTGCAATACTTGGAAAATAAAATTAGCCACAATAGGCTGAGTGTGTTGCCTCACACCTGTAATCTTAGCACTTTGGGAGGCCAAGGCAGGCAGATCACTTGAGGCCAGGAGTTTGAGACCAGCCTGGCCAGCATGGCGAAAACCCATCTCTACTAAAAACATAAAAATTAGCCAGGCATGGTGGCGCATGCCTGTAGTCCCAGCTACTTGGGAGGCTGAGGCACAAGAATCACTTGAACCCAGGAGGCGGAGGTTGCAGTGAGCCGATATGGTGCCACTGCACTCCATTCTGGGCGACAGAGTGAGACTCTGTCTCAAAAAAATAAATAATAATAATAATAATAATAAATAATTTAAAAAGTAATCCTCACAAGATTCATGTACAATGGGTGATATTATTATACTTTTTTTTTCTTTTTAGAGGGAGTTTCGGTCTTGTCGCCCAGGCTAGAGTGCAGCGGCGCAATCTTGGCTCACTGCGACCTCCACCTCCGGGGTTCAAGCAATTCTCCTGCCTCAGCCTCCCGAATAGATGGGACTACAGGCGTGTACCACCATGCCTGGCTAATTTTGTATTTGTAGTAGAGATAGGGTTTCACCATGTTGGCCAAACTAGTCTCGAACTCCTGACCTCAGGTGAGCCACCTTCCTCAACCTCCCAAAGCACTGGGATTACAGGCCTGAGCCACCGTGCCTGGTCTAGATATTACTAAACTTTCGTCACCCTTTTATGATTGAGAAAACAGAGAAATTAACTAGCCTGAGGCCTGAGCCCACATAGGTAGTAAGCCACAAAACTGAGATTCAAACCAAGCTAACTGGTTCTAGCCTTTATATTGTTTGTTAAACATTCCAAATATACTTAACCAAACAATCTCAAAAGGCACAAGCATCACTGGGAAAATTTTCTTTTTCTTTTCTTTTTTTTTTTAGACGGAGTCTCACTTTGTCGTCCAGGCTGGAGTACAGTGGCACGATCTCAGCTCACTACAACTTCCAACTCTTGGGCTCAAGCAATTCTCCTGCCTCAGCCTCCCAGGCAGCTGGGATTACAGGCACCCACCATCACGCCTGGCTAATTTTTTGTATTTTTAGTAGAGACAGGGTATCACCATGTTGGTCAGGCTGGTCTTGAACTCCCAACCTCAGGTGATCCGCCAGCCTCGGCCTCCCAAAGTGCTGGGATTACAGGCGTGAGCCACCGCTCCTGGCCTCTTTTTTTTTTTTTTTTTTTTTTTTTTTAAGACAGAGTCTCACTCTGTCACCCAGGCTGGAGTGCAGTAGCCCACTGAAACCTCCCTTGCCCTAGTTCAAGCAATTGTCCTACCTCAGCCTCTGGAGTAGCTGGGACTATAGGCACACACCACCTCACCAGGCTAATTTTTTGTATTTTTAGTAGAGACAGGGTTTCACCATGTTGGCCAGGCTGGTCTCAAACTCCTAACCTCAGGCGAGCCACAGGCCTCGGCCTCCCAAAGTGCTGGGATTACAGGTGTGGGCGACTGCGCCCAGCCTCAAGGCCCAGATTTCTAAACTGAAAGTAAAATATCTGGAGTACATCCTGAGCCCAGGATATTGAACCTTGTCCATCAGGCAAAAAAGAGACTATCTTAAAAAACAGAACTTTAACAAGCAAACAAAAAAAACTCAGAACTTTCCTGAATATGGCAGGATTTTACAGAATTTGGATCCCAGGATTTGGGCTCATTCCTAAGCAGTTGTATAAGGCCCTAACAAGGCCAGAGCATAAACCACTTAAATGGTCAAAAAAACAAGAGGTTTTGGGCCAGGCGCGGTGGCTCATGCCTGCAATCCCAGCACTTTGGAAGGCCGAGGCGGGCAGCTCACAAGATCCGGAGTTCAAGACCAGCCATGACCAACATGGTGAGACCCCGTCTCTACTAAAATACAAAAAATTAGCCGGGCGTGGTGGCGCACGCCTGTAGTCCCAGCTACTCGGGAGGCTGAGGCAGGGGAATTGCTTGAACCCAGGAGGCGGAGGTTGCAGTGAGCTGAGATCACACCATTGCACTCCAGGCTTGGGGACAGAGTGAGATTCCACACCATTGCACTCCAGGCTTGGGGACAGAGTGAGATTCCGTCTCAAAAAAAAAAAAAAGAGGTTTTATCTGAACAAGGAGGGGTTTGCACAATAATAAACCACACCTATTGTTCTTATATTAACAACTCAATTAGTTAAACTACAAATTAGTTAAACTAATATTAAACTAGTTAAACCAGTATTAGTTAAAATACAAATTCAAAATATTTACCAACAGGCTACCTGGCTACATAATTTCAATAGCTCCACTACTCGAACTATCTGGGACTTCATCAAAGGATACCTACCAAGTGTGACATAGTTCCTGCCTTTCCTAGGAGCTTTAATAACTATCTTGTTACTACTAATTTTGGTCCTTGCTTGTTTAACCTCTTTGTAAAGTCTGTGTCTTCTAGGTTGCCGCAGTTCAATGCCTAAATAATGGTCATACAAAGATTGCAGCCGATTCCTGCCTCATATTCAGACTCTCCTGATGATCCACCCTTGGGACCCTCAGACCAAGCAGCCAGAGATTTCCATACCCTCGATAGGCAGGGCTAATGCGCCATTCAACAGAAAGTAAATACATAAGATTGACCTCCTCCCTCATCAATCCTGAAAAATAAAAGGTAGTCATCTCTGAGAGGGGAAAATGAGACAGGAATAATACAAGGTGGTTGCAGAAAAATTTAATAATTCCAGGCAGCAGTTTCACGTAACTAACAAGGAAAAAATCTGTTAAAATAGCTGCATAAGGTAGAGGCTGATAAGACTCTAAAAACCAGGGTGTGAGCCAAACTCGCTAAGGCTGACAGGACACAACATGGCGCTGGATTTGACCTAGGTTTCACCTAGGACCTAATTATATGCTTATTAACGTACTAAATCACACCCACCAGTGCCATGACAGTCCCATATTTGGTTAAAAAATGGATGGCACCACAGTTCTGAGAAATCTTCACCTTTTTCCAGGATTCTTCGTGAATATTCCATTCCTTGGTTAAAGAAATCCATAAAGATAAAAACCTCAAATCGGGCTGTGTGACTCTTGAGTATGTTCACACTCCCCTTTCTTGAATATGTAATTTTCTCTTTGCAATAAACCTCCATACTTTTATAACCGCCCAGTGGGTTCACCTTGCCCGCTGCCTAGACAGAGCCAATCTATCAAGACGGGAATTGCCATAGAGAAAGAGTAATTCACACAGAGCCGGCTGTGTGGGAGACCAGAGTTTTATTACTACTCAAATCAGTCTCCCTAAGCATTCAGGGATCAGAGTTTTTAAGAACAAATTGGCTGGGCGCGGTGGCTCACGCCTGTAATCCCAGCACTTTGGGAGGCCGAGGCGGGTGGGTCACGAGGTCAGAAGTTTGAGACCAGCCTGACCAACATGGTGAAACCCTGTCTCTACTAAAAATGCAAAAATTAGCTGGGCATGGAGTCGCATACCTGTAATCCCAGCTACTCGGGAGGCTGGGGCTGGAGAATCTCTTGAACCCAGGAGGTGGAGGTTGCTGTGAGCAGAGATCACGCCACTGCACTCCAGCGTGGGCGACAGGTGAGACTTGGTCTCAAAAAAAAAAAGAACAAATTGGTGGGTTGGGGGAAGCCAGTGAGCCGAGAGTGCTGATTGGTCAGAGATGAAATCACAGGGAGTCGAAGCTGTCTTCTTACACTGAGTCACTTCCTGGATGGGGGCCACAAGATCAGATGAGCCAGTTTATCCATCTGGGTGGTGCCAGGTGATCCATCGAGGACAGGGTCTACAAAATATCCCAAGCACTGGTCTTATGGTCTTAGGTTTTATAATAGTGATTTCTTTCTTTTCTTTTTTTTTTTTTTTTTGAGACGGAGTTTCACTCTTGTTGCCCAGGCTGGAGTGCAGTGGCGCCATCTCAGCTCACTGCAACCTCAGCCTCCTGGGTTCAAGTGATTCTCCTGCCTCAGCCTCCCAAGTAGCTGGGGTTACAGGCATGTGCCACCACACCTGGCTAATTTTGTATTTTTAGTAGAGACAGGGTTTCTCCATGTTGGTCAGGCTGGTCTCAAACTCCCAACCTCAGGTGATTTGCCCACCTCGGCCTCCCAAAGTGCTGAGATTACAGGCGTGAGCCATTGCACCAGCCTATAATAGTGATTTTTATCCCCAGGAGCAATTTAGGGAGTGTCAGAATCTTGTAGCCTCCAGCTGCATGACTCCTAAACCATAATTTATAATCTTTTGACTAATATGTTACTCCTACAAAGGCAGTCTAATCCCCAGGCAAGAAGGGGATTTGTTTTGGGAAAAGGCTGTTATCATCTCTGCCTCAAACTATAAACTACAAACTAAGTTCCTCCTAAAGCTAGTTTGTCCCATGCCCAGGAATGAACTAGGACAGCTTGATGGTCAGAGGCAAGATGGAATTGGTCAGGTCAGATCTCTTTCTCTGTCTCAGTTATAATCTTGCAGTGATGGTTTCACTTTCATTATCTTCCAACTAATCCTTGAATTGCTTCTTGGGAAGGTGTCAAGAGCCTGGACACTGGTTGGGGTTGAGGCCCTACCGGCATTTGGGGACCTCCCTAACCCACTGGTATCAATAAGACCTAACAATCCCATTCCTAGGTATTTGCCCAAGAGAGATGAAAAGATATGTTTACACAAAAACCTGTATGCAAATGTTTATAGTGACATTACTCATACAAAAAATGGGAAACAATCGAAATGTTCTTCAACTGGTCAGTAGATAAATACACTCTGGCACATCCATACAATGGAATATTACTGGGGAGAAAAAAGAAGGAGGTGGGGATGCGGGACAATGATATCAATGAATCTCAATGCATTATGCTGACTGAAAGAAGACACACTCAAAAGCTACATTTTGTATGATTCCATTTACATGATACTTTGGAAAAAGCAAAGCTACAGGGAGAGAAAATAGATCGGTGGTTATCAGAGGTTGGGGAATGGGTGGAGAGGTTGACTTCAGATGGGCACAAGGGTATGTACTTTTTGGAGTTGACGGACCTATTCCATAACTTGATTGTGGTGGTGGTTCTATAACTATCTATTTGTTAAAACTCATAGAACCGGGTGATGGGTACGCCAAAATCTCAGAAATCACCACTAAAGAACTTATTCATGTAACCAAACACCACTCATTCCCCCAAAAACCTATAAAAAAAAAATTTTTTTTTTTTTTGAGATTGAGTCCTGCTCTGTAGCCCAGGCTGTGAGTGTAGTGGTGCAATCCTGGCTCACTGTAACCTCCACCTCCCGGGTTCAAGCAATCCTCCCGCCTAAGCCTCTCGAGTAGCTGGGATTACAGGTGTGCGCCACCATGCTCGGCTAATGTTTATATTTTTAGTAGAGATGGGGTTTCATCATGTTGGCAAGGCTGGTCTGGAACTCCTGATCTCAAGTGATCTACACGCCTCGGCCTCCCAAAGTGCTGGGATTACAGGCGTGAGCCACCGTGCCTAGCCTAAACCTATGGAAATTAAAAAACAAAACAAAACACCCAAAAACCTCATAGGGCTGGGCATGGTCGCTCATGTCTGTAATCCCAGCACTTTGGGAGGCCAAGGCAGGCAGATCACTTGAGGTCAGGAGTTCAAGACTAGCCTGGCCAACATGGCGAAACCCCATATCCACTAAAAATACAAAAATTAGCCAGGTGTGGTGTCATGCGCCTGTAGTCTCAGCTACTCAGGAGATTGGGGCCGGAGACTCGCTTGAACCTGGGAGACAGAAGTTGCAGTGAGCCAAGATCGCATCACTGTACTCCAGCCTGGGCAACAGAGTGAGACTCTGTCTCAAAAGAAAACAAAAGGCCAGGTGCCATGGGTCACACCTGTAATGCCAGCACTTTGGGAGGCCAAGGTGGGTGGATCACCTGAGGTCAGGAGTTCAAGACCAGTCTGGCTAACATGGTGAAATCCAGTCTCTACCAAAAATACAAAATTTGTCAGGTGTGGTGGCAGGCGCCTGTAATCCCAGCTACTCAAGAGGCTGAGGCAGGAGAATCGCCTGAACCCAGGAGGTGAAGATTGCAGTGAGCCAAGATCATGCCACTGTCCTTCAACCTGGGTGACAGAGCAAGACTCTGTCTCAAAAACAAAACAAAACAAAAAACACACAAAAAACAAACTCACAGAACTGTACACTAAAAAGGGCCAATTTTACTGGATATAAATTATACCTCAATAAACCTGATTCCCACCTCAAAAATAAACAATTTTAAAATTCTGAGGCATATATAGAAGATACAGTTCAGATCTTAGTGAAATGACTGGAAAACCAGAGAAGAAATCTACAATCAGACATAGGTATATGAAGGGTCCACTAGATGGTGGTATTAACTTTTGTAAAAGAGCCTAGAAAAACGAAGCAAAGACATCACAGGCGTGGCAGTGGAGTAGTTTTTTGAAAAATGTTCTTGAAGATTATTGCTGTAATTCCTAATGTATTGTCACCTTGATTTTTGTGTTTTTGCTAAGCCAGGTGTCCTGGCCTTCCACTGATTCTGGGAGGCCATCAATATCCTTCCAGTAAAATTCTCTCTTTCAGTTTTGTTTTGTTTCTGAAACAGACTGAATAGCAGCATTAATAGTGGTGGTTAACCAATTTGTTTGTTTTTTGAGACGGAGTATTGCTCTTGTTGCCCAGGCTGGAGTGCAACGGCGTGATCTCGGAGACAGTGCAACCTCTGTCTCCCGAGTTCAATAATTCTCCTGCTGGCCGGACATGGTGGCTCATGCCTGTAATCTCGGCACTTTGGGAGGCCGAGGTGAGTGGATCACCTGAGGTCAGGAGTTCGAGACCAGCCTGGCCAACATGGTAAAACCTCGTCTCTACTACAAATACAAATATTAGCCGGGTGTGGTGGCATGCACCTGTAATCCCAGCTACTCAGGAGGCTGAGGCAGGAGAATTGCTTGAACCCAGAAGGCGGAGGAGGTGCAGTGAGCCAAGATCACGCCACTGTACTCCAGCCTGGGTGACAGAGCAAGACCCCATCTCAAAAAAATAAAAATAAAAATAATTCTCCTGCCTCAGCCTCCTATCTGAGTTTACAGGCATGTGCCACCATACCCAGCTAATTTTGTATTTTTAGTAGAGATGGGGTTTCACCATGTTAGCCAGGCTGGTCTCGAACTCCTGACCTCAGGTGATCCACCCACCTCACCCTCCCAAAATGCTGGGATTACAGGCGTGAGCCACCATGCCCGGCCTGTTTTGAGGTTTTTGTTGTTGTTTTTGTTCTCATTTTCCTTTATGGAGAATTTTAAATATGTACAAAATAAACAGAATGGTCTCATATGAACCCTTAGTGTACCTATCACCAAGCTTCAATAGTCTTTGATAATCTGCCATTTTAAATTCAAGCCTCCATGACCACCAATCCCCATGCAAATAGTTTTTTTATAGTTGTTTGTTTGTTTTTTGAGATAAAACTCTAACGTATTTTGAAATGCAGAAATTCTAACTGTGTAATTTCAATTTGTTTTTGAAGGACCTAGTTTGGAAGTTTCTAAGAACATAGAGTAAAAAGAAAAAGGAAAATTATGAGAAAAAGCTTAAGGGGTAATTCCAGTAAACAAAATGTAAGTTTACTAGGACTTTTAGGGGGAATTAATGAAGAGGAAAAAATGAAAAAGCAAAGATATTGTTAAGGAAAATTTCTCTAAAATCAAGAAAGATTTGAAACTTTGTTAAAAAAGACCTAATAAATGTTGAACAAGATTAATAGAAAAACATATATGTGTTATACAATACACACCTTCATACATCCTGGTGAAAATTCTGAACTTCAAGGATAAAGCGAATTTTCACAGGCTTTCAACTGGAAAACACAGAATACCTATAAAGGGACAAGAAAAAAAAAAAAAAAAGCAAGAAAGGATCACAGCGACCACCAGACGGTTTTATATTTGGCAGTTTCACCAGCTTCCCCAAAACACATCAATCAGGGAACACCAGTATTCCAAAGGAAAGGGGAAATGATATTAACTGAAGTGAGTTAGGGGAGTTGAAAATGCAAAAAAAACAAAAACAAAAAACAAAAACAGCTATTCATGACAGTATGGGCTGAAGGTCCCATGCAGTATCAGTTTTGTTTTCATAGTGATAGTGACATTTGTTCCACATTTGCTGAGGGACACTGAGGGCCTGGTGGGGGTGGTGTTCCCAGGTTTGTATAGAAATGTCTTAGTTTGTGTTGGAAAGATACTACCACTAAGTCTTCTAAGAAGACAACAGCAATTTGGGCATGGCTTAGCAATGAATACTTGTCTCTACTCTTCATTTCGCATTAGCAGGGGTGGCTCACCTTGGGGCTGGAGGATTCTCTTCTCACTGTGTTGCCCAGACTGGAGTGCAGTGGCACAGTCTTGGCTCACTGCAACCACCACCTCCCAGGTTCAAGTGATTCTCCTACCTCAGCCTCCCAAGTAGGTGGGATTACAGGGATTCACCACCACACCCAGCTAATTTTTGTATTTTTAGTAGAGACACGGTTTTACCATCTTGGCCACACTGGTCTTGAACTCCTGACCTCAAGTGATCCACCTGCCTTGGCCTCCCAAAGTGTTGAGATTACAGGCATGAGCCACTGCCCCGGCCCACCTTATCACTTTAATAATGCATACACATGGAATTGGAGTAACATGAAAAACACTTTTCCTGATATTTGGCTCCAGTAATTTTTCCTATTGTTTGTAACTCTTGCCTGCATAGATCTAAAGATTTAACATTTCGTAGGAAGATACTTGAACCACTAAAGGGGAATCACTTTTATATGTAGGGAGAAATCAATTATTTCCAAGAAGATTCCTTATTTAAAAACTGACATGGCGGGACATGGTAGCACACACCTGTAGTCCCAGCTACTCAGGAGGCTGAGGCAGGAGAATTGCTTGAACCGGGGAGGCGGAGGTTGCAGTGAGCCGAGATCACACTGTTGCACTCCAGCCTGGGCGACAGAGCGAAACTCCATCTCAAAAAGAAAAAAAAATGAAAAAAACCCAAAACTGATTTGATATCTATACAATGGACTAATACTCTGTGATTTAAAAGAAAGACGGACATACATTGATATTGATATATTACCATCTTAAATGGATCTCAAGTACATTTTGGTGGATGAAAAAAAAAAAAAGCTGATCCCCAAAGTTGCATACTATATGATTCCGCTTTATAATATTCTTGAAAGGACGTAAGTGTAGCCGTGGAGAACAAATTAGTGATTGCCAAAGAACAGGGAGGAGGACAGTGGACTGGTGCAACTATTAATGTGTAGTACTATAAGGGATAGCACTATGAAAGGGTAACACAGGACACACACACACACACACACACACAAGCTACTGCATGTAAAAACTGGTGAAATTGGAATAAAGCCTGTGGTCTGGTTAACAATATTTTACAGATATCAGTTTCCTGGTTTTAATATTGTAATATAATCATGTAAGAGGCTATGATCAGAGGAAGATGGGTGAAGGGTATATGGGACTCTGTTATATTTGCAATTTCCTGTGAATCTATAATTATTTCAAATTAAAGAAGGGGAAAAAATCAAACACAAGACATACAAACTCATCAAATATTTCCTTTTTTTGGAAAAAAAACCCACCTACTGACTGTGAATGGCTTTATTGGCTGCTTCCTTTAACTCCCACAACTCTCTGAAATAGATGTTATGAACTCTATTTTATTTTCATCAAAATGGAGGCTTAGGTTAAGTGATTTGTCCAAGGCACAACTACTGTTAGAGCCAGGGTTTGAATCCAGCACAATCTAAATCCCACTCATGGTTGTTTTGGTTGAATCTTGATTGGACTTAAATGACACCGTTCTTTTCTTTGACACCCAGACTGGAGTGCAATGGCATGATCTCGGCTCACTGCAACCTCCGCCTCCCGGGTTCAAGTGATTCTCCAGCGCCAGCCTCCCGAGTATCTGGGACTACAAGCATGAGCCACCACACCTAGCTGATTTTTGTATTTTTAGTAGAGACAGGGTTTCACCATACTGGCCAGGCTTGTCTTTAACCCCTGACCTCAAGTGATCTGCCCGCCTCGGCCTCTCAAAGTGTTGGGATTACAGATGTGAGCCACCATGCCCGGCCAACACTGTTCTTTTCTGCAATCTATTCTTCTACTTAACAAAGATTAGAGGACTTTACAGTTGCCCTTTTTTTTTTTTTTCAGATGGAGTCTCACTCTGTCGCTAGGTTGGAGTGCAGTGGAGCGATCTCGGTTCACTGCAACCTCCGCCTCTCAGGTTCAAGCGAGTCTCCTGTCTCAGCCTCCCAAGTAGCTGGGGCTACAGGCACGTGCCACCAGGCCGAGCTAATTTTTTGTATTTTTAGTAGAGATGGGGTTTCACCATGTTGGCCAGGATGGTCTCAATCTCTTGACCTCGTGATCCACCCGCCTCGGCCTCCCAAAGTGCTGGGATTATAGGCGTGAGCCACCGTGCCTGGCCTGCCATCACGTTTGTAATCCCAGCACTTTGGGAGGCCGAGGCGGGCAGATCACGAGGTCAGGAGTTCGAGACCAGCCTGGCCAACATAGTGAAACCCCGTCTCTACTAAAAATACAAAAATTAGCCGGGCGTGGTGGCGCGTGCCTGTAGTCCCAGCTACTCGGGAGGCTGAGGCAGGAGAATCGCTTGAACCAGGGAGGTGGAGGCTGCAGCGAGCCGAGATCGCCCTTTTGCACACCAGCCCAGGCGACAGTGAGACTTCCTCTCAAAAGAAAAAAAAAATAATCTTTCTGCCAGAGGTGAGAGAGCAGAAAAAAAATTAATCAGATTCTCAAATTCCTGTACGTCTCTTAGTAGAGACGGGTTTCTCCTTGTTGGTCAGGCTGATCTTGAACTCTCAATCTCAGGTGATCCGCCCGCCTCGGCCTTCCAAAATGTTGGGATTATAGGCATGAGCCACCGCGCCCGGCCACAAGACGTTTTATTGCCACATAAAAACAGGATGTAACGAGTCATCCAATCACCAATGTAATTAGAGTTGGTTACCAAGTTTCCCCACGCGTCTTCCACCATGAGGGAGAAACGGACTGCAGACAAACCTAGCACCCGTTGAGCAGTTTAATTCGTACCATAAATATGTAGGCACCGTAAGGACGCGATTCTCCAGTTTGCCAGGCCTTTTTCTACCCTTTTGGGGGCACAAGGCGACCTTGCCTCCTGATTCAAAAACTTCGTAAACGTCAATCCTTCTACCCTTTTCTGGTCAGCCCACGAAAGCAGCAGCATGGCACAACTCCCAGCCTAGAGTTCGGGCACTGCCTGTCATCAGCATAACGAAGAAACCTACACCCACGGAGACTTCAGACCCCGCGTGATTACATCACTCAACCACCGGCGCTGGCCTGGAGGAACCCGCAGTCACGTGACCGCTCGTGCCCAATGACCGAGGCCCACGCTTTCCAGACCTCCACAGGCGCTGTCACAGAGCTTGAGTTTGGGCGGCGCCCCGCCCCGGCCGCACGGTGCGCCGGCGTTAATCCTCCCCGAAGGTTCCGGCAGCCAAGATTGCAGGTTCCCACCAAGCATTGTTTCCGAACTGGGCCACGAGAGCGTGTCCCTGATTGGCTTGCTCTGGAGGCTGGGAAGGGACCTGTTAGAGACTGGGACCACTTCCTGAAGCGCAAGGCAGGAAGTTATATGCTTTTTCTGGAGTCCTGTAGAGAAAGTGCTCTCTGCCGCATCGATAGCGGCGAGAGCTGGAGGTGTTGGGTCGGGAGACTGGCCGTTCGATCCCGCCGCAGGTAGGAGCTGGTTTCCATCCCGGCACCACGGCACACACCTCCAGCCTCGAGCCCGGCGCTACTGCCCGGGGGTCTCCTTCAGGCTCTTTCACGCCGTTCCAGGGGGCACCTATCCAGGCATCCTCTGGGCCTCTAGCCAGAGGACTGGCTCCCGGCTTCAGCACTCCGGGCTGCAGTAAGAAGTGCCCTTATCGCTTTGAGCCCTGCCACCATCCCGTGAACCACCGAAACCCTGGTCCAGCGCGACAGCCTTGGACCTGGGACTGGACAGATCCAAAACGCTCAGCCTCGGCCCCCCACAGACGGGGCTCTGCATCGTCTCTGATATGTCACCCACCATCTCCCACAAGGACAGCAGTCGGCAACGGCGGCCAGGGAATTTCAGTCACTCTCTGGATATGAAGAGCGGTCCTCTGCCGCCAGGCGGTTGGGATGACAGTCATTTGGACTCAGCGGGCCGGGAAGGGGATAGAGAAGCTCTTCTGGGGGATACCGGCACTGGCGACTTCTTAAAAGCCCCACGGAGCTTCCGGGCCGAACTAAGCAGCATTTTGCTGCTACTCTTTCTTTACGTGCTTCAGGGTATTCCCTTGGGCTTGGCGGGAAGCATCCCACTCATTTTGCAAAGCAAAAATGTTAGCTATACAGACCAAGCTTTCTTCAGTTTTGTCTTTTGGCCCTTCAGTCTCAAATTACTCTGGGCCCCGTTGGTTGATGCGGTCTACGTTAAGAACTTCGGTCGTCGCAAATCTTGGCTTGTCCCGACACAGTATATACTAGGACTCTTCATGATCTATTTATCCACTCAGGTGGACCGTTTGCTTGGGAATACCGATGGCAGAACACCCGACGTGATTGCTCTCACTGTGTCATTCTTTTTGTTTGAATTCTTGGCCGCCACTCAGGACATTGCCGTCGATGGTTGGGCGTTAACTATGTTATCCAGGGAAAATGTGGGTTATGCTTCTACTTGCAATTCGGTGGGCCAAACAGCAGGTTACTTTTTGGGCAATGTTTTGTTTTTGGCCCTTGAATCTGCCGACTTTTGTAACAAATATTTGCGGTTTCAGCCTCAACCCAGAGGAATCGTTACTCTTTCAGGTAGTGTATTTAAGCTATTATGGTGTTGGGTTTATTTATCCTTTTGAAAGAGTGTGTGACGTTGGAGGGAAGCTCATTAATTTACTGGAAATCATTGTATGGGAGATAACTCAAGGTAAGTTTTCTGTTTCGTCCAAATGAGCTTCTTTGAAATATTAAAGCCAAAATGAATGATATTAGAGCAATCAAATGATCACTATGCGGTTAACAGGGAGAGGCAACCCATCAAATAACACAACCGAGTCCAAGGATTCATGCCACTTGCTTAATACACAAATGCACACTTTTAAAAAGTGTGGCTCATATGGTTCACATTTTTCCTTTTGTCTTGTTGGTTTTAGGTTTCTACCTCTATACTTTCTAATCCATTTCTACCCCTACCGTTGTACCCAGAATCCAGCCTTCTAGTGAATGGAACAGGGTTTATTCGTTCAAACATTATTGAGTCAGCTAAGGGACGGGATTCTAAGGCCTCTAATGAATAAGGCAGAGTTCTGCACTCAAGAAATAGGGAAGATGAACATTTTAGGAGAGTTCAGAGTTGCCAGTTAGTAACTGCCTTTGGGAGTCAGGCTTCACATTGCAGATAACATTTGACTTTGTTCTTGAATAAGATTCCACGAGGCCAGGAAATGGCACACCAGAATGCACAAAGTAAAAGTGCACTGAGGCAGGAAAGTACAAAAAAGTACAGGACATTGCCTAAATTGTGGAACTGGGTTTGGGAAATCATGCTGAGAAAGGCTGTGACTAAATTAGTAAGATTTTCTTTAATTACTATGGGAAAACAGTTTAAAGTTTGTCCTGTAGGTAATGGAGGGTAAGTTCTAAAAAATTTCCCCGTTTCTCTGCATGAGTAAAACACGTGTAAGTTTTTCTCTTTTTTCTTCTTTTTTTTAATTGAGATGATTGGGGGTTGGGGGGGGTGTCTCACTGTGTTGGCCAGGCTGGTCTCGAACCCCTGGCCTCAGGTGATCCTCCCCCTCCTCAGCCTACCAAAGTACTGAGAATTACAAGTGAGAACCACCCCACCTGGCCTAAGCTTTTTTATTTATTTATTTATTTATTTTTTAACTTTTGTAACAACTAGAAAACAAGTAAAATGACCAATATCAGGAATAACAATGTCAGGAATATAGTGAAATTCTTCATTCTGTCAGTGATGATGAATTTAGGGGATTCTATTTTGAAATTTAAGCAACTGAACTTCTCAGCTTCTGTGCTACCTTGGAAATTCCCAGTAGAGTAAATGTCCAGGTATGTGGGTGGTGGTAGTAGGTGTCACAGCTACACTATTTTCCTGCAATCTCCTGCAATCTTATTCATTCCCACACACATCTAACCTTATGTACCCCTCCTCAAACTGCTAGTGAGTGAGCCACTATTACTGGTGAAATGATAGTGATAGTACTTTTTCCTCAGTTGTTTGGTTGAGAGATAATTGCTTTGCACCCAGGTAGATTTGTCTCAGTGTTTTGGGGTTCCACTCCTGCTTTACGAATAATTCACTGCTGGCCAGGCGCAGTGGCTCACACCTGTAATCCCAGCACTTTGGGAGGCTGAGGTGGGAGGATCACTTGAGGTCAGGAGTTCGAGACCAGCATGACGAAACCCCATTTTTGAGACTCTGTCTCAAAAATAAATAAATAAATGAAATAAAATAAAAATAAGTCATGACTGGGCACAGTGGCTCACACCTGTAATCCCAGCACTTTGGGAGTCTGAGGTGGGAGGACTGCTTGAGCTGATGAGGTAGAGAGCTTGGGCAATACAGCAAGACCTCATCTCTACTAAAGATTAAAAAAAAAAAAATAGCTGGGTGTGTTGGCGAAGGCCTGTTACCCTAGCTACTCAGGAGGCTGAGGCAGGAGGATTGCTTCAGCCCGGGAGATTGTGGCTTCAATGAGCTATGATCCAATCATTGCACCCCAGCCTGGTCAACAGAGTGCAACCCTGTCTTAAAATTATATATATATATATACACACACACATATATATGTGTATATATATGTGTATATATATATGTGTGTGTGTATATATATATGTATATATATATATTTTTTTGTATGGAGTCTCCCTCTGACACCAGACTGGAGTGAAGTGGCACGACCTCGGCTCACTGCGATTTCCGCTTCTCTGGTTCAAGCCATTCTCCTGCCTCAGCCTCCTGAGTAGTGGGATTACAGGCATGTGCCACCACACCCAGCTAATTTTTGTATTTTTAGTAGAGACAAGGTTTCACTGTGTTGGTCAGGATGGTCTCGATCTCCTGATCTTGTGATCCGCCCACCTCGGCCTCCCGAAGTGTTGGGCTTACAGGCGTAAGCCACCGCGCCCAGCCAAAATAAATAAATTATTTACAATTAAAATAAGTCAAGGCTGGTGCAGTGGCTCACGCCTGTAATCCCAGCACTTTGGGAGGCTGAGGTGGACGGATGACCTGAGATCAGGAGTTTGAGACCAACCTGGCCAACATGGCAAAACCCCTTCTCTATTAAAAATACAAAAATTAGCTGGAAGTGGTGGCATTTACTTGTAATCCCAGCTACTCAGGAGGCTGAGTGGGGAGAATCGCTTGAACCCAGGAAGCAGAGGTTGCAGTGAGCCGAGATCGCACCATTGCCCTCCAGTCTGGGTGGCAGAGCAAGGCTCCATCTCAAAAAAAAAAAAAAAGAATAAGTCAGTGTAAATTAAAATCCAGTGGCATAATTTTGATCCATTAGGGAACAGTTGTGGCTAAGGGAGTATAAATATAATAACTCTTGAACTCATAACAGCATTCTCTGGAATGATGTTTTACCAATCACTCTTACATTACGAGAAAGTTCCAATTTAGCCAATTAGCAATTTAGTTTCCATAGCCTCTTAAACCTTGATTTCACTGAGCCTTTCTCATCTTAAGTAACATCATCTCCTTAATCCTCTGTGGTGATATAAACAGCAGTCCCAGGACAAAATGAAAAGCAGACACATAAAAAGCAACAAACTGGCTGGGCGCGATGGCTCACGCCTGTAATCCCAGCACTTTGGGAGGCCAAGGCAGGTGGATCACAAGGTCAGGAGATCAAGACCATCCTGGCCAACATGGTGAAATCTTGTCTCTACTAAAAATACAAAAATTAGCCTGGTGTGATGGCATGCACCTGTAGTCCCAGCTACTCAGGAGGCTGAGGCAGGAGAATTGCTTCAACCTGGGAGGTGGAGGGTACAGTGAGCTGAGATCGCGCCACTGCACTCCAGCCTGAGCGACGGAGCAAGACTCCATCTCAAAAAAGAAAAAAGCAACAAACTGATAACAGACAGTATGCATTCACAAAGTATTTCTAGGCAGTGAATAATAATAATAATAATAATTATTATTATTATTCTGAGATGGAGTCTCGCTCTGTTGCCCAGGCTAGAGTGCAGTGGTGTAATCTCAGCTCACTGCAACTTCCCCCTCCAGGGTTCAAGCTATTCTGCTGCCTCAGCCTCCCTAGTAGCTGGGATTACAAGCGTGTGCCACCATGCCTGGCTAATTTTTGTATTTTTTGTAGAGATGGGGTTTCGCCATGTTGGCCAGGCTGGTCTTGAACTCCTGACCTCAAGTGATCTGCCCACCTCGGCTTCCCAAAGTGCTGGGATTACAGGTGTGAGCCACTGCGCCTGGCCGTCACTTGTTATTTTGAATTGCCTTTTTTTTTTTCCTGTGGAATTTGAACTTTGTTCTGCAGTAGATTCTAAAACTAGCTTACTTTTTAATTCAACTGTTTATATCTGTAGTGGACTGCTGTTTCTGGTTCAAACATTTTAGTTGAAAGTTACAATTCCTGTAGTTTCATTCTCCTTTTTATGACTGAACATACCACATTTATAACATTGTTCTTTCTGGAACTTATTAATAGGATAACTAAGAAAAACCAGTGGTTTTGAAAAAGTTATGTAGCACAGGAAGAATTATATGACGGAAATATAATTGCTTAGGTGATTAAAGAGGAGCTAAACACTGAGGCAATGTTTAGAAAATCCGAGTATTAAAAGGAAGCATAATTGTTTTTTGTTTTTTTAGTTCTAAAATATGTTCTGGCTAGATGCAGTGGCTCACACTTGTAATCCTAGCACTTTGGGAGGCTGAGGTGGGAAGATTGCTTGAGCTCAGAAGTTCAAGACCACTCTGGGCAACATGGCGAAACCCCAGCTCTACTAAAAATACAAAAAATTTGCCGGGTGTGGTGGCGCATACCTGTGATCCCAGCTACTCTGCAGGCTGAGGCACTAGAATCACTTGAACTGGGGAGGTGGAAGCTGCAGTAAGCCGAGATCACACCACTGCACTCCAGCCTGGGTGACAGAGAAAGACTCCATCTCCAAAAAATATAAATAAATAAAAAATAAATAAAATACTGTCTGTAATTAACAGTTTTGATTGTTACAGATAAGTGGAGATGGAATATATTGGGTAGATAGATAATGTAAATGAGTTATCTGAGTTGGAGGGGACAGAGATAATTTGAGAAATCCATGCCCCTCTAAAGGTGAGGAGCATCAACTTAGTAAGTTGTAGTTTTGTGACAGTAGGATCCCAAGATTGCTAGATCTTTTTTTTTTTTTGAGATGGAGTCTCGCTTTGTCGCCCAGGCTGGAGTGCAGTGGTGTGATCTCTGCTCACTGCAAGCTCCACCTCCAGGGTTCACACCATTCGCCTGCCTCAGCCTCCCGAGTAGCTGGGACTACAGGTGCCCGCCACCACGCCCTGCTAGTTTTTTGTATTTTTAGTAGAGACAGGGTTTCACCATGTTAGCCAGGATGGTCTTGATCTCCTGACCTTGTGATCTGCCTGCCTTAGCCTCCCAAAGTGCTTGGATTACAGGTGGGAGCCACCGTGCCCAGCAAGATTGCTAGATCTTAGGAGTACTCAAGAGAAACTAGAAATTCCTTTTTTATTTCCTAATTTTAAAAACACTTCTTAGGCTCATATAAAAACATGTCTTTAGCTGGGCACAGTGGCACACATCTGTAGAGGGGCATGCATCTGTAGTTCCAGCCACTTGACAGGCTGAGATGGGAAGATCATTTGAGGCCAGGAGTTCGAGGCTGCAGTGCATTATAATAGTGTCTGTGAATAACCACTGCACTGCAGCCTGGGCAACATAGCAAGACCCATCTTTAAAAAAAATCTGTCTAATCTATCATCTATCTATCTGTCATCTATCTAATCTATGTCTTCAGGCCAGATCTAGCCTGTAAACTGGTAATTGAGACCCTCTCCTCTAGCAGCAGTAGTAACAATTAGAAGTGATTGGAATAGGGAGCGGCATATTTGGGTTTAGGAGCAGGGAGCAAGATGGTTTAATGACAGAGAAGAGAGCTAAAGGTATTAGAGTTTATAAATCAGTTTGTTTGTAAATAGGCACGCACATACAGGAATAAATGAGAGAAGTGTTGCTTTGAAAAAGTTGATGCTATAAGCATGAATCTAACCAAACTAATGACAATAAAAACAGTATTTGTAAGACATTGATGCTTTAAATTAGAAAGAGAGCAGGACTATTAATTCCTACCTGATGACAAATTTCTGTGTCCTGCTTTCAGAACACATAATTTATATGACTCAAAATGCCTGTTAGAATTTGGAAAAGACTAATTGACCCATTTCTAGATAGACCACGTATTCTTATATAGGCTATAATACATTCTTTAGCATTCATGTCTAGGCTTAAAATGTTACCCTACATTCTCAGAAAGACAAACTGTATTCCTTTTTTATTTTTTTGTGACAGCATCTTGCCATGTCACCCAGGCTGGAGTGTAGTGGCGCAATCTCCGCTCTCTGCAACCTCTGCCTCCTGGATTCAAGCGATTCTCATGCCTCAGATTCCCAAGTAGCTGGGATTACAGGCATGTGCCACCATGCCTGGTTAGTTTTTGTATTTTTAGTAGAGACAGGGTTTCACCATGTTGGCCAGGCTGGTCTTGAACTCCTGACCTCAAGTGATCCACCTGCCTCGGACTCCCAAAGTACTGGGATTACAGGCGTGAGCCACCGTGCCCAGCCTATTTATTCTCATTAAAGTAATCTCCCTATAATTTATTGAATAAAATGAATTCTTTAGGAAGATACATCAAGTTTGTTTATCCTGTGCATTTGAATTTCCTTTGGCATATCACCATATGGGGAGACGGAGGTGAGAAGGGGGAATACAAGTAGTCAGTTTAAAGAAGTGAGGGAGCCAGGCACGGTGGCTCATGCCTGTAATCCCAGCACTTTGGGAGGCCAAGGTGGGTGGATCACCTGAGGTCGGGAGTTCAAGACCAGCCTGACCAACATGGAGAAACCCCGTCTCTACTAAAAATACAAAAATTAGCTGGGGTGGTGGTGCATGCCTATAATCCCAGCTACTTGGGAGGCTGAGGCAGGAGAATCACTTGAACCCGGGAGACGGAGGTTGCGGTGAGCTGAGATTGCGCCATTGCACTCCAGCCTGGGCAAAAGGAACGAAACTCCATCTCAAAAAAAAAAAAAAAAAAAAAAAAGGGAAGTGTGGGAAAGTATCTATGTTCCAGACCTCATGGTTGGAGCTAAAATATGAACCTTTTTCCTCAGCGGTGTCCAGTTGATAGAAAAGAGAGCTTACTTGCTGTGGGTATATGTGAGTATCTGGATGATATAATGGAAAACATTTCTTGCTTTAGAACTAGACCGGAGTTTGAATGCCATTTCTGGCACTTTCTGGCTTGTGATTCTGTTTCCTTGTATATAAAGTAGGAGTAATAATGCCTATTTTGGAAAGTGATTTTGGGATTTAAATGAGATGTCCTCTGTTTTTTCCCAGATCTTGTAATAGACACTCAGGTACTAGCTATTGTACCTTTATTGGTTACTAATGAATTGTTACATGCTCTTAATTTCTGCATTCATGAAAGCACTGGACAAGATCTTGCAGCCACTTCAGAATATTTAGTCTGTTTTTTAGGTCTTTACTCGAAAATCATGTTTATGAAACTTGAACATCAGTTTTGATATCTTGATCATACATTTATATACCATGTATGCTTAAGTTTATAAAATACACAAATCAAATTTAACCAAAATATTAATAATGAAATATTTCCATATTTTTGGTAATAATGATAAAATACATAAATCAAAATTAACCAAAATGTTAATAATGAAATAGTTCCATGTTTTTGGTAATAATGTTTCTTTATGGTTGTTGGCATAACAGGCTATGGATGTCTCTAGCATCAAAGCAATGTTAATAAGTCTAATAAGACTACTGGCTATCATTTATTAACACTGGTCTGATTTGTGATAATTGTGTTCATAAAACTTCTTAATATATTTCCTGGCCTCTCTGAGCTATTAATAGGCTTTTTCATTCTTCTGCATGTGTGAGACATGGAAACCCTTTGAATTAGGGCTTTGTGACTGACCCATTGTCACTACTTCCTTCTTTTTATGTATTTTCTCCTGAAAGCACAAATAAATTAGAAATATCCTTGTCTGGGTACCATGGCTCACACCTGTAATCTCAACACTTTGGGAGGCTGAGGCAAAAGGATCACTGGAGCCTAGGAGGTCAAGGCTGCAGTGAGCCAAGTTTGCACCACTGCACTGCAGCTTGGGTGACAGAGTGAGACCCTGTCTCAAAAAAAGAAAAAAAGAAATAATCTTATCTGCAAACATTGCTGAAACCTGTTTAGTTTCTTCTTGTTTTTTCTCTTGGTATTGGTATCAAAGAATTTAAATTTTAGATGGACTGTGTTTATTAAAATTGGGAGACTATGCTAAACAAATTTACAATTCTTTTGCCTAGAAAAATGGAACTATTTAAGTCTTATATAACTGGAAAACTTTTACTTTTCGCTTAACATTAATTGGAATTTTGGTGACAGCGAAAATTATTTTTTTTTCAGGGCTTGTTAAACAACTGTTTTAAAACAGATGATGAACAAAACCCTGCTCAATGAGAATAATATTGAATGTGAAACTGTAAACAAGTCATTATTCATCTCATTTTGCAGATGGAATTAAGAATGCATAAATAGTGGACATGCCAAGTGAATGCTGTTAATAATATGTAAAATTCTTTGATTAAACATTTATTACTTAAACTAAAAAAAAAAAAGTGGACATTAGCCTCACTTATAAGGATAATGTTATTAATACATTGTTGTTCATTCCTTTTGAACCAGATTCCAAAATGCTAGAAATTATGTTAAGATGTTATTTTATGCTGGGCGTGGTGGCTCACACCTGTGATCCTGGCTCTTTGGGAGGCCAAAGCAGACAGATCATTTGAGGTCAGGAGTTTGAGACCAGCCTGGCTAACATGGTGAAACCCCATCTCTACTGAAAATACAAAAATTAGCTGGGTATGGTGGCACACATGCCTGTAATCTCAGCTACTACAGAGGGTGAGGCAGGAGAATCGCTTGAACCTGAGAGGTGGAGGTTGCAGTAATCTGAGATCGCACCACTGCACACCAGCCTGGCAAGAGTGAGACTCCGTCTCAAAAAAATATATATATACGTATATATATCTATATATATCTATATATAGATATATATATACGTATATATATCTATATATATCTATATATAGATATATATATACGTATATATATCTATATATATCTATATATAGATATATATACCTTTATGTAGGCAGTGTAAAATTGTGAAAAGAATGTAAGACTCAACTTCAGGAGGTTGAGATTCAAGTTCTACCTCCGCCTCTGCCTCTTAGTGATTTTACCTTTGGTAAAGATTTAAGTATTCTGAGTTTCTTTTCCTGTATCTGTATTTAGTAATAACACATGCTTAGCCTATCCTGTTTGCTATGAGAATCAAATGAGATAACATATAAGAAAGGAATATTTAAATACCAAGGCGAAATTGAGCTAAACAAATAATGCTGTATTTCTCCCTCATAAGTGAGGTTCAAACTGTAGTGATCACCTTCAGTGAGCACAGCAGCAAGAGCAAGATTCAATCTAAGGAAAAACCCTGACTGAAGAATATTCTAATTGTTTTTGAGAAGAGGTGACTAGAGTCCTTGATCAGCTGTGCCACATACACCATAAAATAAAAAGTAAAAGCATCTAAAATGGAGCACAAGTCTAGAATGTTTGAGCTATAATGCAAGGATTTTCTAGCCAAATCTTCTTTTACAGATGAAGAAACTAAGACAGGGTTATCTAATAAGTTTTCTAGTGGCAAACTAAACTGCAATTCTCAGGGTGGTTAATGAGATACAAGTTTTGAAATTAGTTGTACTTATAAGGTGTGAAATCACAATTTTACCACTGACTTAGAATGTAACTTGGACAGCTTGACTTCCCTAAGCCTTAGTTTGTTCACCTGTAAATTTGGACTGGTGAAGTAAAGGATCTATTGGGTTGTTGAGGTGAAGGAGTTGATACATGTAAAATGCTTAGCATATTTTTGTCACGTGGTATGCACTCAATAAATGATACCTCCATTATTACTATTATTTTTAGCTGTTTAGCAGAATCTTCCAGACCATTATGCACTCCCTCCACTAAATTTGTTCAAGGTGATAGCTAATGGCTCAACTATCTTTCACTGAAACAACCCAGACAGTACTCTTCATGTGTCCTCATTCTGCACCTAAGAGTGTGAGCAAATGCCTTTTGTATCATAGTATTGAGATAAGAAGGTTATTCTTAAACAGATTGAAAGCATTAGAAAGTTTAAAAATACAAGGAAGAAAATCTGATGTAAATAATCACCTGTTGTCAAATTTAATAAAGAACTGAAAAAGCTTGGGTACATAAGAAATATAACTGATGGACCTTAGGGGATATGAAAATCATTTCCCACGCCTAGCACTTTCCTTGAATAAAGTGACATGATAGGCTTTTGTTCATTCAACTCAGTTGTACGCTAAATGTAATGCCCCCCCCACCCCTGCCACCCCCTGCCTTTTTTGTTGTTGTTGTCACTGTCTATTTTGGGTCTCTGCATTTAAGAGTCAGGATTGTTTTGTTCATTTGCTGTGCCTGGTACAATGCCTTGAATATAATAAAGAGGTACCTAAATGTTGACTTTTTTTTTTTTTTTTTTTTTTTTTTTTTAAGACAAGGTCTCACTCTATTGCCCATGCTGGAGTGCAGTGGTACAATCACAGCTCACTGCAGCCTCCACTTCCTGGGCTCAGGTAGTCCTCAGCCTCCCAGGTGGCTGGGACTACAGATGTGCACCACCAAGCCTGGCTAATTTCTTATTTTTTGTAGAGACAGGGTCCCACTATGTTGCCCAGGCTGGTCTTGAATTTCTGAGTTCAAGTAATCCTCCCACCTTGGCCTCCCAAAGTGCTAGGATTACAGGCATGAGCCCCTGTACTTGGCTAATTTTTTAAATAACATTTTAATTGAAAGTTATTATATATAGAATTATTTAGTATCAATGAAATTATGTAATTTTAAAAATTAATTATAGATTTAAAACATTTTCAGATTTCCTTCTTTTCTGGGGAACTATATTTTTAATAACAACAACATTGGTTGCCCTTCTGAAAAAAGAAAACAAAGAAGTATCAGTAGTAAAAGAAGAAACACAAGGGATCACAGATACTTACAAGCTGCTTTTTGCAATTATAAAAATGCCAGCAGTTCTGACATTTTGCCTTCTGATTCTAACTGCAAAGGTAAGAGATTTATAAATCAAATTTATCATTTTCTTATAGGTATCAATATCATGGAATACTTTCAATGCCTTTTTCATATCACAGGTCCCTTTCCACTACCATTAGAATTTAACAATGAAAAACAATATTTTCTGTTTATTAAATGTATTTGAAAAGACATAATGTTATCAACTTTAATTTTAAAGTAAGCTAAATGTCTTGGAGTATTGTAAAGAATTATGTCCATTTGGAGAATTGTTAGTAAATGTGAACCTTAATGATATTAATGCTTGGAATGGAGATTAATATCTTTAAAAATCAATAGCTCTGTCTTCTTATAATGAATATACATTTAATGTTGGAGTAATACAATTATTTACTTAGAGTGTGATGTAAAAAGATATAGGGCCAGGCGTGGTGGCTCACGCCTGTAATCCTAGCACTTTGGGAGGCCAAGGCAGGTGGATTACCTGAGGTCAGGAGTTCAAGACCAGCCTGGCTAACATGGTGAAACCTTGTCTCTACTAAAAATACAAAAATCAGCCGGGCATGGTGGCATGTGCCTGTAGTCCCAGCTACTTGGGAGACTGAGGAAGGAGAATCACTTGAACCCTCCTGAGGCGGAGGTTGCAGTGAGCCAAGATTGCACCACGGCACTCTAGCTGGAGCGACAGAGCGAGACTCTGTCTCAAAATAAAAAATAAATAAATAAATAAATAAATAAATAAATAAATAAATAAATAAAAATATATAGAAGTATATGAGTATTAGAAGTCAATTTTTTAAAAATCCATTGAATTATTTAAGTACTGAAAGGAAAATTATACCATAAGAGAAACGGGGATTACTGGTGACTTTTATTCTATATTAAGGTGTCTCAATTTTATAGTTCTAAAAATATTTTTAACATGTTAGGCTAGAATAAGGTAAGTATATTTTGTTACTGTGAACTATTGCTAGTGTTGGAGTTAATATTTCTAAAATCTGCAATCTTATAGGATTTTCATTTTATGTACTTAAATCTATGTATGTAAACACTTTACACCTATCTTTTGACAGTTTTGAAGGAACCATTAGCCTCATTGTTTTCACTTTAAATAGTGAGTGTTTTTTCCTCTTAATGATAGAAGGCCAGATGTGCTGGCTCATGCCTGTGATCCCAGCACTTTGGGAAGCCAAGGCAGGATCTCTTGAGCTCAGGAGTTCAAGACCAGCCTGAATATGGCGAAACAAAAAATAAAAAAACTATCTGGGTATGGTGGCATGTGCCTGGAGTGCTAGTTACTTGGGAAGCTGAAGTAGGAAGACAGCTTGAGCCTGGGAGGTGGAGTTTGCAGTGAGCCATGGTTATGCCTCTGCACTCCAGCCTGGGCAACAGAGCCAGGGGTCTGTTTTTCTCTTGAGACAGGGGTCTCAAGAAAAAAAAAAAGAATAGAAAGTTCAGAAAATATGAAAACTTCAAGGAGCATAACAATATATATATATATTTTTTTGAGACAAAGTCTTGCTCTGTCACCCAGGCTGGGTGCAGTGGCACAATCTCGGCTCACTGCAACCTCTGCCTCCTGGGTTCAAGCGATTCTCCTGCCTCAGTCTCCCGGGCAGCTGGGACCACAGTGTGCGCCACCATGCCCAGCTAATTTTTTTGTATTTGTTTATTTTGAGATGGAGTTTCACTCTTATTGCCCAGGCTGGAGTGCAATGGCCCTATCTCCGCTTACTGCAACCTCCACCTCCCGGGTTCAAGCGATTCTCCTGCCTCAGCCTCCCAAGTAGCTGGGATTACAGGCACATGCCACCAGGCCCAGCTAATTTTGTATTTTTAGTAGAGATGGGGTTTCTCCATGTAGCTCAGGCTGGTCTTGAACTCCTGACCTCAGGTGATCTGCCCTTGGCCTCCCAAAGTGCTGGGATTACAGGTGTGAGCCACCGCGCCTGGCAATTTTTTTGTATTTTTAATGAAGACAGGGTTTCACCCTGTTGGCCAGGCTGGTCTTGAACTCCTGACCTCAGGTGATCCGCCCAGCTGGCCAAACAATATTATCTAATTATATCATTCAATAATTTTATCATTTAAGATAAACAGTATTTGCTGGATGTGGTGGCTCACGCCTTTAATCCCAGCACTTTGGGAGGCCGAGGTGGGCTGATCACTTGAGGCTGGGAGTTTGAGACCAGCCTGACCAACATGGTGAAACCCTGTCTTTACTAAAAATACAAAAATTAGCTGGGTGTGGTGGCAGGCGCCTGTAAGCCCAGCTACTCGGGAGGATGAGGCAGGAGAATCGCTGGAACCTGGGAGGCAGAGGTTGCAGTGAGCCAGGAT
The DNA here is from genome assembly GCF_028885625.2 of Pongo pygmaeus. NCBI lineage: Eukaryota > Metazoa > Chordata > Mammalia > Primates > Hominidae > Pongo > Pongo pygmaeus. The sequence goes on along the minus strand of NC_085930.1, from coordinate 164,772,645 downwards.
CGCACACTGCACTCCAGCCTGGGTGACAGAGTGAGACTCCATCCCAAAAATAAATTAATTAATTAATTTTAAAAAAACAGTATTGACCTTCTTGGTATATTTCCTTTGAACCTCCCTTTTTTCCCTATATATGTGTGTGTGCATGTATCTGTGTATACATATACTTCATATATTTATTTACTCATATACTTTATTTTGTTTTGAGACTGAGTCTCACTCTGTTGCCTAGGCTGGAGTACAGTGGCATGATCTCTGCTCACTGCAACCTCTGCCTCCCTTGTTCAAACAATTCTGCCTCAGCCTCCCTAGTAGCTGGGATTACAGGCACACACCATCATACCCAGCTAAGTTTTGTATTCTTAGAAGAGACGGGGTTTCACTGTGTCGGCCAGGCTGGTCTCAAACTCCTGACCTCAAGTGATCCACCTGCCTAGACCCCCGAAGTGCTGGGAGTACAGGTGTGAGCCACTGTACCCAGCCTATTTACTTATTTACTTTAAAAGTGGAATTGAATCATATATAATTTTTTATCTTCTGTCTTATACCAAACATTTCTATAGCATTACGTATTTGAAAACATACTTGTTAGTAGCTACATGATATAGTTAGTGTGTAAATTTAAATTTTCTATAATCTCATTTTTCTGTTGTCTATTTTGCTTATGTTTTTAAATTATAAAAACGCACTAGCAAATATTTTTGTGCATAAGTCTGTGATTTTCTGGATATTTCCTTCCAATAGACTTTTTTTTTTTTTTTTTTTGGAGACAGAGTCTCTCTTTGTTGCCCAGGCTGGAGTGAAATGGCTAATTTTTTTTTTTTTTTTTTTGAGGTGGAGTTTCACTCGTTTCCCAGGCTGGAGTGCAATGGCATGATCTCAGCTCACTGCAACCTCTGCCTCCTGGATTCAAGCGATTCTCCTGCCTCAGCCTCCTGAGTAGCTGGGACTACAGGCATGCACCACCATGCCTGGCTAATTATTTTTATTTTTATTTTTATTTTTAGTAGAGACGGGGTTTCTCCATGTTGGTCAGGCTGGTGTCAGACTCCCGACTTCAGGTGATTTGCCCGTCTCGGCCTCCCAAAGTGCTGGGATTACAGGTGTGAGCCACTGCACCTGGCCTAATTTTTGTATTTTTTGTAGAGACAGAGTTTCATCATGTTGGCCAGGCTGGTCTTGAACTACTGACCTCAGGTGATCTGTTCACCTCAGCCTCCCAAAGTGCTAGGATTACAGGCATGAGCCACTGCACCTGGCCTATTTTTTATTTTTTTTTTAGATGAGGTCTTGCTCTGTCATCTAGGCTGGAGTGCTGTGGCATGATCATAACTCAGTGTAATCTCAAACTCCTGTGCTTAAGACAGACTCCCACCTCAGCCTCTCAAGTAGTTAGAACTATAGCTGCTTGCCATCTCACCCAGCTAATTTTTTTTTTTTTTTTTTGAGACGAAGTCTCGCTCTGTTGCCTAAGCTGGAGTGCAGTGGTGGGATCTCCGCTCACTGCAACCTCCTCCTCCCGGGTTCAAGCGATTCTCCTGCCTCAGCCTCTGGAGTAGCTGGGATTACAGGTGTGCACCACCACACCCGGCTAATTTTTGTATTTTTGGTAGAGACAGGGTTTTACCATTTTGGTCAGGCTGGTCTCGAACTCCTGAGCTCAGGCAATCTGCCTGCCTCGGCCTCCCAAAGTGCTGGGATTATAGGCATGAGCCACCGTGCCTGACCCACCCAGCTAATTTTTAAATTTTCTGTGGAGATGGGGGTCTCATTTTGCTACACAGGCTGGCCAATAGATTTTTTTTTTTGAGACGGATTTTTGCTCTTGTTGCCCAGGCTGGAGTGCAATGGCGTGATCTCAGCTCACCACAACCTCTGCCTCCTGGGTTCAAGATTCTCCTGCCTCAGCCTCCTGAGTAGCTGGGATTACAGGCATGTACCACCATGCCCGGCTAATTTCGTATTTTTAGTAGGGACAGGGTTTCTCCATGTTTGTCAGGCTAGTCTCGAACTCCCGACCTCAGGTGATCCGCCTGCCTTGGCCTTCCAAAGTGCTGGGATTACAGGTGTGAGCCACTGCACCTGGCCGGCCAATAGATTATTAAGCAGGCAATTAGTGGGTCAATGAATGTAATATGATTGCTGAATTGCTTTTCAAAACGTTATACTAATTTATACTGTCTCCAGCAATATATAAGGAGGTACTTCAGTTACAAAATCTCTAATACTGTTTTCTACTTTTAAACTTCTCCCCTAATAACATCTCTCCTAACTTTTAATACTATAGATTAATTTTATTTCCTTTTGAATTATATGTTAATGGACTATACAGTATATATTTTTATGTTTGATGCGTATGTTCTTTTGCTCAATATTGTATTTGTGGAATTTATCCATATTTTTATTTATAGCAATAGTTTGTTTATCTCATTACTGTATAGTATTCCATTGTATGGATATGCCACAATTTATCCATTCCATCAACAGGTTTTTAGAGCTATTATGTGTAGTGTTTCTACAAACATTCACATATGTGACTTTTGGTGAAGATAGGTGCACATTTCTGATTGGTAAATATATAGGAATAGAATTGCTGGTTCATAGAAGATGCATAGTATTATGTACTGCCAAATAGTTTTCCAAAGTGGTTGTTCCAATTTTCCCTACCACCAGTAGTGTAAGAGAGTTCTGATTTCAAGGAGTTTCACATCCTTGGAAACACATATTATCTTTTTTTTTTTTTTTTTTTTTTGAGACGGAGTCTCGCTCTGTCCCCCAGGCTGGAGTGCAGTGGCGCGATCTCGGCTCACTGCAAGCTCTGCCTCCTGGGTTCACACCATTCTCCTGCCTCAGCCTCCCAAGTAGCTGGGACTACAGGCGCCCACCACCACGCCTGGCTAATTTTGTGTATTTTTAATAGAGACGGGGTTTTACCTAGCCAGGATGGTCTCGATCTCCTGACCTTGTGATCCACCTGCCTTGGCATCCCAAAGTGCTAGGATTACAGGCGTGAGCCACCACGCCTGGCGTATATTATCTTTTTAATTTTAGCCTTTCTGGTGGTTGTGTAATGGCATCTTGTTATTGCCATAATTTGAATTTCCCTAATGACAAAAGAAATTGAGTATCTTTTCATGTGATTATTGACCATTTGAATATCCAAAGTTGCCCTTTTCTTTAAATTTGTAAAGTTGTTCTTTCTGTTTAGATTTCATTGTTTGAGATGAGATCTCTGTCACCTAGGCTGGAGTGCAGTGACACCATCACAGCTCATTGCAGCCCTGACCTCCTGGGCTCAAGTGATCCTCCAACCTCAGTCGCCCAAGTACAGGCATGTGCCACCACCATGCCCAGTAAATTTAAAAAAATTTTTTGTAGAGAAGAGTTCTTACTATGATGCCCAGACTGGTCTTGAGCTTCTGGGCTGAAGGAATCCTCCTGCCTCATCCTCCCAAAGTGCTGTGCTTACAGGCGTGAGCCACTGTGCCAGACCAAACTTTTTAAAATATATTTTGAATTTGAGCCTTTTATTAGATATGTGTATTACAAATATCTCCTACTATATAACTTTTAAGACTTTTTTTTAACATTTTAAGATTAAACATTAAAATCAGTTTGTATGTCTTATTTTTACAAAGTGAATGAATAAAATATACGTGAAATTATTTTCTGGACTTAAGTGAAATATATGTTACCTTTAATTTTTTTATGGTGAAATTTTCTTTGGCTCTATTCCAAGAAGTTACAGTGTATACTATTTATAATTTATTTCCTTCTTTCTTTCTTTTTTTTTTTTTTTTTTTTTTAAGACGGAGTCTCACTCTGTCACCAGGCTGGAGTGCAGTGGTGCAATCTCGGCTAACTGCAACTTCCACCTCCCAGGTTCAAGCGATTCTGCTGCCTCAGCCTCCTGAGTAGCTGGGACTACAGGTGTATACCACCACACCCAGCTAGTTTTTGTATTTTTAGTAGAGATGGGGTTTCACCATGTTGGCCAGGATGGTCTCAAATCTCCTGACCTCATGATCCGCCCACGTTGACCTCCCAAAGTGCTGGAATTACAGGCATGAGCCACCGCGCCCGGCCTTATAATTTCTTAAAAAAAAAAAAATTGTGTGATATTGAAGTGGCCTCGTGGTCTAGGGTAGTACCTGAGGTTTGTTGTCTCACAGCCACAGAGATCAAGGACGTGGACACACAAAGAGTGAGGTTAACAGCAGAAGTTTAGTAGGTGAGAGAGCGAATAGCTCTGTGCTACAGAGAGATGTCCTGGAAAAATGCGTTGCCAGATCTGTGGTGAAATGCAAGGGGTTTTTTAGATGAGCTAGTGGGGAGGTGGTGTCTGATTTAAATAGGGCATGAAAAACTGGTAAGGTCCAGGTGCACCATTTACATAGGGCATGAATTTCTGGCAGCCCCTACCTTAATTTTTTATTATGCAGGCAGGTTCTCTGCCTGAGCTGCACCATGTTGCCCATTTTTTTACTGTACACATGCTAACCAAAAAGAGAAGGTGGAGCTTTCGTGGTGGACATGCCTGGCTCCCAGGTAGCCATTTTCTGTTGGTGCAGCTGCTGGCATTCCCCCATGCAAGCTTCCAGCTTGCTTATCTATGTTTGCAACTCAAGTTTTTCAGGCTGCTCTTTGTTAGAAAAGAAATGATTTTGGGGGCTGCTTTTTGTTAGAAGGGAAGCTCTGCCGAGGTCTCTTTTGCCCTCACTATCTGCCTAAATAATTTCTTTCTGCCTACTGTATCAATATAATTTCAGTTTTTGAAAATGTATTAGTAGAACTCCTTTATATCCTTTATCCAGATTATCTAATTATTAACATTTAGCTCCACTTTCCTTATTCTGTAGATTTTATTTCTATGTATATCCATTACATATGTCTTCTGAAATACTTTAGAGTAATTTGTACGCATTATGCACTTTTATCCATAAGTACCTTAAGTATGTATTTCCTAAGAACAAGTTTTCTGCTTATAAAACCACAACTCAATATTGGGAAATTTTAAATTGATATAATATTATTATCTAATTATAGTCCATATCCAAATTTTACACAATAACAGTCCTTATAACTTTAATTTTTTTCTTGTTGGGGATCTAATCTAGGATCACACACTGCATTCAGTTGGTACGACCTTTCATTGTCCTTAATATCCTTGACATTTTTGAAGAATACAGGCCAATTATTCTGTAGAATGGGCTTCTAGTTACATTTCTCTCACGTTTCTTCTTGTTTGGGTTGAGGTTATTCAGGTATATAAGACAGGAAGATCAAAGAAGTAATGTTTTGATGTCTGCAGGGAATTATATTGAAAGCCATATCATGTCTCTTTATCCCTTTAACTGCTGTTTTTAACTTTAATTGCTTTGCTAATCTGTTGTAAAAGTACTATTTTTTCTTTTGTAATTAAAAACTGACTCATGGGGAGATACTTTGAGGCTATCTAAATAGTCTTAATTTAATTCTTACTCTTTTTTGTGCTGTTTTTAAGAATTAATCTAACTATACTTTATCCCTTTCATTTTATTCAATTTCTCAGATATGTTTTCTCAGAATTACTTTTGAAACATTAGATGAACTTAGGAAATTTTATTATGGTCAGTCAGAAATCATTAAAAATGTATATATATATGGCAGTTATGCTTCATTGTAACCAGATTGATTTGGGTCAATTAAAGGCTTAAGTTCTTTTAAACCTAAAACTTACAGATCAGTAAATTTGGATTTTTGGCCCTGTTTACTATAACAGATTGGACTTTTTGAAGTGGAAATTTAGTTGTATTTATAGCCATCTACCATCCCTACCAGTACTGGATTTTCAGTTGTTTTCACTTAATATTATTAGAAAACCATAAGGCAAAATGTGCCTCGTATAACTTGATTGTTATACCAGGTATAATAATATGATGCTCACTTGTAACTGTCATGGGTCAGTAATAAAATTGAGGTTCTTGAAGAACTTACATATGCATGGAGGAAAATATTTCATAAGTCACGAATTAAAATACTTTTTTGTTTTTATATTGCAGATTGGTTTTTCAGCAGCAGATGCTGTAACAGGACTGAAATTGGTAGAAGAGGGAGTACCCAAAGAACATTTAGCCTTATTGGCAGTTCCAATGGTTCCTTTGCAGATAATACTGCCTCTGATTATCAGCAAATACACTGCAGGTCCCCAGCCATTAAACACATTTTACAAAGCCATGCCCTACAGGTAAAAATGAAATAAAACCTTACTAAATAAGAAAGGGTAAAATGAGGAACATTCATCAATATCACTAATATCTGAGTGTAGAATTATATATATGGAAAAAGGTTTGAAAAGCATCTTTTTTCAATATTATTTATATGCACTTTTATCTTTTTAACCTCCTAACAGGTTTAGATACAGCTTCTTTCATATGGTAGGCACATGGATTTCTGTTTTTGTTGTTGTTGTTATTTAAGCTAAAATGGAAGTCAACTCAATGTTTCTTTCTCTATAGATTATTGCTTGGGTTAGAATATGCACTACTGGTTTGGTGGACTCCTAAAGTAGAACATCAAGGGGGATTCCCTATATATTACTATATCATAGTCCTGCTGAGTTATGCTTTACATCAGGTAAGCTTGCAGTGGTTTTCTCAGGAAATAAACTGTTCTGTGTAAAATAAAGAAGACAGCTTTCTACAGTTGCCTTAAAATAATGATAATAAATTTTAAGATTTAAGCATGAATCTGACACTGAAGAAATTATTGACGGTGGGCTTTAAACTTTATGACTTTTCACTTAATGAGTTCTGTTCATAGAAAGAGACTTTCTTTTTTTTTTTTTTTTTCCCCCCCAAGATGAAGTCTTGCTCTGTCACCCAGGCTGGAGTGCACTGGTGCAGTCTCGGCTCACTGCAACCTCCACCTCCCAGGTTCAAGCGATTCTCCTGCCTCAGCCTCCTGAGTAGCTAGGATTACAGGCACATGCCACCACGCCTGGCTAATTTTTGTATTTTTAGTAGAGATAGGGTTCCACCATATTGGCCAGGCTGTTCTTGACTCCTGACCTTGTGATCCACCTGCCTCAGCCTCCCAAAGTGCTGGGAATGCAGGTGCGAGCCACTGCGCCCGGCTGAAAGAGACTTTCTTATTCATTCATTCATTTAAAAAAAATTATTCAACAAGTATTTGCTACATTTTAGAATTGATTCCAAAGCTAGCAAATTCTACTCTTGCTAAGTATTTCTCAGTTTATCCGTAGGTTTCAGTTCATTCTTTCTTGAATTCCTAATATCTTTTCTTTCTGAAAGTATTGAGAAATAGTAGAGGTCCTAGTTTCTGGCTTAGCTTCTGCTTCCTTTTTTTTTTTTTTTTGAGACAGAGTCTGGCTTGGTTGCCCACTGCTCACGCCCGGCTAATTATCTGTATTTTTAGTAGAGACAGAGTTTCACCATATTGGCCAGGCTGGTCTTGAATTCCTGACCTCAAGTGATCCGCCCACCTTGGCCTCCCAAAGTGCTGGGATTACAGGAGTGAGCCACCATGCCCGGCCCTGGCTTAGCTTCTATATTGAAAGTTATGACTTATTCTTTATGATTTTGAAAGCTATGTCAAGCTGCTTTTTCTTTCTTTGTTAGATATGTTTGTAATCCTTAAAAGAAGGAATCCCCACTTTGCTCTAGCCTAAGCTGCTGTTGCAGAATGAGATTTTTTTTTTTTTTGAGACAGAGTTTCGTTCTTGTTGCCCAGGCTGGAGTGCAATGGCGCGATCTCGGCTCACCGCAACCTCCGCCTCCAGGGTTCAAGCAATTCTCCTGCCTCAGCCTCCAAGTAGCTGGGATTACAGGCATGCGCCACCATGCCCGGCTCATTTTGTATTTTTTTTAGTAGAGACGGGGTTTCTCCATGTTGGTTAGACTGGTCTAGAACTCCCAACCTCAGGTGATCCACCCACCTCAGCCTCCCAGAGTGCTGGGATTACAGGCGTGAGCCACCGCGCCTGGCCCAGAATGAGATTTTTTTGTTCTGGATGCAAGTGATTCAAGTAAATGGCAAAGGCCCAGAAGTAACCTTTGGGACTTAACTGCAGGTATTGCTAATGCATATTTCTGAATCACTTTGGATTTTTCTAGCTTATATCCTTTGAAAGTTATATTTGCTAATGTATGAATTAATTTTTAACTGAAACCTAAAAATATGACTACCAGGTAATCTCAGTAGTTTTGTGCATACAGTAAATTATTTAGGAGAAATCTGTAGTGGATCATGTCTGACTAAATTCTATGCTTATAAAATTATTGAGGCCAAACTGTCAAATATAATTTTTTTTTTCTGTTTTGCACTTGCTTAGTTAAGGCTAGATATGTAATAGAAGGTTAAAGAAGTACTTTAACTAGTCAGTGCTTCAGTATTTCTGTCGGTATGTTATAGCCCAAAAAGTATTTATTTGGCTTTGGATTTCATTTGAGAATTTCCTGAAGTGTAGTCACTGAAACTCAGATAACCAGATGCTTTATGGGGGAAAAAAGTACAAGGCCAAGTAAATTCGAGAAATGATGTATGACATAAGCCTTCTCTAAGTAGTGCCTTAATGAGTCCTTCAACAAATTTTTTTTTTTTTTTTTTTTTTTTTTTGGAGACAGAGTCTCACTCTGTTGCCCAGGCTGGAGTACAGTGGCACAATCTCGGCTCACTGTGATACCTCCGCCTCCCAGGTTCAAGTGATTCTCCTGCCTCAGCCTCCCAAGTAGCTGGGATTACAGATGAGCACCACTGCACCCAGCTGATTTTTGTATTTTTAGTAGAGATGGGTTTTACCACATTGGCCAGGCTGGTCTTGAACTCCTGACCTCAGGTGATCCGCCCGCCTGGGCCTTCCAAAGTGCTGCGATTATAGGCGTGAGCCACCGCACCCAGCTTCTTCAACAAATATTAAGTGAACACCTATTCCCTGCCAGAAACCATTCTGAGTACTGAAATATAACTGAATAAATCATGCCAAAATCCCTGCCCTCAAGGAGTTTATGTTGTAAATATTTCAAAAGGCATACAATGAAAGGAACCTTTTCAATTTTGTGTAAGTTAATGTCTTTCAGTCTTATTTGACTTTGGAACTCCTTTTTCTGTGAACACCCCCAAAAACAGTATTCAAAGAATACCATTATGGAAACACAGTTTGTTTCCATCTTTCTAAATTAAAGGTTAATTCTTGCCTTTTAAGTACTTTTTGCCTCTTAAGGATGTTTTTCTCCAGTTTGTCACATAAATTTTGAAATACTTTTCTTGTGTATATGTAGGAGAAAAATATATATATTCCTATTTCTTTAAATATTTGAGTATTTATATGTGTAATAAAGGCATACGTATAAATATGTATATATACACATGCAATATATGATATATGTTTAGGTACAGTACAAATATGAGGTTTTGCATTTTGCTGTATGCATTATGTATCCTTTAATGCCACCTCATCTAACATTTTCTCTGTGGAGTCTTTCTTGACTACTTGTGGTAGAATTAATCTCTCGTTTATATTTATGCCCCAATAACACAATGTGTGCACTTCTATTTACAATACTTCCTGTATTTGTAATTATTTGTTCCCTATTTTCCAGCCTAGAATAAATTCTTCAATGTCACGGAGGGACCAAGGTCACATCTTTGTATTGCTGGGATCTTTTTTTTTTTTTTTTTTTTTGAGACGGAGTCTCCCTCTGTCGCCCAGGCTAGAGTGCAGTGGCGCGATCTCGGCTCACTGCAAGCTCCGCCTCCTGGGTTCACGCCATTCTCCTGCCTCAGCCTCCTTTTGCTGGGACTACAGGCGCCAGCCACCACGTCTGGCTATTTTTTTTTTTTTTGTATTTTTTAGTAGAGACGGGGCAGGTGGTTCACCGTGTTAGCCAGGATGGTCTCGATCTCCTGACCTCGTGATCCGCCCGCCTCAGCCTCCCAAAGTGCTGGAATTACAGGTGTGAGCCACCGCACCGGGCCTGTATTGCTGTGATCTTAAAGCCTGGCCTATAGTAGGTGCTTGATTTATTTGTTGAATTGAGTTTAATAAATATCATGAAAATTAATTTTCAGGTTTATGATTTTGATGTTCTTAATTTAGACTGTAGCTTTATAAGCTTTATAATCATACTAAAGATGTTTTACATTTTTCTGTAGGTTACAGTGTACAGCATGTATGTTTCTATAATGGCTTTCAATGCAAAGGTTAGTGATCCACTTATTGGAGGAACATACATGACCCTTTTAAATACCGTGTCCAATCTGGGAGGAAACTGGCCTTCTACAGTAGCTCTTTGGCTTGTAGATCCCCTCACAGTAAAAGAGTGTGTAGGAGCATCAAACCAGAATTGTCGAACACCTGATGCTGTTGAGGTAAGTATGTTTTAATTTTAGATAACATTAAGCTAATACTAAGATATTAATATTTTTGTTTTGTCTCTAGAAGTACTATATCTTTTTTAAAAATCGTATCTGTCCATAGGTTCTGGTATAGAAATCTACATATATTTTTTCTTTCACATCAAGGCTGAGGGTTACAATTATTCAAATCAGCAAGACTAGTTCCCTTAAAGGCATTTCTCAGTAAAGGAGAGGCGATCTCTCTTTCCCCCCATCTTGACGATCACTGTCCTACACAGCAGGCACTATATAAATGCATAATTAATAGCTTAAGTTTTGTAGTGATAGAAAAAGGGAATGTCCATTGGCTGTTCCTGTAACAGTTATAACTAAACCTGACTAGTGAGTTGTTTGTTGATAAATTCTTTCAAAGTGACATTAGTCTACTTCTACAGTAGATGGACTGGAAATTTCTTCACATTTCCGAATGTGAAAGCTGCATCGTGAAAATAGATAATCGGGCAAGATGCAGTGGCTCACGCCTGTATTCTTAGCACTTTGGGAGGCCGAGGCGGGTGGATTGCCTGAGCTCAGGAGTTTGACATCAGCCTGGGCAACATGGTGAAACCCCATCTCTACTAAAATACAAAAAATTAGCCGGGCGGGGTGGTGTGTGCCTGTAGTCCCAACTACTCAGGAGGCTGAGACAGGAGAATTGCTAGAACTGGGAGTCAGAGGTTGCAGTGAGCTGAGATTGCGCCACTGTACTCCAGCCTGTGCGACAGAACAAGACTCTGTCTCTAAAAAAAAAACAGATATTTGGCTGGGTGTGGTGGCTCACACCTGTAATTCCAGCATGTTGAGAGGCTGAAGCAGGCAGATTGCTTGAGCCCAGGAGTTCAAGACCACCCTGGGCCACATGGTGAAACACCATCTCTACAAAAAATATAGAAATTAATGGGGCATGGTGGTGCATGCCTGTGGTCTTAGCTACTCAGAAGGCAGAGGTGGGAGGATTGCTTGAGCCCAGGAGCCAGAGATTGCAGTGAGCCATTATCACACCACTGCATTTCAGCCGGGGCCACAAGTGAGACCCTGTCTTAAAAAAGAAAATGAGTATTGTTTACAGCAAGAACTGAAAATTGTTTTTAATCCTGTTAGTAGCATTAGAGAGATTAAGATACATTAACATATTTTGTCATTGGAATTCAGTGAAATACTGAAATGTTTTAAGAAAAATATATTTTTATTAATTCTTTATAAAGTAGAAGCATGTTAATTGCTAAATACTTTCATTTTGAAATTGTGGAGTATTTATTATAGTTTTATTTTTACAGCTTTGCAAAAAACTGGGTGGCTCATGTGTTACAGCCCTGGATGGTTATTATGTGGAGTCCATTATTTGTGTTTTCATTGGATTTGGTTGGTGGTTCTTTCTTGGTCCAAAATTTAAAAAGTTACAGGATGAAGGATCATCTTCATGGAAATGCAGAAGGAACAATTAATATATACACTACTGGACATTCTAGAAAGGTAATTGTAGTTTAGTTTTAATTCAGAGAGCAATGATAATCAGTGCACAGGAGTACAAAATATTGTTTTAAACGGCGAAATTAATAATATAAAATGCCAAATGGTTGAAAAAATAGAAACCTTTCTGTATATTTGATCATATTTTTTTTTTGCCTTGTCGATGTATTTAAAGTTTACTTAAGGTCAGGAAATTCTAAAACAACTTTTCTGGCCTTGTTGTTTGATTTATATCTTTTAAATTTACTGACCAAAGCATGTTTTAAGCTGCAATGCAGTAGTCATGGGTGGTAACCATGTAGTCAGGTATTGTTATTAGTACCTATCACTGCTGAGCTATATTTAAAATTTTTGTACAATATGTAAAATGGAGAAGAGCGTGATATTCAGGTACTAACCACAACTAGTCTGACATTGTTGGCAGTTAAAATCTTATTTTGAATTGTAAATTAGTTAAATTTTATGTGGAATTTGCTGAGAAGAGAATATAGACTAATGAAATGTCATTTTAGTTATTTTTCTTATGACCACATTGTACAAATGAATCTGTGTTAAAAAGACTATTTTAAATGTATTTCCTGCTTTTGTAAGCATTAAAGATTTATAAGAAAATTATTCAAACTATTTTTTATAAAATGAAAGTTATGATTTTTAAACTTATTGATTCCTCTTGCCCCTACCCCGTCTTTTTGGAAGATATTTTGATTCCTTATAAACTTTTACCCTAAGCTTACATATGTTTTCTGTCACAAGTGCTTCATGGCACACAGCCAGCCAATGGAGGGGATCAAATTCAGTGTTGTATGTATGTTTATGGCAACGTTTTGAAAATAAAAATTAAACGTTTTTCTTCAAGTAGTTTTTTTTTTTTTAATTGCTGAGAGAAAAAAAACAGTAAAGCTTTCTGATTAAGTAAAATTTAAATGGGCAGTACCATAATTTAAAAAACAAATACTTTAAAGAGAGAGACAAAGATATTTTGTGCCTTTGACACATTAAATCTAATAATGGAAAAATGTTTCTTAATTAAGCACTTTACTAGTGAAAAAGATCTCACAATTTATGCCAAATCAGGTACTGTATTTTCATGTATTAACACATAACCTTTTGTTTGAATACTGTAGTTTTCAGTGGACAGTTGCTATTCCAAGAAAATTAAGCTTTTGAGTACTTTAGCAATTCCCAGCATATTACATACACCCAGTGATAAGGTTCTTTGCATGTTTTGTGTTATGTATTACCCTGACTCTTTAGAGATTATATAAATCTTTCAAAAGTTAGAGGAAACAAGATAGTACATTATGAGTCTTAATTTTATCATTGTGGAAAAATGTGTACTAACTCCTGATTTTGTTAATTTTATAACATAGGTTGAATTTTAGAGTGGGGTTTTTATAAGTAATGGAGGATAAAATGGGTGGGAGAAAATGGCACACAGCACCTGAAGAAAGATGGGGCAGTGACCTCTAGAACTCATGCATTGGCATTGGAAAGCCTGTGTTGGGCATTGATGTCAGATCCTGAAGAATCACCTGGAAAAAATCCCATCCTAGAGGCAAGGAGGCTACACCAAACCATACACTACAGTACTTTGTCACATGGTTGTCCATTATCATGTGTTATAGTCTAAATGATTACTTGAATAAAGAAAAAAACCCACTTAACTCTTACATATGAAATGTGTTTTGATTTTTAATTTTTGGATTAAGAAACTCAGATTGCCATAATAACCTTTTATTTCTTCCCGTGTATATTATTACAAATCATATATACTTTCAAACATAGTTTTTTTTTTTGTTTTTTTTTTTTATTGAGACAGAGTCTCGCTTTGTCACCCACGCTGGAGTACAGTGGTGCAATCTCAGCTCACTGCAACCTCCGCCTCCTGAGTTCAAGCGATTCTCCTGCCTCAGTCCCCTGAGTAGCTGGGACTACAGGCGCACACCACCACACCTGGCTAATTTTTGTATTTTTAGTAGAGATGGGGTTTCACCATGTTGGCCAGGCTGGTCTCAAACTCCTGACTTCAAGTGATCCATCCACCTCAGCCTCCCAAAGTGCTGGGATTACAGGCATGAGCCACTGCGCCCAGCCTTCCAACATAGTTTTAATGTCAGTACATCTTTAATGACTTGAGGTTTTAAAACATTTTAAGCCTTTAAGGTGAAAGCCATTAATTAATTTGCTCTAGAAATAAACACAAAAAATTATAGTTAATTTGAATACATGTTCGTAATGCATGCCAAAATAACTTGTTAATAGCTATGTGCAACTTTGTTGCATACATTGATCACTAATGGCATTTTAAAATGATCTACCTAAATCTGAGGATCTGTTTATTATAAATCAGTAGTACTAAAAAATACCACCCTGTTTTTATGTGTGGGTGTTTTTCTTGATTGATTGATCCTGATAAATTAAACAGTACCTTCAAGTATGGACTTTTAACTCCTCCAGTAAATGCATCATATGTTTACTGGCTAATATTAGATTGAACATTTTTCTCTCTCTCTGTCAGTATCTCCATTTGCACGTTGGTTGCCGCATATATACATCTGAGTTTGAAAAGTTCTTCTGAGATTACCTAAAAGTAACACCACAGATTCCTTCCATTGTAAATACTTTATTTTATTTTATTATTTTTTTTTAGAGACATGGTCTCACTTTTGCCCAAGCTGGAGTACAGTGATGCAATCATAGCTCACTGCAGCCTCAAACTCCTAGGCTCAAGGGATCTTCTTTAGGCTGGGTGCTGTGGCTCACACCTGTAATCACAACACTTTAGGAGGCCAAGGCAGGAGGATCACTTGAGGTCAAGAGTTCAAGACCAACCTGGTCAATATAATAAGAACCCATCTTTATGACTTTTTTTTTTTTTTAATTATCCAGGCATGGTGGTACACACCAGTAGTCCCAGCTACTTGGGAAGCTGAGGCGGGAGGGTTACTTGAACCCAGGAGGTCAAGGCTTCAGTAAGCAGTGATTGTGCTACTGCACTCCCTGTCTGGGTGACAGAGCGAGACCCTGTCTCAACAACAAAAAAGGATCTTTCCACCTCAGCCTCTCTGGTAGCTAGGACTACAGGCACACACCACTATGCCCAGCTAATAAAAAAAAATAATAATTTTTTATAGAGGTGGGGTCCACTATATTTTCCAGGCTAGTCCCAATCTCATAGCTTCAAGCAGTCGTCCAGCCTTGACCTCTCAAAATGCTGGGATTACAGGCATAAGCCACTGTGCCCTGCCCATGATAAATATTTTAATTTTGCCTGATAAGTCATAAAAAGTTTATTCAACACCTTAAATAGATTTCTCAATTTTTAAAAATATTAAACCTTTGAAATCTAAAGTAATTGTTGGATTTCACCGCTTTATTGCAAGGTTTTTTATCTAGGTGTCTGTGGGAAACCCCTGAATTGCTTGTGAAACTCTGGATATGTAATTTTTTTTCTTTTTCTGAACAGAGTAAAATCTTGGATGGGCTATGATCGAAAAATCATGGTTTTGAAAGTGGACTGTACTATAAGCCATAATCACAAATCTGAGGTAATAGTTGTGAAAGTGTTTAAAGCATCCTGAAAACAATGTTGAAAAAAAAATCTATGATAAAAACTATAAAATCTCTGCATATGTTGTACTGTATTGAACTTGAAACTTTGAAGGAATTAGAGTAGATAAGACATTAATGGTAGAAGAGAAACCATAAGGGTGAATTATATCCTACAAAAGAGAAATCTTCATCATTTAACCTTTTTTTTCTGAGTGACTTTTATTTTGCCTTATTAACAGAAACCCGAGAAAGTATGTTGCTTTGTATTAAATGGTTGAGACCATTATTTGATATAAAAGCTGAAAATTTTATTTTTGTATTTTGGAGAATCCTGTGTTTCCAAGTAATTGAAAGAATGACTAAAGCTGTATATCATAGACCCTGTTAAAATGAAATAACTTGTTGGGAACATTCCATGCAGATTTCCAAAATGTATTTTACCTTATTATTAGAGAAAGAAAATAAACTTTTAAAATAATCTGATAACTAGCATTCATATATTTTAATAGGAAGCATTTTGGTTACAGAAGGGAAGGTGATACTGTACATTGTAACTGCTGAGACTTTTTATTAACCAATGTCTTTGGTAGATAGCGAGGCACAATTATTTTCTCTTAGGGAGGATTTTGAATACCTATTGCAGGCTGGGCATGGTGGCTCAGACCTGTAATCCCAACACTTTGGGAGGCCAAGGTCGGCGGATCACTTGAGGTCAGGAGTTTGAGACCAGCCTGGCCAGCATGGTGAAATGCTGTCTCTACTAAAAATACAAAAATTAGCCGGGCGTAGGGTGGCACACGACTGTAATCCCAGCTGCTAGGGAGGCTGAGGCAGGAGAATTGCTTGAGCCCGGAAGGCGGAGGTTGCAGTGAGCTGAGATTGCACCACTGCACTTCAGCCTGGGTGACAGCGAGACTCCGTCTCAAAAACAAACAAACAAAAACAAAACAAAAACACCTACTGCAGACCATGTTCTTTTTACTTTATTTTATTTTATTATTTTTTTGAGATGGAGTCTGGCTCTGTTGCCCAAGCTGCTCACTGCAACCTCCACCTCCCAGGTTCAAGCAATTCTCCTGCCTCAGCCTCCCAAGTAACTGGGACTACAGATGTGCACTACTACACCCGGCTTATTTTTGTATTTTTGGTAGAGATGAGGTTTTGCCATGTTGGCCAGGCTGATCTCAAACTCCTGACCTTAGGTGATCTTCCCGCCTTGGCCTCCTAAAGTGCTGGGATTACAGGCGTGAGCCACTGCTCCTGGCTCTTTTTACTTTAGATTGTATCTGCCTGATTTGACAATGCCAAATTTTTTATGTAATCACCATTTGGTTTGGGACTGAGAGCTCTTTCATTTTCTACCAGTCAGACCACTATTAGAGTCTTCATGTTACTACCCCAATTTGTTAGCAAGGTAGAGTCAGCATGGATAGCTTATTTTCCTTACTGGAATTATGTTTTGGAAGAGGCAGGTCTTATAGCAGGGCAGACTAATTAATGTACTGAACTCATTCCCTCCTGCTTAAGTGAATAAAAACTTTTATTTGACTATGGATTTAAAGATTGCCTTTAAGGAGCCTTGTTTATTTTGGGGAAGGAGAATGGATATTTTATAGGAGAAAAAGACTTTATATAGTAAGTGGAAAGTCTATGGGCTGGGTGTAGTGGCTCATACCTTTAATCCCAACACTTTGGGATGCCAAGGTAGGAGTATTGCTTGAGCTCAGGAGTTCGAGACCAGGGAGACCGCATCTCTATTTTTAATTAAAAAGGAAAGAAAAAGAAAGAAAGTTCTATGACTAATCACTTTTACTCTAAAAAAATTTTGCCCAAATGTATAATGAAAGAGATCATATTTAAATATCAGCAATATTAATTTGCATAGCTCACAAGAAGTCGAATCATTTAGAAAAAGGTTGCTACAGTTTAATAGTATTTTTATTGTCAATATAGACAATATAACTTTATAACAATTTTATGTGAAGAATAATGATTAAATGGCATGACTGAAATGCACAAGGTACAGGTACAATCCTTAGGGAATTATCTTAAATTTCTATTTTTTTTTTTTTTGAGATGATGTCTTGCTCTGTCGCCTAGGCTGGAGTGCAGTGGCATTACTCCCTGCAACCTCCGCCTGCTGGGTTCAAGTGATTCTCCTGCCTCAGCCTCTCCATTAGCTGGGATTACAGGTGCCTGCCACCACGCCTGGCTAATTTTTTTGTATAGTATAGATGGAGTTTCACCATGTTGGTCAGGCTGGTCTCAAATTCCTGACCTCGTGATCTGCCCGCCTCGCCTCCCAAAGTGTTGGGATTGCAGGTGTGAGCCACTGCACCTGGCGGGAATTATCTTAAATTTCTAAAATTGAATACCCTAGTCAGCTACAATTAATCAGTCACTAATATAAATATATAAAGCCTATTCTTATTTTCCTTGAAATGATCTTAAATGTTGGAAAAGTTTAATTTTATAGTCAAGAGTTAGTGAAATTGAAATTTTTTTATCACCTGCCCCTATAAAATTAGAGAAATATAAGATTGGAAAAAAATTTGATATTTAAGAAAGTGGCATATTTGAACCAGGCGTGTTGGCTCACACCTGTAGTCCCATTAGTTTGGGAGGCTTAGGCAGGAGAATCGCTTGAGGTCAGGAGTTTGAGACCAGCCTGGCCAACATGGTGAAACCCTGTCTCTACTATAAATACAGAAATTAGCTGGGCATGGTGGTGGGCACCTGTAATCCCAGCTACTTGGGAGGCTGAGGCAGGAGAATCAGTTGAACCTGGCAGAGGGAAGTTGCAGTGAGCTGAGACTGTGCTACTATTCTCCAGCCTGGGCAATAGAGTGAGACTCAGTCTCAATTAAAAAAAAAAAAAAAAGCGGCAGGGTGCGGTGACTCACGTCTGTAATCCCAGCACTTTGGGAGGCCAAGGCAGGCGGATCACCTGAGGTCAGGAGTTGAAGACCAGCCTGACCCACATGGAGAAACCCCATCTCTACTAAAAATACAAAATTAGCCAGGTGTGGTGGCCCATGTCTGTAATCCCATCTACTCGGGAGGCTGAGGCAGGAGAATCGCTGCCGGGGGTTGCGGTGAGCCGAGATCTCACCATCGCACTCCAGCCTGGGTGCAAGAGCGAAACTCTGTCTCAAAAAAAAAAAAAAAGGAAGTGGCATATTTGGTAAATTGATAAATTACCACTGTCAAATTATATTAGTGAGTCTATAACTGTTGTCATCCCCAGATATTGCCTTTGCAAGAATTAGTGTAAAATTGGAAAAAATACTCAATGTTGACAGCTGTCATTGTTGAGATCTTTATGAAATTATTGTGCCTATGTCCGGGTTTGAATTAGAGATACACAGCACACAATTATTTCTGTTACCACTTTTGGAATATCTAGCATTAGCCTTGATAGTTTTGTATGGTATGTTTTGAGTATATCTGAACTGTTAGTTATATTTGGTTAATTTATTAAAAGATGTGTGTTAAACCTTAATATTTATGCAGTGTTTAAGTATTTGGAATATATTTGAAATAAATTATCCAGTGTTTTAGATAAATAGTTATCTAATTGCTTAAAGTGATTCTCTAAAAAATAAAACATTAATGAAATAGCTTGTTTTCATTTTTATTAAGTAGTAGCTAAATTTACTTTCAAATTAGTTATGTTAAAATTACAGTAGATTGGCATAATTAGAACCAACGGCAGTAGTTTCAAGTAACTTACACTTACTAACAAATCTTTTGTTTTCTTTATTTATGAAGCCATCCTCAATTATTTTTTCAGTTAATTGTTGTTATCTTTTTTTTTTTTTTTTTTGAGACAAAGTCTCACTCTTGTCACTCAGGCTGGAGTGCAATGGCACGATCTTGGCTCACTGCAACCTCCAGCTCCCGGGTTCAAGCGATTCTCCTGCCCCAGCCTCTGGAGTAGCTGGGATTGCAGGTGGGTGCCACCACACCCGGCTAATTTTTTGTACTTTTAGTAGAGATGGGGTTTCATCATGTTGGCCAGGCTGGTCTCCAACTCCTGACTTCAGGTGATCCACCTGCCTCGGCCTCCCAAAGTTCAGGGATTACAGGCATGAGCCACCACCCAGACTATTAATAAAAGATAAGGGGCCAGGCGAGGTGGCTCATGCCTGTAATCCCAGCACTTTGGGAGGCCGAGGTGGGTGGATCACGAGGTCAGGATTTCAAGACCAACCTGACAAACATGGTGAAACCTTGTCTCAAAAAAAAAAAAAAAAAAGTCTGGGCAAAGAGGAGAGCAGGTAGAAGCATGGCGCTTTTTCTTTATTTGGAATTATTAAGAATTTCGGCCAGGTGCAGTGGTTCACGCCTGTAATCCCAGTACTGTGGGAGGTCAAGGCGGGTGGATCACCTGAGGTCAAGAGTTTGAGATGAGCCTGGTCAACATGGTGAAACCCTGTCTCTACTAAAAATATAAAAATTAGCTAGGAGTTTTGGCAGGCGCCTATAATCCCTGCTACTTGAGAGGCTGAGGCAGGAGAATCGTTTGAATCTGGGAGGTGGAGGTTGCAGTGAGCTGAGATTACACCACTGCACTCCAGCCTGGGCATCAAAAGCGAAACTCCATCTCAAAAAAGAAAAAAAAAAAAGAATTTTACTGGGAACTTTTATTACAAAATCTGTTAGTTTTAAAGCAGTTGTGTTTGGGTATGGGCTTCTTTGATGTTTACAATTTTGAAGAATTTCTTTTTTTTTTTTTTTTTTTTTTTTGAGACATAGTCTCACTCTGTTGCCCAAGCTGGAGTGCAGTGGCTTGATCTCGGCTCACTGTAACCTCTGCCTCCCAAGTTCAAGCAATTCTCCTACCTCAGCCTCCCAGGTAACTGGGATTATAGATGCCGGCCACCACACCCAGCTAATTTTGTATTTTTAGTAGAGACGGAGTTTCACCTTGTTGGCCAGGCTGGGCTTGAACTCCTGACTTCAAATGATCCTCCTGTCTTGGCCTCCCAAAGTGCTAGGATTACAGGCATGAGCCACTCTACCCAGCCTGAAGCCTCTCTTCTTCATTTGGAAACAGCCACTTTGTCGCTGTGTCCTCACATAACCCTTCCTCTGTGTGCATTCATCTTTGATATTTCCTCTAGTCCTGTGGGCTTAGGGGCCTACCCTTATGACCTCACTTAGCCTTGATTATCCCCTGAAAGATCCTAATTCCAAATACAGTAATTGGGTGTTTAGGGCTTTAACATATAAATTTTGAGGAGCACAGTTCATTCCATTACACAGAGATATTTATTTCTCCAGTATGCTCATTTCAAGGGGCGATGAGACCTGGGACCGTGAAGACTTCTCTGGTTGTTGTAGTTACGGAGACACTAGTCTTGTCTTCTCCCTAGAGATATGCATTTATATTCCAAAGGGTAAGATCCTTCCCAAAGAGAATTTAAGTAATAATAATTAAGTCTCTTCCTGCTCCAGAGACTTCGTGTCTACTTTCAGCACAATACAAATTATAGACATTTTATCTGATGTTTATTGAAGTTGTATTCTAGTTAACTCATACTTTTTCATTACATTATGGTCAGGAGGCCTGTGATAATTAAAAACTTGGATGCTTTCTCCTAGTCTAAATGAGGCAAATTATCCAAATAATTCAAGTTAAGGTGATAATTTTTAAAAAGTCCACTTCTATGAGTAGAGAAAATTTTATTTTAGTAGCAATCTGTGAGTTAATGCAAAAATTGGAAGAAATCATACCCTGCAAGTCAGGAAATGTAAATTATTACAAAAGCAGAAAGAAACACTCTGGGCTGGTGGTGGTTTTTTTTTTTTTTAATGAAATGAAACTATTTCAAATTAACACTTTTACAGGTTTTTGAACATTTTTATTAAGTTATTAACTTAAGATCAAAGAAAAAGTCAGATTTTTACTTCTTAAATTCATTTATTTCTAGTTCTAACTCAATTTTTTATAATTGCTGATCAAATACTGCCTTGCACTGAGAAATTGGTCCATGGGTCATCATCTATATATTGCCAAAGTATGCAAAAGCTTGTAAATTTTTTGGTTTATAAGCATTGATTTTTAATGATGACTTCTTCCACTGCCAATTTCTAATAAAATGAAATTGGAGGTAAGGTTAGAAGGTTTTTTTTTTTTTTTTTTTTGAGACGGAGTCTCATTCTGTCGCCCAGGCTAGAGTGCAGTGGCGCAATCTCAGCTCACTGCACCTCTGCCTCCTGGCTTCACGCCATTCTCCTGCCTCAGCCTCCTGAGTAGCTGGGACTACAGGCACCCGCCACCATGCCTGGCTAATTTTTTATATTTTTAGTAGAGACGGGGTTTCACCGTGTTAGCCAGGATGGTCTCAATCTCCTGACCTTGTGATCCACCCGCCTTGGCCTCCCAAAGTGCTGGGATTACAGGCGTGACCCACCGCGCCCAGCAGAAGGTCTGTATAGTAAACAGAGACTAAACTAGAATGGTAGCATTAGAAAAGGAAAAGGAATGGATTCTAGAGAGTGTAAAGGTGAATTATAAGGACAATAGATTGCCTCTAGGAAGCATGAGCTTTTGAGTGTAGTTGATTGTAGGAAATGTCGGTGGAGTAGCTTTCCATGTTAATTAAAAGATGATAGTATTTAGAAGATGGTAGTATGGGTAGGAATAGGGGCTTGTTTCAAAATACTTTATTTCTAAGAAGTTGAAATTTGAGCATTCTCTTGAATGAACCAAGGTAGTGAGCCAAGGAAATAAAGCCAGTAAGAATGCAAAAGAGAAAGGGGCAATTTGTAGGGCAAAATTCTAGAGAAGACTGTGTGAAGATAATAGTATCCTTTTAAAAAATTTAACAAATTATTACTGTAAAAAAATTAAAAGGTATACTCATTACTTCAGTCCTGATGGAAATAAGATTGAAAGTTAAGAGTTTTGTTATATAAACTCCTATTCCTCATGGTCAATATTACTTTCTGAGATGCTGATTCCCTTTCAATCTAGAATTGTGCCTTCCAATGGTTCTTCTATACTCTCGGTTCTTCTGACTTATGACAGGTATTAAAGAGTTCTTTTCAAATGCAGTCAGAAAATATGAACTCCTTTCTTTAGAACAATTGTTACCCTTCAGTGTTAAAACCAATCATCATGATGTAGTCACACATTTCAACACACTCTGTCCATTGTACATTCTATATCCCAATGCAGTAAGTAGAGAACTCCAGATTTGAGAATCACTGTATACTTACCCCCAAATTCAAGACAATGTCCTAAAGGCATTCCTCTTCTAAAATTAGTGGTGGGCTTTTAATCACTCTCTTATCCACAGCACCACAACTTAAACTGTTTATTTAAACTATAGGCTGGTCATGGTGGCTCATGCCTGTAATCCTGGCACTCTGGGAGGCCGAGGCAGGTGATTACCTGAGGTCAGGAGTTCAAGACCAGCCTGGGCAATATGGTGAAACCTCATCTCTACCAAAATACAAAAAATTAGCTGGGTGAGGTGGTGCGTGCCTGTAGTCCCAGCTACTTAGGAGGCTGAGGCACGAGAATCACTTGAACTCGGGAGTCAGAGGCTTTAGTGAGCCAAGATCACGCCACTGCACTCCAGCCTGGGTAACAGAGCAAGCCTCTGTCTCCAAAAAAATTTTTTAATTAAAAATAAACTGTGGAAGACAACTAAGAAAGGCTCTTCATTTAGCATTAGGTATATCTCCTAAAGCTATCCCTCCCACCTCCCCCCACCCCACAACAGTCCCCAGAGTGTGATGTTCCCCTTCCTGTGTCCATATGTTCTCATTGTTCAATTCCCACCTATGAGTGAGAAGATGCGGTGTTTGGTTTTTTGTTCTTGTGATAGTTTACTGAGCATGATGATTTCCAATTTCATCCATGTCCCTACAAAAGACATGAACTCATCATTTTTGATGGCTGCATAGTATTCCATGGTGTATATGTGCCACATTTTCTTAATCCAGTCTATCATTGTTGGACATTTGGGTTGGTTCCAAGTCTTTGCTATTGTGAATAGTGCCACAATAAACATACGTGTGCCTGTGTCTTTATAGCAGCATGATTTATAGTCTTTTGGGTATATACCCAGTAATGGGATGGCTGGGTCAAATGGTATTTCTAGTTCTAGATCCCTGAGGAATCGCCACACTGACTTCCACAATGGTTGAACTAGTTTACAGTCCCACCAACAGTGTAAAAGTGTTCCTATTTCTCCACATCCTCTCTAGCACCTGTTGTTTCCTGACTTTTTAATGATTGCCATTCTAACTGGTGTGAGATGGTATCTTATTGTGGTTTTGATTTGCATTTCTCTGATAGCCAGTGATGATGAGCATTTTTTCATGTGTTTTTTGGCTGCATAAATGTCTTCTTTTGAGAAGTGTCTGTTCATGTCCTTTGCCCACTTTTTGATGGGGTTTGTTTTTTTCTTGTAAATTTGTTTGAGTTCGGGTGCAGCACACCAGCATGTCACATGTATACATATGTAACTAACCTGCACATTGTGCACATGTACCCTAAAACTTAAAGTATAATAATAATAAAATAAAAAATAAAATAAAATAAAAAGAAAGGCTCTTCCTTTGACAGTTGCCAAAACCACAGCAATCCAGTGTCAAGATCATTACAGGTTCCTAAAATATTAATAACGGTAACAGCCAACACTTATTTAGTACTTTCTTCATTCCAGACACTGTTCTACACTCTTCACATAAATTATCTTTTAATCTTGAGGATTCATAATCCAAAAGGTAAGTATTATTGTAATTTCTATTTTACACAAGAACAAAGGTGTGGAGAAAGTATGTGATTTGTTCAAGGTCAGACTGCTTAACAGAATCAGATTCCAACTAAGGTTCACACTTGTACCACTAAATCACTAATGCTGTGCTCCCATAACCATCTCACTCATTACACCTCATAGCTCAACATTATTCTATTCTGAACCATTTGTGCAATTAAAATTCTCAAATAATGACAGTTCCTTATGGGATAGTTGGAGCTCTAATTCTTGGACTAATACTCCAGTTTCCAGTTTATATCCTTTGGTTCATGGCGCATCCTATATTTGAAATACTTTTTTGTGTGTGTGTGTGTGTGTGACAGAGTCTCACTCTGTTGCCCATTCTGGAGTGCAGTGGCATAATCTCGGCTTGCTGCAACCTCTGCCTCCCGGGATCAAGCGATTTTTGGCTAATTTTTGTATTTTTACTAGAGACAGGGTTTCGCCGTGTTGGCCAGACTGGTCTCTAACTCCTGACCTCAAGTGATCCACCCGTCTCGGCTCCCAAAGTGCTAGGATTACACTGCGCCCAGCTGAAATACTTTTAAAAGTAGCCTTTTATTGAAGATAATTGCTTGTCAAGGATAAGAATTTTAACCAAATGAGACATATACTCTGAACCTGGAGATGGGGAGAATACGCGAGGACGTGTAAGAAAATGTTGATGGAGAGGGGAAAGAGGTTGAAATTAATTTGGGGTAGGGGAGGGGCACAGTGGCTGGCTCACACTTGTAATCCCAGCACTTTGGGTGGCTGAGGCAGGCGTATCACCTGAGGTTAGGACTTTGAGACCAGCCTGGCCAACGTGACGAAACCCCGTCTAAAAATACAAAAAATTAGCTGGGTGTGGTGGTTCGCACCTGTAATCCCAGCTAATCAGGAGGCTGAAGCAGGAGAATTGCTTGAATCCAGGAGGCAGAGGTTGCTATGAACCGAGATTGTGCCACTGTACTCCAGCCTGGCGACAGAGGAAGACTTCATCTAAAAAAAAAAATTGGGTAGGTATTTTGATATAAGTAAATATAAGGTCAGAAAGAAACTGAAGGATAAGATTCAACTGAAAGGACAGAAGAGGTTTGAGATACGGATAAGTGGGAAGGAATCAACTGGAAAGGAATCAAGCCTGAGTTTAGAGTTTAGGTAGTATAATCTGGAGATCTGGAGGTAGAACTAGTCAGCCTAGTTTTCTGATCCTTTTCCAGCAATTCTTAGAATTTTCAAGAGGGAGCTGGGCATGGTGGCTCACGCCTGTAATCCCAGCACTTTGGGAGGCCAAGTGGGCAGATCACCTGAGGTCAGAAGTTCGAGATCAGCCTGACCAACATGGAGAAACCCCATCTCTACTAAAAATACAAAAAAATTAGCCAGACGTGTTGGTGCATGTCTATGATCTCAGCTACTCAGGAAGCTGAGGCGGGAGAATCACTTGAACCCGGGAGGCGGAGATTGCAGTGAGTTGAGATCACGCCATTGCACTCCAACCTGGGCAACAAACCGCGAAACTCCATATCAAAAAAAAAAAAAAAAAAATTTCTAAGAGGGAAGTCTTAGTGTTAAAAAGATTTAGCCATAGTACTTGGCCCTCTAGATATGGCACAAGGGGGCTGGGCGAGATGGCTCATGCCTATAATCCCAGCACTTTGGGAAGCCAAGGCGGGTGGATCACTTGAGGCCGGGAGTATGGGAGCAAGAGATTCTAGAACAATTGATCTCAAAGGTATTTCTGTGGTGATGAGACAAGATAAGACATTCACTCCTGAAAGCATACCTAATTATTTGTAATCCCTGAAGGACTAGCTGTTTCACTGTCAGTTTACCACTCAAGAAAACATATTAGGGTGTAAGAGTTACTTCAGATAACTTCTCTCTAGAACAGTTTCCAAGTCGTCCTTTGTATTTGATGCCCTTAACACATATATATGCATGTGTGCATCCACACACATATGCACATTATTTGGACATGTAATTTTGGAGAACAAAATAAAACTTGACAAGTGAGTCTAATATACCAATCTCATTCATATCAGTAAGAATACCACTGAGCTACAATATTGTGTTTTGAATTGACTTCTGTAGGATAAGGAATATTTTTTAAAAATTATTTGTTAACTTTTTTTTTTTTTTGAGACAGAGTTTCACTCTTGTCGCCCAGGCTGGAGTGCAATGGCGTGATCTTGGCTCACTGCAACCTCCGCCTCCCAGGTTCAAGCGATTCTTCTGCCTCAGCCTGCTGAGTAGCAGGGATTACAGGCACTTGCCAGCACACCCAGCTAATTTTTGTATTTTTAGTGAAGGTGGGGGTTCCACCATGTTGGCCAGGCTGGTTTTGAACTCCTGACCTAAGGTGATCTGCCTGCCTCGGCCTCCCAAAGTGCTGGGATTACAGGTGTGAGCCACTGCGCCTGGCCCGTTAACACTTTATTATGGAAAAATTTGAACATATAAAAGTAGACAGAGTAACAATGAGCCCATGAAGAGTTAAATAGAACCGTCCACAAAACCGCCAATACTTTTGACACAAACTGCAGAGTTCAGGGGAGCCTAAGACCACCCTCAGGTGTGATAATTTGTTAAAACGACTCAGAACTCACTTAAAGCTGTTATACTCATGGTAATGGTGGGTTACAGGGAAAGGATACAGATTAAAATCTACAAAGGATCTAGCACTGATTTGGAAACTTGATCTATGCATAGGGCAGAGGCCAGAAGGATTCTAAAGGTGGAGATTCCAGTTGTCCTCTCCCTGTAGAGTCATGGACAACACTGACCCCTCCCAGCAATGATGTATGACAAGACACATGGAGCAGTGCCAACCAGGAAAGCTCCCCCAAGCTTTGGTGTCCACAGTTTTTATTGGGACATCATGCTTGACTGACTATACAGCTGACCTCAGTCTCTAGCTCCTCTGGAGGTCAAACTGATATCCCAAGACTCAAAGCCTCCACTGTAAATGAGTTTGTGTGATCCAAATTCCCAAGATAACGGACATTCTTATCAGGCAGGATATGCTGAGGGTTTAGAGATTACCGGGGCAAAGAAAGAGCAAAGGCCAGCCCTGACTTAAAATCTATATTATATAACCCATTACTCAGCTTCAATAACAAGTATATCTCCAACCACCTTCCCTTTCTATATTGTTTTCCATTAAAAATATGTGGAGGCCAGGTGCCATGGCTCACACCTATAATGCCAGCATTTTGGGAGGCCGATGTGGGAAGATTCCTTGAGCCCAGGAATTTGAGACCAGCCTGAGCAACATGGCAGGACATTGTCTGTACAAAATATTAAAAAATTAGCCGGGTTTGATGGCACACCCCTGTAGCCCCAGCTACTGGAGAAATGGAGGCAGGAGGATCACTGGAGCCCAGGAGGTCGACTACAGTGAGCTATGATGGCACCACTGCACTCCAGCCTGACCAACAGAGTGAGACCATGTCTCCAAACAAACAAAAATTTAGAAACATAGTAAAATGGCAAAAATAGGATCAAGACCACATGTGGATATCCTAATTTTTGTATTTTACCCCATATTCCTTATCCTCTTTTTGTCTTTATCTATCTAGCCATACATATAAACACATAATTTTTTCAGAACTATTTTTCACAATTATTCAGAATACATTGCACCAATGAGGCTCCTGTAATATCTTAATTATCCCTTAATACTCTGTGCATTTTCAAAAAACAAGAACACTCTCCTATGTAACCACAGTACAACCCCCAGATTTAGGAAATTCATATTCACACATTTTTATCATTTAATTTACAAACCTCATTCAAATTTTGATGATAGACCCAATTAGATTCTGGCTAAGTATAGAATCTAATCTAAGATTACAAATTATATTTAGTTTCTATGTTTCTTTAGTTTTCCTTAATCTGGAATTTCCCAGTCATTCTTTGTATTTGATGCTCTTGAAACCTGAAAAATGAGGCCGGGTGCGGTGGCTCACGCCTGTAATCCCAGCACTTTGGGAGGCCAAGGCGTGCGGATCACGAGGTCAGGAGATCGAGACCATCCTGGCTAACACGGTGAAACCCCGTCTGTACTAAAAATACAAAAAATTAGCCGGGCGTGGTGGCGGGCACCTGTAGTCCCAGCTACTCGGGAGGCTGAGGCAGGAGAATGGCATGAACCCCGGGGGGCGGAGCCTGCAGTGAGCCAAGATCACGCCACTGCACTCCAGCCTGGGCGACAGAGCAAGACTCTGTCTCAAAAAAAAAAAAAAGAAACCTGAAAAATGTCCCTCAATTTGGTTTGTTGGATGTCTCCTCACGATTTATGCATGTATATTAACAAGTATATTAACATGTATATGTTTGAATCATAATCCAGATGTTTTGGTTGGTGCTAAGAGTTTTATAATCTATAGGTACTCCTGTTATCTTTTTTATTTTTCTTGCAATTTATCTCTTTTTTTCTTTTTTTTTTGAGATGGAGTCTCACTCTGTCACCCAGGCTGGAGTCCGGTGGCGCAATCTTGGCTCACTGCAACCTCTGCCTCCTGAGGTTCGTGCCATTTTCCTGCCTCAGCCTCCCAAGTAGCTGGGACTACAGGTGCCTGCCACCATGCCCGGCTAATTTTTTGTATTTTTAGTAGAGACGGGGTTTCACCGTGTTAGCCAGGATGGTCTCGATCTCCTGAGCTTGTGATCTGCCCGCCTTGGCCTCCCAAAGTGCTGGGATTACAGGCGTGAGCCACCACGCCCGGCTCAATTTATCTCTTAAA
The DNA here is from genome assembly GCF_028885625.2 of Pongo pygmaeus. NCBI lineage: Eukaryota > Metazoa > Chordata > Mammalia > Primates > Hominidae > Pongo > Pongo pygmaeus. The sequence goes on along the minus strand of NC_085930.1, from coordinate 164,743,724 downwards.
GAAATAGAGGCTGGGCCTGGTGGCTCACACCTATAATCTCAACACATTGCGAAGCCATGGTGGGAAGATCTTTGTATCTTACTTTGATTCAACACATTTATTGACTATCTTTTCTGTAAAGTGCACATTGTACAAAGAACATAAATTTCTTCACATATCTTCACCCTTTAGAGGTTTATAATTTGCTGAGCAAAGAAAGGGCAATGAGAGAACTAAGGAGACTGATTAATTTTGTCTGGAATGCCTTGCAGAGGAGGTTGTATCTTCTATATATGTGTCACACTCACTTCTGAGGACAAATGACATGCGGAGAGCCCCAGGTTGAGCAAAGCAACTCTAACTTTTTCTTAAGATTAACTTTTTCTTAAGATTAAGATTAAGATTAATCTTTTCTTAAAATTGGCCTGTAGTGGTGGCTCATACCTGTAATCCCAGCACTTTGGGAGGCCGAGGCAGGTGGATCATCTGAGGTCAGGAGTTCAAGACCAGCCTAGCTAACTGGTTAACATGGTGAAACCCTGTTTCTACTAAAAATACAAAAAATTAGCCGGGTGTGGTGGGGGCGTGCCTGTAATCTTAGCTACTCAGGAGGCTGAGGCAGGAGAATCGCTTGAACCCAGGAGGCGGAAGTTGCAGTGAGCTGAGATCGCACCATTGCATTCCAGCTTGGGCAGCAAGAGCGAAACGCGGTCTAAAAAAAAAAAAAAAGATTAAGTGGCCATGTTCTTGTCCACTTGGCATTGTCATAGTGATCCAAGCTGATTGTGCTGGAGGGGTGAGCCCCTGAGAGACGATAGCCAGTTTATAGATCAGCTAGCAGCCCATTAGGTGGTCTGGCATGATAATTTTGCTTGATAGGGATGACAATGACTAGACCAATTATAGTGTCAACATAAAATAAAATATAGAAATGAATCTCTAAGCAAAAGTTTTTATTCGGGAATATAGATAAAAATAGAATTGCAATTTGGGGCATAAGAACAGACCAGAATGGTCTTCAGAATGTCAAAAAAAAAAAAAGGAATATGTTGAGGTTTTATTGGGAAAGAGAAATGTAACATAAAATGTTTTGAAAGAGTTAACAGGTGCTGGCGAAGTCTTTTGGGAGCTGGCAAGCTCTGATGGGTGAGTGAGGGCGGTAGGTAAAAGTAATTGCCATTGAAAGTAATGTCAAAAACTGCAATTACTTAGTCTCAGGTTGTTTTGGCAGCTATTAGGTAAAATTAGTCTTAAGGTTATAATATGTTGTTTCAGAAGCTAAGGAGAGGCTGCCAGACAGTTCCTAGAGGAACTGCTTTGTGCCTTGGGGCTTTTTACCCCTGGTCCCTTGATTCTGGTATAGTTGAGTGTGACAGGAGTTATTCTAATTCATATAATCAATTTTTACAATAGTTTTTTAGAAGGTTGTATGGGAGAGATACCATGTATGTGTTAGTAGAGGAAGGAGAATAAGAAATACCCAGTGAGGCAAAAATAGAGTTGCTGAAGATAGGTTAATGATAGTATTCGTAGGGATCATAAACTTCTGCTCCCTGACAAGGGGAACAGTGTTTGTGGCTTATTGCCTTCCTTTGTGTTAAAAGATATTTTCTAATAGGCCAAATTAATTACCTTTCTATTTCTTTTCCTTTTTTTTTTTATCGAGACGGAGTCTCACTCCGCTGCCCAGGCTGGAGTGCAGTGGTGTGATCTACGCTCACTGCAACCTCTTCCTCCCGGGTTCAAGTAATTCGGTTCTCTGCCTCAGCCTCCCAAGTAGCTGGGATTACAGGTGCCCGCCACCAGGCCTGGCTAATTTTTGCATTTTTAGTAGAGATGGGGTTCCACTATCTTGGCCAGGCTGGTCTTGAACTCCTGACCTCGTGATCCATCTGCCTTGGCCTCCCAAAATGCTGGGATTACAGGCGTGAGCCACCGAGCCTGGCCTTCTTTTCCTTTTCTTAGTGGTTTTGTGAGTTGTTTTCTTAGTGGTTGCTGTAGTGATGACAATTTTGTGAGTTATTTCCTTAGTGGTTACTCTGGTAATTATAGAGTGAGTTATTTTCTTAGTGGTTACTCTAATGATTGCAATTAACATCTTATCTTAAAACAATCTAGTTCAGATGAATATCAACTTAATTTTAATAGATACAAAAACTTTGCTCCAATATAGCTGTTCCCTCTCCCAATCCTTTGAGCTTTTATTGCCATTCAAATTATATCTTTATTATAAGCCCATCTACACAGTTTTATGATTATGGTTTTATTCCAGTTGCCCTTTAGATCATATAGGAGAAGGAAAGAACTATAAACAAAAACATTTATACTGTATTTTGTATTTATCTGTTTAGTTACCTCTACTGGCACTCTTTAATTCTTAGTGTGGATTCAAGTTACTACCTCTGCTCTCTAATGGCTGTAGAGAATGGAAGGGAATGGAAGGGAAGAGGATGAGGACAGAAATAGACTCATCTTAGAAGAGAAGGAAGGATGGTAGACATTTTGCAGTTTAGATAATTGAAAAGTATCTCTTTCATTCAGCTAATACTTAATTAGAGTCTCCTATGTATCAGGAACTATGCTCAACACTGGGTATTAAGTCATAGACAGAGAGACATAGTAAAAAGACACAGTCCCTGTTCTACAATGGGGGAGAAAGGGGGAAAAAAAGCATATCAATCCTAAAATTATAAATTTGTGTTATGGATGGTGCAGACTTACTTGAGAGAGTGCTAGAAAACACCTCTTGTGGATATGATGTTTAAAATGAGATATGAAGGATAATGAGGCAGCTTGGTGATGGTGGTGGTGGTGAGGGGCTATGGGAAAACATAAAGGTAGAAGGATCAGGGTATTCTTGGCTGAGGGACCAGTGAGTGTAAAGGCTTTCAGACAGGGGTGAATCTAGCATTGTGAAGAAAAGAGAAAAGGTCAGTATGTTTGAGGCATAACGAATGAAGTAGGGAGTAGGAAAGATGAGCTTGGAGAGACAGGCAGGGTCTAGATCATGCAGGGCCTTGCGTGTGAACCTGAGGAGTTTTGATTTTACTCAAAGAACAATGGAGTACCCCCCTGACTTTTATTTATTTATTTATTTATTTATTTATTTTGAGATGGAGTCTCACTGTTGTTGCCCAGGCTGGAGTGCAATGGCGCATCTCGGCTCACTGCAGCCTCTGCCTCCCAGGTTCAAGCGATTCTCCTGCTTCAGCTTCCTGAGTAGCTGGGACTACAGGCATTTGCCACCATGCCCTGATAATTTTGTATTTTTAGTAGAGATGGGGTTTCACCATGTTGGTCAGGCCGGTCTTGAGCAATGGAGTACCCTTAAAGCAGAGATAATAGACTAAAAGAATGTAGTTTCTGCCTCAGGGCATATCCATACTTAGTGCAGTATGGTGCCAACCCTTAATTTTAGTTTTAAAACAGGGAGATATCATATAAAAAATCTAGATTTCCAGCTTTTCTTTTCTTTTCTTTTTCTTTTCTTTTTTTTTTTTTTTTTTTGAGACGGAGTTTCGCTCTCGTTGCCCAGGCTGGGGTGCAATGGTGCGATCTCAGCTCACCACAACCTCTGCCTCCCAGGTTCAAGGGATTCTCCTGCCTCAGCTTCGCAAGTAGCCGGGATTATAGGCACTACACACCACACCCAGCTAATTTTTATATTTTTAGTAGAGACAGGGTTTCTCCATGTTGGTCAGGCTGGTCTCTAACTCCTGACCTCAGGTGATCCACCCTCCTTGGCCTCCCAAATTGGTGGGATTACAGGCGTGAGCCAGCGCGCCCAGCCCCAGCTTCTCTTTTAAAAAGCTGAAGATCTCACCATATCTTACTCCAACTGGTGGAAGTTGGGTATAGTCCCATGTTGGGGTTTTGCCAGGCAAGTGCAAAAGAGGCAGAGGAAGATGGGAGGTCAGAATACTTTCAAGGGAGTAATTGTAAGGATAAACTATTGAGTCCAAGCTGGGTAATATGGCAACTGAATTCTAGAGGGAGGTGATGAATAGATCATGGTGGTTCAGTGGACTGGCATCTCAATTAACTCAAAGGATTATTTGTAACGGGTATTTTTACAAGTGAGCCAGAAGAACTGAAAGTTGTTGCAGGAGAGTGAGGTGTTAGCACTGTGATTGTGGATGTGGTAATTTCTGGTGAAGAAAAGTTCCAAGGTGTGACTATAGAAGTGGATGGCTGAAGTGGGGAAGAAGTAAAGGTCACTGGGCATGACAGTCAAACAACTAAGAGATCAGAATAATGAGAGGAATTGAGATGAAGATAAAGTCTTTAAGTCAGATGTAAAATCTTCAGTGAATAAGAGGGAGTCATGGGAAATCACAAGATCACAGCCCCAATGAAATCCTGAAGAGGATGAAAAAGTGATAATAGTTTGAAGAGCAAGGAAATCATGACCTCATCTGATCCTGAGGTATGTTGTGTAAGAAAAATAGAATGGTTGACTTTGAAACTGGGAACCAAGGCTAGAAACTGGGGTGAGAGTCTCATGAAATATTCAACTTTTTTCTTTTTCTTTGGTCTCTGGGAACACTTACATTAGTATCCAATCAATTTTTTTTTTTGAGACGGAGTTTCGCTCTTGTTGCCCAGGCTGGAATGTAATGGCATTATCTCAGCTCACTGCAACCTCTGACTCCCGGGTTCAAGCAATTATCCTGCCACAGCCTCCTGAGTAGCTGGGATTACAGGCATGCGCCACCACGCTTGGCTAATTTTTTTGTATTTTTTAGTGGAGATGGGATTTCTCCATATTGGTCAGGCTGGTCTTGAACTCCTGACCTCAGGTGATCTGCCAGCCTCGGCCTCCTAAAGTGCTGGGATTATAGGCATGAGCCACCATGCCCAACCCCTCCAATCAATTTTTTAAATGATAATTCCACCTCATTAATTTCAAACATTCAGTAAGAGTCTATTACAGATATATTCATGTTCAGTAGGAAATTAAGGGATGGGGCAGTGAATCTAAGTGTGTCTTTTCATGTATATCTCTCTGTTGAGGTCATGTAATCATCTTATTCAGTGAGTTCTCAGAAATTACCAGTAGGAAAAGGAAGAGTGTTCCTTAGTGGAGCTAACTCAGGAGCATAAGTCTCTGATTAATCTGCAGAAGTCCTGGAACAAGCACTACATTTCTCACATCAATGCTTAGTGAGGTGATGCTGAAACATTATTGAAGGAGACTTAAAGACATTTAGAGGACTTAGAGATGTCCAGGTGGCTGACATCTTAAATATTAAGAAAGACTTTGGGATGGAAAGTAGGGAGAATGGACTAACCTGTCTTCAACTAGGACAGTGAAAATGCTAGCAGATAGGAGATAAGAGGTATGGGACATTGGAAAACCAAAAGGAGTAATGTTAGGCAAATGATTGCCCGTAAAGAAATCCACACTTCTTTTCCTTTTATTAACTAAATTTATTTTAAATCTATTAACACAGAGATATTTTTATTTGAAATAGTGATTATGGATTAATATGTATCTTTGTAGATGGATTTTCCCCAATATTATTTGTATTCCACCCTTGATGGAAATTTGTAGGTATTTTTGTGATTTGGACAATTGCCTGTATAAGAGACAGTGTTGTGGTTAACTGCACAGAGTGAGCCAACTGGCTGAGTTGAATGCCTGCACAACATCCCAGTTTATCACTTCTTGGCTAGGTGACCTTAGCTACTGCCTTAATCATTCTGTGCATACTTGCTCTGTAAAACTGGGGTTAATAATAGTGCCTACCTCATAAGGTTGCTGGGAGGATGAAGAGAGTTAATGTCTGAAAAGCACCTAGAACAATACCTGGCACATAGCAAGCAAGACCCAAGTGTCAATGATTGTTATTTACTTTCTTTCTTTACTTTTTTTTTGAGACAGAGTCTTGCTCTGTTGCCCAGGCTGGAGTGCAGTGGTGCAATCTTGGTTCACTGCAACCTTTGCCTCCTGGGTTCAAGTGATTCTCCTGCCTCAGTCTCCTGAGTAGCTGGGACTACAGGTGCGTGCCACCACGCCTGGCTAATTTTTTGTATTTTTAGTAGAGACGGGGTTTCACCGTGTTAGCCAGGATGGTCTCGATCTCCTGATCTCATGATTCAACCTCCTCAGCCTCCCAAAGTGCTGGGATTACAGGGGTAAGCCACCACGCCCGGCCGTTGTTTACTTTCTATTGGCTATAACACAGAGACAATACACTCCTTGAAGCCACAACTCATAATATGTATTGTTAGGAATACAACATAGTCTGTTTTGACTTTTAAAGGTAATATTTGCATAAAGTAAAAAAAATAAAAGCTCCAGTAGTATAATTGCACTCCCCAATATGGTAGCCACTAGCCATATGTGACTAAATTAATTAAAGTTAATAAAGTTAAAAATTCAGTTCCTTGATTTCAGTAGCCACATTTCATGCAGGCAATACCCACATGAATCTACAGGACATTTCTATCACTGAAAAATGTTTATTAGAGCTGGCAAATTGTGAAACCTCTTGCCCTTTCCTACCTTCGCTCTCCCAGGGGTAGTCACTGTTACTAGTTTCTTGTATAGTATTTAGTATTTATTTATTTATTTGGATGCAGTCTTGCTCTGTTACCCAGGCTGGAGTGTAGTGGCATGATCTTGGCTCACTGCAACCTCCGCTTCCCAGGTTCAAGCGATTCTCTTGCCTCAGCCTCTTGAGTAGCTGGGATTATAGGCGCGTACCACCACGTTCGGATAATTTTTGTATTTTTAGTAGAGACGGAATTTCGCCATGTGGGCCAGGCTGGTCTCGAACCCCTGACCTCAAGTAATCCGCCCACCTCGGTCTCCCAAAGTGTTAGTATTACAGGCAGGAGCCACCACACCCGGCCTCAATATATATTTTTATTACACAAATGTTACCATATTTATTACACAAATGTTACCATATTATTTGCACTGCTCTGTATCTAATTTTTGTTTTATTTAAAATGTATTAACTACTGTTTTCTAACAGCTCAAAGATTTAGAGCATGCGATATTAGGTTTTCAGAGCAGCTCTTAAAACTTTAAAGCACAATTCGAGTATAAGAAATATGCATAGGTTTCAAGGACAGGCCGTATTTGGTTAAAAAATATGCATATGCTTTTCCTTGGGAGCAGGTGGAAGGAATGAATTACTTCAATTTCCTTCCTTGTGTGGCACCTGCGGAAACCGCCCTGCGGCTGGGTGAATTGAAGTCACCAACTGATAATCACCCTACTAACTTGATCGGGAATGCTTCAGCCCCCGCAGTGCTGCTCTGAGATCGCCTGCATCGTGGACTCACCCTGCATAAAAGCGGTTGGGGCACTGTTAAGACGTCTGATACCTGGGGCCCGCCCACTGGCGACTGCAGGTCGCAGGGCCACCCCGGTCCGCGGGGAAGGCGACCCCGCCGCCTTCCCGAGGTGCGCGGCGCCCCCTGCCGCCAGCCGGAGGAGCGCAGGGCCTGCTCGCAGGAGGCCGGGAACATGGCGGGGCAGCCCGCGGCCACTGGCTCGCCGTCTGCCGACAAGGACGGAATGGAGACCAACGTCGTGGCTCGGATCTCGCAGTGGGCAGACGACCACCTGCGCCTAGTCCGGGTACTGCGGCCACGCAGTCTGGACGGGTGGTGGGCGCGGGGCGGCACAGAGCGACCCTGAGAACAACGTGAGGCCTCAGGCGTGGATCCCGCCGGGGCCGGGGAGCGACAGAAAACTGCGGGGGAGTGAGCTCGAGAGGGCGACATCGCGAGTGTCGTGTGTGCGGAGAGGGCCGGGGGCGGGCCAGGGGGCCAGTTCGCCTCATTATTACAAGGACTGTGCTGGATCCTTGCTGGGCTGTGGGGGGCACCTCAAAGGGTGAGACGCAGCCCAGCTCGGGGATGCCACCTGGTCCATTAGAGCATTTGGGGAAGGCCCAGAGAGGAGACCGAGGAAGAGCAGGGAAGTCCTGTACGCTTTGGGAGAGAGCATTTCTAATTTTTATTTATTTTTAATTTTATTTTTTAGGGACAGGGTATTCCTCTCTGGCCCAAGCTGGAGTGCAGTGGCGCGATCATAGCTCACTGCTGCTGCTCCACCCCCTTCGGCCCCCACTTCAGCCTCCCGAGTAGCTGGAACCACAGGTTGCGCTACCCCATCGACTACTTTCTTTTAGAGACTGGGAATCTTGCTATGTTGTCCAGGCTGGCCTCCAGCTCCTGGCCTCAAGTGATCTCCCACCTCAGCCTCCCGAATAGATTTCTTTTTTTTGAGACGGGGTCTCCCTCTGTCACGCCTGGAGTGCAGTGGCACCATTATGTCTCATTGCAGCCTCCACTTCCTGGGCTTAAGCAATCCTCCCACCTCAGGCTCCCGAGTAGCTGGGGCTACAAGGCACTTGTCACCACACCAGGCTAATTTGTTTTTTGTTTGTAGAGGCAAGGTCTTCCTGTGTTGCCCAGGCTGGCCTTGAACTCCTGGTCTCAAGAGATCTGCCCGCCTCGACCTCCCAAAGCATTGGGATTGTAGGCATCAGCCACTGGTGCCCTGCCTTTTTTTTTTTTTTTTTAAGTGAAGCACTAAGCCTCTGGAGTTGAAGCAAGAGACGGACATGTTAGGCCACCAGGCAAGAGAGGGTTGTGGCTAAGACACAGAATTGTGGTGATATGAATTGTTTGGGTGTGAGGTACAAAGAAAGAGGTCCAAGGAGGCTGGTAATAGTTGCTGATAAGGAGAAGGAGTTGGAATAAATGATTTATTGGGGAAAATCTAGAGAACTTTTTGGACACGTACATGGAGATGTGCAAATTTGAAGATCGTTATTAGACTTCTAAGCAGAATTGTAGATGCTGTTCTTGGCAACTGGATATGGGGTCCGGTGTTGAAGGGAGATCAGAACCTGACGTAGAACATTGGGAATGACCTGCATAAACCTTAAGTAGCATTTAAAGCCGTGGGCTTGAATAACATCTCAGAGCAAGTGAGAAAAGCTACTGAAGAAGCCCTAGAATTTGGGGGATTATAAAATTGAGAATCTGGGAGTAAAGAGGAGGTCGGCGAAGACTAATAGGAAGCAGACAGTGAGGTAGTAAGAAAGTCAGGACAGCCAGGTGTTCTAGAAGCCAAGTGAAGAAAATGTTTTCAGAAGGAATCATTAACTTTAAAAAATAATACTGAAAAGTTGAGTAAGATAACTTTGCAAATGCTCTGCAGCCAAGCAGCACAAAGTCCAAAGCCATGCCTGTTTTCACTCACCATTGTAGCCCCAGTTCTTAGAGTAATGCCTGCTACTTAGTAAGTCCTAGATAAATATTTGTAGCATCACTGAATGGTAAATAATATATGTGTTAATTGGTGAAAACTCATTTCTTCCAGTTAAGCAGTAATAGATGCATGGGTTATTTCAAATTAAAAAATGACTTCAGAAGGATTATGGGAGGAAGTTGTGTAAATTAGAACATAGTTATAATATTACAAATAATCCAATCACAGAACCCAGAGTATGTACCTTTGTGCATATTTTCAATCTCATTTCTTTTTTCTGTTTTTTTAGACGAAGTCTCCCACTTGTCACCCAGGCTGGAGTGCAATGGTGTGATCTCAGCTCACTGCAACCTCTGCCTCCCGGGTTCAAGTGATTCTCCTGCCTAACACTCCTGAGTAGCTGGGATTACAGGTGCCTGCCACCAAGCCTGGCTAATTTTTGTATTTTTAGTAGAGATGGGGTTTCACCATGTTGGCCAGGCTGTCTCGAACTCCTGACCTCAGGTGATCTGCCCGCCTTGGCCTCCCAAAGTGCTGGAATTACAGGCACGAGCCACTGCGCCCGGCCTCTTTTTTCCTTTGAGACAGAGTCTCACTCTGTTGCCCAGGCTGGAGTGCAGTGGCACAATCTCGGCTCACGGCAACCTCCACCTCCTGGGTTCTAGCGATTCTCGTGCCTCAGCCTCCTGAGTGGCTGGAATTACAGATGTGTGCTACCACGTCCAGCTAGTTTTTTGTATTTTTAGTAGAGATGAGGTTTCACCATGTTGGCCAGGCTGGTCTCAAACTCCTGACTTCAAGTGATCCACCTGCCTCGGCCTCCCCAAGTGCTGAGATTACAGGTGTGAGGCACCACACCTGGCCTCAATCTCATTTCTTTTTTTTTTTTTTTTGAGACTGAGTCTTACTCTGTTGCCCAGGCTGGAGTGCAATGGCACAATCTCGGCTCACTGCAACCTCTGCCTCCCGGATTCAAGCGATTCTCCTGCCTTAGCCTCCTGAGTAGCTGGGACTACAGGCGCCCACACCACGCCCGGCTAATTTTTTGTATTTTTAGTAGAGACGAGGTTTCACCGTTTTAGTCAGGATGGTCTCGATCTCCTGACCTCGTGATCCGCCTGCCTCCGCCTCCCAAAGTGCTGGGATTACAGGCGTGAGCCACCCCGCCCAGCCAATCTCATTTCTTATATACCTAGTTGTACTGATGGAAGGAAAGTGTGTTAGATTATTACTCTTTCTGAGAGAGTTGCAGGATTCTTAATTTTTCATTAACTCCTTTAGGCCTACCCCAGTTTAAATGAAACACTTTAAAAAACATCACTTAGTATTCCCCAGCCATTTACCCACATTTGCCAAGGTACTGTATATTAAGGCTTTAGTGATAAAATTTTCTACCAAATACTTAAATTCCCACTATGGATGCAAGGTTATACTAATTACTATGGGTACTGTATAGGAAGTACTAGACCAGTTCATATATTGATGGAACTGATAGTTAAATAATACGATCAGTAGAGAACCATCTAATACTATATACATATATGTATCTGTGTATCGAGGTGGGTGGGTGTGTATATGTGTGTGTATATGTTTACATATATATGTATGTGTATATGTTTACATATATATGTATGTGTATATGTTTAAATATATATATAAATGTCTCTGTGTGCCAGATTGGGAAAGAATTTGAGTACTATAAAAGTTAAAAGAATTCATCATAATGAACGAGTGGACAGTTTTTGAAGAAGTGGGCCTTTATTTGAAAGACATACATTGTTTGTACAATTAGATATAGAGAGGACAGTCTTCTTTTTTTCCACCTTCTAATTAGTGCTTTCATTATTGGGACTAATAATTAGTGAGGGTTAACCCTTAAATCTCTTTCTGTAGAACATCAGCACTGGAATGGCCATAGCTGGAATAATGTTACTTCTGAGAAGCATTCGACTGGTAAGTTAAAAAATGAAAAAGACATTACAACAAGCGGTAGGTAGTTTATTCCCATTTCAGACAATTTTTATCTCAAACAGTGTATCATATTGTTACTCGTATTGGTAGCTTTTCAATAGTATTTTAGAACAATGAACATATTTTAAGGTCTTGGTTTAAATGTAACACATCCACAGGATTTTACAGAAAGTAATTGCATGGTTTATATTTCCATAATCACTTTTTTTCATGCTTAAAAAGGAATCTGAAAAGGATTTAGTTTGCTAGAATGTTATAATCACTAAATTTGCATTTCAAACACTGTAGAATATCTTAAAGTGTTTTCTTGTGGTGCTTTTTGATTTAGACCACAGTTGAATTATGTCCCTTAGCACTCAATAATTTGTGCTTCCAGTTAGCGCATTTTCTTAGCTCTTTCAATAATGTTTTATTGGTAGCATAATAGACATAATATTTTTTCTATGCCCATTAAACAACTCCAGGGGACAGGGCGGTGGCTTATGCCTGTAATCCCAGCACTTCGAGAGGCTGAGGCGGGTGGATCACCTGAGGTCAGGAGTTCGAGACCAGCCTGGCCAACATGATGAAACCCTGTCTCTACTAAAAATACAAACAATTAGCCAGGTGTGGTGTCAGGTGCCTGTAATCCCAGCTACTCAGGAGGCTGAGGCAGGAGAATCACTTGAACCTGGGAGGCAGAGGTTGCAGTGAGCTGAAACTGTGTCACTGCATTCCAGCCTGGGCAACAAGAGTGAAACTCTGTCTCAAACAACAAAACAAAACAAACAATAACTCCAACTTCCCTTTCCCCTCATCCCCTGGCATCCATCGTTCCATTTTCTGTCTCTATGATTTTGAGCATTCTAGATATCTCATGTAAGTGGCATTATATTGTATTTTTTTGTGACTGGCTTTTTTCACTTAGCCTGGTATTACTAAGATTCATCCATGTTGTTACATATATCATAATTTTTGTCCTTTTTAAGACTGACAATATTCCATTGTAAGTGTATATCACGTTTTGCTTTTCTGTTCATTTGTTGATGGACACTTGGGTTGCTTCCATATTTTAGCTGTCGTGAATAATGCTGCTATGAACATGCATGTACAGATATCTCTTTGAGATCCTGCTTTCAGTTATTTTGAGTTTCAGTTATATACCCAGAAGTGGATTAGATGGTCATTGTGTTTTTTTTTTAATTTAATTTTATTATTATTATACTTTTAAGTTTTAGGGTACATGTGCACAATGTGCAGGTTAGTTACATATGTATACATGTGCCATGCTGGTGTGCTGCACCCATTAACTCGCCATTTAGCATTAGGTATATCTCCTAAAGCTATCCCTCCCCGCTCCCCCTAACCCACAACAGTCCCCAGAATGTGATGTTCCCCTTCCTGTGTCCATATGTTCTCATTGTTCAATTCCCACCTGTGAGTGAGAATATGCGGTGTTTGGTTTTTTGTTCTTGTGATAGTTTACGGAGAATGATGATTTCCAGTTTCATCCATGTCCCTACAAAGGACATGAACTCATCATTTTTTATGGCTGCATAGTATTCCATGGTGTATATGTGCCACATTTTCTTAATCCAGTCTATCATTGTTTGACATTTCGGTTGGTTCCAAGTTTTTGCTATTGTGAATAATGCTGCAATAAACATACGTGTGCATGTGTCTTTATAGCAGCATGATTTATAGTCCTTTGGGTATATGCCCAGTAATGGGATGGCTGGGTCAAATGGTATTTCTAGTTCTAGATCCCTGAGGAATCGCCACACTGACTTCCACAAGGGTTGAACTAGTTTACAGTCCCACCAACAGTGTAAAAGTGTTCCTATTTCTCCACATCCTCTCCAGCACCTGTTGTTTCCTGACTTTTTAATGATTGCCATTCTAACTGGTGTGAGATGGTATCTCACTGTGATTTTGATTTGCATTTCTCTGATGGCCAGTGATGGTGAGCATTTTTTCATGTGTTTTTTGGCTGCATAAATGCCTTCTTTTGAGAAGTGTCTGTTCATGTCCTTCGCCCACTTTTTGATGGGGTTGTTTGTTTTTTTCTTGTAAATTTGTTTGAGTTCATTGTAGATTCTGGATATTAGCCCTTTGTCACATGAGTAGCTTGTGAAAATTTTCTCCCATTTTGTAGGTTGCCTGTTCACTCTGACGGTAGTTTCTTTTACTGTGCAGAAGCTCTTGAGTTTAATTAGATCCCATTTGTCAATTTTGGCTTTTGTTGCCATTGCTTTTGGTGTTTTAGACATGAAGTCCTTGCCCATGCCTATGTCCTGAATGGTAATGCCTAGGTTTTCTTCTAGGGTTTTTATGGTTTTAGGTCTAACGTTTAAGTCTTTAATCCATCTTGAATTAATTTTTGTATGAGGCGTAAGGAAGGGATCCAGTTTCAGCTTTCTACATATGGCTAGCCAGTTTTCCCAGCACCATTTATTAAATAGGGAATCCTTTCCCCATTGCTTGTTTTTCTCAGGTTTGTCAAAGATCAGATAGTTGTAGATAGGTGGCGTTATTTCTGACGGCTCTGTTCTGTTCCATTGATCTATATCTCTGTTTTGGTACCAGTACCATGCTGTTTTGGTTACTGTAGCCTTGTAGTATAGTTTGAAGTCAGGTAGCGTGATGCCTCCAGCTTTGTTCTTTTGGCTTAGGATTGACTTGGTGATGCGGGCTCTTTTTTGGTTCCATATGAACTTTAAAGTAGTTTTTTCCAATTCTGTGAAGAAAGTCATTGGTAGCTTGATGGGGATGGCATTGAATCTATAAATTACTTTGGGCAGTATGGCCATTTTCATGATATTGATTCTTCCTATCTATGAGCATGGAGTGTTCTTCTATTTGTTTGTATCCTCTTTTATTTCATTGAGCAGTGGTTTGTAGTTCTCCTTGAAGAGGTCCTTCACATCCCTTGTAAGTTGGATTCCTAGGTATTTTATTCTCTTTGGAGCAATTGTGAATGGGAGTTCACTCATGATTTGGCTCTCTGTTTGTCTGTTATTGGTGTATAAGAATGCTTGTGATTTTTGTACATTGATTTTGTATCCTGAAACTTTGCTGAAGTTGCTTATCAGCTTAAGGAGATTTTGGGCTGAGACAATGGGGTTTTCTAGATATACAATCATGTCATCTGCAAACAGGGACAATTTGACTTCCTCTTTTCCTAACTGAATACCCTTTATTTCCTTCTCCTGCCTGATTGCCCTGGCCAGAACTTCCAACACTATGTTGAATAGAAGTGGTGAGAGAGGGCATCCCTGTCTTGTGCCAGTTTTCAAAGGGAATGCTTCCAGTTTTTGCCCATTCAGTATGATATTGGCTGTGGGTTTGTCATAGATAGCTCTTATTATTTTGAGATACGTCCCATCAATACCTAATTTATTGAGAGTTTTTAGCATGAAGCGTTGTTGAATTTTGTCAAAGGCCTTTTCTGCATCTATTGAGATAATCATGTGGTTTTTGTCTTTGGTTCTGTTTATATGCTGGATTACATTTATTGATTTGCGTATATTGAACCAGCCTTGCATCCCAGGGATGAAGCCCACTTGATCATGGTGGATAAGCTTTTTGATGTGCTGCTGGATTTGGTTTGCCAGTATTTTATTGAGGATTTTTGCATCAATGTTTATCAAGGATATTGGTCTAAAATTCTCTTTTTTTGTTGTGTCTCTGCCCGGCTTTGGTATCAGGATGATGCTGGCCCCATAAAATGAGTTAGGGAGGATTCCCTCTTTTTTCTATTGACTAGAATAGTTTCAGAAGGAATGGTACCAGTTCCTCCTTGTACCTCTGGTAGAATTCGGCTGTTAATCCATCTGGTCCTGGACTCTTTTTTGTTGGTAAGCTATTGATTATTGCCACAATTTCAGAGCCTGTTATTGGTCTGTTCAGAAAGTCAACTTCTTCCTGGTTTAGTCTTGGGAGGGTGTATGTGTCGAGGAATTCATCCGTTTCTTCTAGATTTTTTAGTTTATTTGCGTAGAGGTGTTTGTAGTATTCTCTGATGGTAGTTTGTATTTCTGTGGGATCGGTGGTGATATCCCCGTTATCATTTTTTATTGCGTCTATTTGATTCTTCTCTCTTTTCTTCTTTATTAGTCTTGCTAGCGGTCTATCAATTTTGTTGATCCTTTCAAAAAATGAGCTCCTGGATTCATTAATTTTTTGAAGGATTTTTTGTGTCTCTATTTCCTTCAGTTCTGCTCTGATTTTAGTTGTTTCTTGCCTTCTGCTAGCTTTTGAATGTGTTTGCTCTTGCTTTTCTAGTTCTTTTAATTGTGATGTTAGGGTGTCAATTTTGGATCTTTCCTGCTTTCTCTTGTGGGCATTTAGTGCTATAAATCTCCCTCTACACACTGCTTTGAATGTGTCCCAGAGATTCTGGTATGTTGTATCTTTGTTCTCGTTGGTTTCAAAGAACATCTTTATTTCTGCCTTCATTTCGTTATGTACCCGGTAGTCATTCAGGAGCAAGTTGTTCAATTTCCATGTAGTTGAGCGGTTTTGAGTGAGTTTCTTAATCCTGAGTTCTAGTTTGATTGCACAGTGGTCTGAGAGACAGTTTGTTATAATTTCTGATCTTTTATATTTTCAGAGGAGAGCTTTACTTCCAACTATGTGGTCAATTTTGGAATAGGTGTGGTGTGGTGCTGAAAAAAATGTATATTCTGTTGATTTGAGGTGGAGAGTTCTGTAGATGTCTATTAGGTCTGCTTGGTGCAGAGCTGAGTTCAGTTCCTGGGTATCCTTGTTGACTTTCTGTCTCGTTGATCTGTCTAATGTTGACAGTGGGGTGTTAAAGTCTCCCATTATTATTGTGTGGGAGTCTAAGTCTCTTTGTAGGTCACTCAGGACTTGCTTTATGAATCTGGGTGCTCCTGTATTGGGTGCATATATATTTAGGATAGTTAGCTCTTCTTGTTGAATTAATCCCTTTACCATTATGTAATGGCCTTCTTTGTCTCTTTTGATCTTTGTTGGTTTAAAGTCTGTTTTATCAGAGACTAGGATTGCAACCCCTGCCTTTTTTTGTTTTCCATTTGCTTGGTAGATCTTCCGCCATCCTTTTATTTTGAGCCTATGTGTGTCTCTGCACATGAGATGGGTTTCCTGAATACAGCACACTGATGGGTCTTGACTCTTTATCCAATTTGCCAGTCTGTGTCTTTTAATTGGAGTATTTAGTCCATTTACATTTAAAGTTAATATTGTTATGTGTGAATTTGATCCTGTCATTATGATGTTAGCTGGTTATTTTGCTCGTTAGTTGATGCAGTTTCTTCCAAGCCTCGATGGTCTTTACAATTTGGCATGATTTTGCAGTGGCTGGTACTGGTTGTTCCTTTCCATGTTTAGTGCTTCCTTCAAGAGCTCTTTTAGGGCAGGCCTGGTGGTGACAAAATCTCTCAGCATTTGCTTGTCTGTAAAGTATTTTATTTCTCCTTCACTTATGAAGCTTAGTTTGGCTGGATATGAAATTCTGGGTTGAAAATTCTTTTCTTTAAGAATGTTGAATATTGGCCCCCACTCTCTTCTGGCTTGTAGCGTTTCTGCCGAGAGATCCGCTGTTAGTCTGATGGGCTTCCCTTTGTGGGTAACCCGACCTTTCTCTCTGGCTTCCCTTAACATTTTTTCCTTCATTTCAACTTTGGTGAATCTGACAATTATGTGTCTTGGAGTTGCTCTTCTCGAGGAGTATCTTTGTGGTGTTCTCTGTATTTCCTGAATCTGAATGTTGGCCTGCCTTGCCAGATTGGGGAAGTTCTCCTGGATAATATCCTGCAAAGTGTTTTCCAACTTGGTTCCATTCTCCCCGTCACTTTCAGGTACACCAATCAGACGTAGATTTGGTCTTTTCACATAGTCCCATATTTCTTGGAGGCTTTGTTCGTTTCTTTTTATTCTTTTTTCTCTAAACTTCCCTTCTTGCTTCATTTCATTCATTTCATCTTCCATCACTGATACCCTTTCTTCCAGTTGATCGCATCGGCTCCTGAGGCTTCTGCATTCTTCACGTAGTTCTCAAGCCTTGGCTTTCAGCTCCATCAGCTCCTTTAAGCACTTCTCTGTATTGGTTATTCTAGTTATACATTCGTCTAATTTTTTTTTCAAAGTTTTCAACTTCTTTGCCTTTGGTTTGAATTTCCTCTTGTAGCTCAGAGTAGTTTGATCATCTGAAGCCTTCTTCTCTTAACTTGTCAAAGTCATTCTCCATCCAGCTTTGTTCTGTTGCTGGTGAGGAGCTGTGTTCCTTTGGAGGAGGAGAGGCGCTCTGCTTTTTAGAGTTTCCAGTTTTTCTGCTCTGTTTTTTCCCCATCTTTGTGGTTTTATCTACTTTTGGTCTTTGATGATGGTGATGTACAGATGGGTTTTTGGTGTGGATGTCTTTTCTGTTTGTTAATCCCCTTTCTAACAGACAGGACCCTCAGCTGCAGGTCTTTTGGAGTTTGCTAGAGGTCCACTCCAGACCCTGTTTGCCTGGGTACCTGCAGCGGTGGCTGCAGAACAGCAGATTTTCGTGAACCGCAAATGCTGCTGTCTGATTGTTCCTCTGGAAGTTTTGTCTCAGAGGAGTACCCGGCCGTGTGAGGTGTCAGTCTGCCCCTACTGGGGGGTGTCTCCCAGTTAGGCTGCTCGGGGGTCAGGGGTCAGGGACCCACTTGAGGAGGCAGTCTGCCCGTTCTCAGATCTCCAGCTGTGTGCTGGG
This sequence comes from Pongo pygmaeus, assembly GCF_028885625.2. Classification (NCBI taxonomy): domain Eukaryota; kingdom Metazoa; phylum Chordata; class Mammalia; order Primates; family Hominidae; genus Pongo; species Pongo pygmaeus. Next base: position 164,725,833 of record NC_085930.1, on the reverse strand, counting down.
AGAACCATTGCTCTCTTCAAAGCTGTCAGACAGGGACATTTAAGTCTGCAGAGGTTACTGCTGTCTTTTTGTTTGTCTGTGCCCTGCCCGCAGAGGTGGAGCCTACAGAGGCAGCCAGGCCTCCTTGAGCTGTGGTGGGTTTCACCCAGTTTGAGCTTCCTGGCTGCTTTGTTTACCTAAGCAAGCCTGGGCAATGGCGGGCACCCCTCCCCCAGCCTTGCTGCCGCCTTGCAGTTTGATCTCAGACTGCTGTGCTAGCAATCAGCGAGACCCCATGGGCGTAGGACCCTCCAAGCCAGGTGCGGGATATAATCTCCTGGTGCGCCGGTTTTTAAGCCTGTTGGAAAAGCGCAGTATTGGGGTGGGAGTGACCCGATTTTCCAGGTGCCGTCTGTCACCCCTTTCTTTAACTAGGAAAGGGAACCCCCTGACCCCTTGCGCTTCCTGAGGGAGGCAATGCCTCGCCCTGCTACGGCTCACACAGGGTGCGCTGCACCCACTGTCCTGCACCCACTGTCTGGCACTCCCTAGTGAGATGAACCCGGTACCTCAGATGGAAATGCAGAAATCACCCGTCTTCTGCGTCGCTCTCGCTGGGAGCTGTAGACTGGAGCTTTTCCTATTTGGCCATCTTGGCTCCACCCCAAAAGATGGTCATTGTGTTTTTAATTTTTTTTTTTTTTTTTTTTTAGACAGAGTCTCACTCTGTCGCCCAGGAAGGAGTGAAGTGGTGTGATCTTGGCTCACTATAACTTCCGCCTCCCGGGTTCAAGCAATTCTCCTGCCTCAGCCTCCCGAGTAGCTGAGATTACAGGCACCTGCCACCACACCTAATTGTTTTGTATTTTTGGTAGAGACAGGGTTTTACCATGTTGGTCAGGCTGGTCTCGAACTCTTGACCTCAAGTGATACACCCACCTTGGTCTCCCAAAGTGCTGGGATAACAGGCGTGAGCCCCTGCACCCGGCCTATTTTTAATTTTCTGAGTAACTGCCATACTGTTTTTTACAGTGGCTGTACTATTTTACGTTACCACTAACAATGCACAAGAGTTTCAATTTCAGCACATCCTTACTAACAGTTATTATTTTCTGGTTTTTTGTTAGTAGTCATCCTAATGGGTTTGAGGTAGTATCTCATTGTGGTTTTGATTTGCATTTTTCTAATGATTAGTGATGTTGAGCATCTTTTCATGTGGTTATTGGCCTTTCATATATGTTTTTTGTATAAATGTCTATTCAGCTCTTTTGCCCCTTTTTGAATGGGGTTGTTTTTTTGTTGTTGAATTTTAGGAGTTCTCTACATTCTGAGTCCCTGATTAGGTAAATTATTTGCAAATATTTTCTCACATTCATTCTGTATGTTGCCTTTTTTTTTTTGGAGACAAGGTCTCACTCTGTTGACCAGGCTAGAGTGCACTGGCATGATCATGGCTCATTGCAGCCTCAACCTCTTGGCCTCAAGTGATCCTCATGTCTCAGCTTCCTGAGTAGTTAGGACTAAAGGCACCTGCCACCATGCCTGGCTAATTTTTAATTTTTCTGTAGCAGTGGCGCCTCTTTGTGCTGCCCAGGCTGGTCTTGAACTCTTGTCCTCAAGCATTTCTCCCATCTTAGCCTCCCAAAGTGCTGGGATTACAGACATGAGCCACTGCACCCCACCTATGTGTTTACTTTTTCTAATCTCTGTTGATAGTGCTCATTGATGTGCAAGTTTTAAATTCTTATGAAGTCCAATTTGTCTATATTTTCCTTTTTTCATTTTAATTTTTGTGAGTACATACTAGGTGTATATATTCATGGGGTACATGAGATATTTTGATACAGGCATACAGTCCATAATAATCACATCAGAGTAAATAGGGTATTCATCACCTCAAGCATTTCTTTTTTCGTGTTGCAAACAATCCAATTATGCTCCTTTAGTTATTTTAAAATGTACAATAAATTATTGTTGACTGTAGTCACCCTGTTGTGCTACCAAATACTAGATCTTATTCATTCTATTTAATTATATTTTCATACCCATTAACCAACCCCACTTCTTGCTCATCCCCAGCTACCCTTCCCAGGTTCTGGCAACCATTATTCTACTCTCTGTCTCCATGAATTCAATTTTTAAATTTTTTAGTTCCCTCAAATAAGTGAGAACATGCAAAGTTTGTCTTTCTCTGCCTGGCTTACTTCACTTAACATAATGACCTCCATTCCATCCATGGTGTTGCAAACAACAGTTCTATTTAAGGCTGAATAGTATTCTACCATGTATATGTACCATATTTTCTTTTTTCTTTTTTGAGACGAGATCTCACTCTGTCACCCAGGTTGAGTGCAGTGGTGTGATCATGACTCACTGCAGCCTTGATCTTGCGGGCTCAAGTGATCCTCTCATGTCAGCCTCCTGAGTAGCTGGGACCACAGGTGTGAGCCACCATGCCCAGCTAATTTTTGTACTTTTTGGAGAGACAGGGTTTTGCCATGTTACCCAGGCTGATCTCCAGCTCCTGGGCTCAAGTGATCTGCCTGCCTTGGCCTCCCAAAGTGCTGGGATTACAGACATGATCCACTGCACCCAGCCCACATTTTCTTTATCCATTCATCTGTTGATGGACACTTAGCTTGCTTCCAAATCATGGCTATTGTGAATAGTGCTGTGATAAGCGTGGGATTAAAGATATCTCTTTGATATACAGATTTCCTTTCTTTTGGTATATATCTAATAGTGGAACTGCTGGATCATATGGTACTTCTATTTTTAGTTTTTTGAGGGGCCTTCAAACTGTTCTCCATAACGGTTGTAATAATTTACATTTTTCACCAACAGTGTACGAAGGTTTCCTTTTCATCCTTGCCAGCGTTTGTTATTGCCTGTCTTTTGGATAAAAGCCATTTTAATTGGGGTGAGATGATATCCTATTGTAGTTTTGATTTGCATTTCTCTGATGATCAGTGATGTTGAGCACTTTATCATGCACCTGTTTGCCATTTGTATGTCTTCTTTTGAGAAATGCCTATTGACATCTCGTGACCATTTTTAAATGAGATCGTTAGATTTTTTTCCTGTAGAGTTGCTTGAGCTCTTTATATAATCTGGTTATTAATTCCTTGTCAGATGGATGGTTTGCACATATTTTCTCCTGTTCTGTGGGTTGTCTCTTCACTTTGGTGATTGTTTCCTTTGTGGTGCAGAAGCTCTTTAACTTGATATGATCTTGTTTGTCTATTTTTTCTTTGGTTGCCTGTGCTTATGTGGTATTTTTCAAGAAATCTTTGCTCAGTCCAATGTCCTGGAGAGTTTTCCCAATGTTTTCTTATAGGAGAGTTATAGTTTGAGGTCTTAGATTTAAGTCTTTAATGCATTTTGATTTTATTTTTGTATATGATGAGAGAGAGAGGTCTAGCTTCATTCTTTTGCGTATAGATATCCAGTATTCCCAGCATCACTTATCGAAGAGACTGCCCTTTCTCCAATTTATGTTCTTGGCACCTTTGTTGAAAATGAGTTCACTGTAGATGTATGGATTTGTTTCTGGGTTCTCTATTCTGTTCCATTGGTCTATGTGTCAGTTTTTATGCCAGTACCATGCCATTTTAGTTACTATAGCTCTTATAATTTGAAGTCAAGTAATGTGATGGTTCCAGTTTTGTTCATTATACTCAGGATAACTTTGGCTATTCTGGGTCTTTTATGGCTCCATATAAATTTGAGGATTGTTTTTTCTGTTTCTGTGAAGAATGCCATTGGTATTTTGATAGGGATTGCATTGAATCTGTAGATTGCTTTGGGTAATATGGGCATGTTAACAATATTGATTCTTCCAGTCCACCCATTAACATGGAAAATTTTCTCATTGTTTGTACCCTTTTCAATTTGTTTCATTAGTGTTTTATAGCCTTTTTTTTTTTTTTTCTTTGAGACAGATACTCACCCTGTCACTCAAGCTGGAGTGCAGTGGTACAATCTTGGCTCACTGAAACCTCCACCTCCTGGGTTCAAGCAATTCTCATGCCTCAGCCTCCCAAGTAGCTGGGATTACAGGCATGTGCCACCATGCCCGGCTAATTTTTGCATTTTTAGTAGAGATAGGGTTTCACCATATTGGCCAGGCTGGTCTTGAACTCCTGGTATCAAGTGATCTGCCCACTTTGGCCTCCCAAAGTGCTGGGATTACAGGCATGAGCCACTGCACCCAGCCAGTGTATTATAGTTTTCGTTGTAGAAATCTTTCACTTCTTTGGGCAAATTAATTCCTAGGTATTTAATTTTCTTTCCAGATATTGTAAACGGGATTACTTTCTTGATTTCTTTTTCAGATTGTTCACTGTTGGCATATAGAAATGCCACTGATTTTTACATATTGATATTGTATCCTGCAACTGTACTGAATTTGTTTATCAGTTCCAATAGTCTTTTGGTGGAGTCTTTAGGTTTTTTCGAATACAGGAGGATCATATCGTCTGCAAACAAGAAAAATTTAACTTCTTTTTTTCCAATTCAGTTGCTCTTAATTTCTTTCTTTTGTCTGAGTGCTCTAGTTAGGACTTCTAATACTATATTGAATAACAGTGGTGAAAGTGGGCATCCTTGTCATAGTCTAGATCATTGAGGAAAGGCTTTCAGTTTTTCCCCATTCCTTATGATACTAGGGCTGTGGGTCTGTTGTATATGGCTTTTATTGTGTTGACGTATGTTCCTTCTGTAGCATTTTGTGAGGGTTTTATCATGAAGGAATGTTGATTTTATCCAATGCTTTTTCAGCATCTGTTGAAATGTTCACGTTTGTATGGTTTTTGTCTTTTCTTTGAGATGGAGTCTCTCTCTGTCACCCAGGCTAGAGTGCAGTGGTGTGACCTCGGCTACTGCAACCTCCACCTCTCAGGTTCAAGCAATTCTCTTCAGCCTCCCAAGTAGCTGGAATTACAGGCACCCACCACCACGCCTGGCTAATTTTTGTATTTTTAGTAGAGGCAGGGTTTTGCCATGTTGACCAGGCTAGTCTCGAACTCCTGACTTCAGGTGATCTGCCTGCCTTGGCCTCCCAAAGTACTGGGATTACAGGCATGAGCCACCGTGCCAGGCCTGTCCTTCATTTTGTCGATATGATGTATCACATCGATTGATTTATGTATGTTGAACCATCCTTGCATCCCTGGGATAAATCCCACTTGGTCAAAGATCTTTTTAATATGTTGTTGAATTTGATTTGCAGGTATTTCTTTGAGGATTTTTGCATTAATGTTCATCAGGGATATTGACTTGTAGTTTTCTTTTTTGATGTGTCTTTGTCTGGTTTTAGTATCAGTATAATACTAGCCTTGTAGAATGAGTTTGGAAGTATTCCCTCTTCCTCTATTTTTTGAATCATTTGAGTAGGATTGGTATTTATTTTTCTCTTAAAGGTTTGGTAAAATTCAGCAATGAAGTCATTGAGTCCTGGGCTCTTCATTGCTGGCAGAGTTTTTATTACAGCTTTGATATCATTACTTTTTATTATGGCTTTGTTTTCATTACTTGTTATTGATCTGTTCAGGTTTTGGATTTCTTCATGTTACAATATTGGTAGGTTGTACGTATCTAGGAATTAGCTATTTCTCTAGATTTTCCAACTTATTGGCATATAGTTGTTCATAGTAGCCTCTAATAATTTTTTGAATTTTTGTGGTATTGGTTTTAATGTCTCCTTTTTCATTTCTGATTTTATTTATTTGAGTCTCCTCTCTTTTTTTCTTAGTCTGGCTAAAGGTTTGTCAGCTTTATTTATCTTTTCAAAAAACCAACTTTTCATATCCCTAATCTTTTGTATTCCTTCACTGCAATTTCATTTATTTTTGCTCTGATCTTTATTATTTTTTTTTCTTCTACTAATTTTGGGTTTGGTTTGCTCTTGCTTTTCTAATTCTTTTAAATGGATTCCTGTTTGCTTTTCTACTTTTTTGATGTAGGTGCTTATAGCTATAAAATTTCCTTTTAATACTGCTTTTGCTGTATCCTGTGGGTGTTGATATGTTGTGTTTTCATCATTATTATTTTTTATTTTTTAGATGGAGTCTTGCTCTGTTGCCCAGGCTGAAGTGCAATGGCACGATCTTGGCTCACTGCAACCTTCGCCTCCTGGGTTCAAGCAATTCTTCTGCCTCAGCCTCTTGATTAGCTGGTATTACAGGCGTGCACCACCACATCTGGCTAATTTTTGTATTTTTAGTAGAGACAGGGTTTCACCGTGTTGGCCAGGCTGGTCTCGAATTCCTGACCTCAGGTGATCTGCCCGCCTTGGCCTCCCAAACTGCTGGAATTACAGGTGTAAGCCACCGCTCCCAGCCTTCATTACCATTTGATTCAAGAAATTTTTAAATTTCTTTTTTTTTTTTAAACGGAGTCTCGCTCTGTTGCCCAGGGTAGAGTGCAGTGGCGCGATCTCGGCTCACTGCAAGCTCCGCCTCCCGGGTTCACGCCATTCTCCTGCCTCAGCCTCCCGAGTAGCTGGGACTACAGGCGCCCGCTACCACGCCCGGCTAATTTTTTTGTATTTTTAGTAGAGACGGGGTTTCAAAGTGTTAGCCAGGATGGTCTCGATCTCCTGACCTCGTGATCTGCCCGCCTCGGCCTCCCAAAGTGCTGGGATTACAGGCTGAAGCCACTGCGCCCGGCCTTTTAAATTTCTTTCTTAATCTTTTTGTTGACTCAGTGGTCATTCGGGGGCACATTGTTTCAAATTTCCATGCGTTTGTATAGTTTCCAAGATTCCTCTTGTTATAGATTTCTAGTTGTATTCCATTGTAGTCAGAGAAGATATTTGATATAATTTTGATTTTTTTGAAATTTTTATTTTTATTTATTTATTTTTGAGATGAAGTCTTGCTCTGTTGCCCAGGCTGGAGTGCAGTGGCGTGATCTCGGCTCACTCCAACCTCCGCCTCCTGGGTTCAAGCAATTCTCCTGCCTCAGCCTTCTGATTAGCTGAGATTACAGGCATGCACCACCACGTCTGGCTAATTTTTGTATTTTTAGTAGAGACAGGGTTTCGCCATGTTGGCCAACCTGGTCTTAAATTTCCGAACTCAGGTGGTCTACCCACCTCAGCCTCCCAAAGTGCTGGGATTACAGGCGTGAGCCACCGCACATGGCTTGACATTTTTTAAGACTTGTTTTTTGACCTAACATAGAGTCTATCCTTGAGAATGATCTGTGTGCTAAGGAGAAGAATGTATATTCTTCAGCCATTGGATGAAATGTTCTATGAATATCCTATGTCCATTTGGTCTATTGTGCAGATTAAGTTTGATGTTTCTTTGTTGATTTTCTATCTGGAAGATGAAAGTGGGGTGTTCACGTCTCCAGCTATTACTATATTGGGACCTATCTCTTTAGCTCTAGCTCTAATATTAATTGCTCTTGGTGCTGCAGTGTTGGCTGCATATATATTTATAATTGTTGTATCCTCTTGCTGAATTGACCCCTTTATCATTATATAATGACCTTCTTTGTCTCTTTTTATAATTTTTGTCTTGAAATCTATTTTATCTTAAAATCTATTTTGTCTGTAAATCTGCCATAAATATAGCTACTGCTGCTCTTTTGCAGTTTCTGTTTGCATGGAGTATCTTTTTCTATTTCTTTATTTTCAATCTATGTGTATCTTTATTAAGAGAAGTATGTTTCTTGTAGGCAAAGGATTGTTGGGTCTTGTTTTTTTAATCCATTCAGCTACTCTATGTCTTTTGGAGAGTTTAGTTCATTTACAATGTTATTATTGATAAGTAATGACTTACTCCTGTCATTAAAAAAATTTTTTTTCTGTTTGTTTTGTGGTCTTCTCTTCCTTCTTTCCATCCTTCCTATCTTCCTCTTACTAAAGATGATTTTCTCTTGTGGTGTGTTTCAGTTTTTTGCTTTTTAGTTTTTGTATATCAGTTATATGTTCTTTGATCGGAGGTTACCATGAGGCTTGCAAATAATATCTTATCACCTGTTATTTTAAACTGATGACAACATTGACTGCATAAACAAGCAAACTAGGCCGGGTGCAGTGGCTCACACCTATAATCCCAGCACTTTGGGAGGCCGAGGCAGGTGGATCACCTGAGGTCAGGAGTTTGAGACCAGCCTGGCCAACATGGTGAAACTCTGTTTCTACTAAAAATACAAAATTAGCTAGGTGTGATGGGGCACACTTTTAATCCCAGCTACTTGGGAGGCTAACAGGAGAATCACTTGAACCCAGGAGGCAGATGCTGCAGTGAGCTGAGATCGCACCACTGCACTCCAGCCTGGGCCAGACTGAGTGAGACTCTGTCTCAAAAAAAAAAAAAAAAAAAACCACCACCACCAAGCAAACTAACACTGAAGCAAAGACAAAATTAATAAAAAAACTCTATACTTTGTCTCTGACTTTTAAACTTTATGTCTCTATTTATATCTTATTATACTGTCTATGTCTAGAAAAGCTGTTTTAGTTTTTTGTTTTTTTTTTTGGGTCAGAGTCTCACTCTGTCTCCCAGGCTGGAGTGCAGTGGTGTGATCTCGGCTCACTGCAAACTCTGCCTCTTGGGTTCAAGAGATTCTCCTGCCTTAGCCTCCTGAGTAGCTGGGACTACAGGCACGCACCACCATGCCCGGCTAATTTTTGTATTTTTAGTAGAGGCGGGGTTTCACCATGTTGGCCAGGCTGTTCTTGGACCCCTAACCTTCAGTTATCTGCCCTCCTCGGCCTCCCAAAGTGCTGAGATTACAGGTGTGAGCCACTGCGCCTGGCCTTTCTACTCAAGATACAGTAGTTTACATACCACAATTACAGTGTTATAATATTCCATGTTTTTCTTTGTACTTTCTATTACCAGTGAGTTTTGTACCTTCAGATGATTTCTTATTGCTCATTAACATCCTTTTTTTTTCTTTCTTTCTTTTTTTTTTTTTTTTTTTTAAATCATATTGAAGCACTCACTTTAGCATTTCTTGTAGGACATGTCTGGTGTTGAGGAAGTCCCTCAGCTTTTGTTTGTCTAGGAGAGTCTATTTCTCCTTCATGTTTGACTGGCTATACTATTTTGTTAGGTTGGTGCAAAAGTAATTACAGTTTTTTTTTTTTTTGCCATATATATATTTTCTTTTCTTCAGCACTTTATGCCATGTCACTCTCTCCTGGCTTGTAAGGATTTCACTGAAAAGTCTGCTGCCAGATGTATGGGAGCGCCATTGTATGCTATTTGTTTCTTTTCTCTTGCTGCTTTTAGGATTCTTTTTATCCTTGACCTTTAGGAGTTTGATTATTAACTGTGTTGTGGTGATCGTCTTTCGGTTAAATCTGCTTGGTGTTCTATAACCTTCTTGTACTTGAATATCAGTATCTTTCTCTAGGTTTTGCACATTCTCTGTTATTATCCCTTTGAATAAACTTTCTACCCCTATCTCTCTGCCTCTTTTTCAAGGCCAATAACTCTCAGATTAGCCCCTTTGAGGCTATTTTCTAGATCTTGTAAGAGTGTTTGATTCTTTTTTATTTTTTTCTCCTCTGACTGTGTATTTTCAAATAGCCTGTCTTCAGACTTGCTAATTCTTTCTTCTGCTTGATCAATTCTGCTGTTTAGAGACTCTGATGCATTCTTCAATATGTCAATTGCATTTTTCAGCTCCAGAATTTCTGCTTGATTCTTTTTAACTGTTTCTCTCTTTGTTAAGTTTATCTGGTAGGATTCTGAATTCTTTCACTGTGTTGTCTTGAATTTTGTAGGTTTCTTCAAAACAGCCATTTTGAATTTTCTCTTCAAAAGGTCACATATCTCTGTCTCTGCAGGATTGGTGACTGGTACCTTATTTAGTTTTTTTTGGTGAGGTCATGTTTTCATGTATATTCTTGGTGCTTGTGGATATTGAGGTCTGGGCATTGAAGATTTTGGTATTTATTATAGTCTTCATAGTCTGGATTTGTGTGGACCTGTCCTTCTTTGGAAGGATTTCCAGGTATTTGAATGCACTTGGGTGTTGTCATCTAAGTTTTTGGTCACTGCAGCCATATTTGTATTAGTGGGCATCCCAAGCCCAGTAACGCTGTGGCTCTTATAGTCTAATAGATGTACCCTCTTGGATAAGATCTGCAAAAATTCTCTGGATTACCAGGCAGAGACTCTTGTTCTTCCCCTTTCTTTCTTCCAGACAAGTAGAGTCTCTCTGTCTGTGTCAAGGTGCCTGGACCTGGAGGAGGGGTGACATAATCACCCCTGTGGCCACCAACACTGGGATTGTACTTGATCAGACCTGAAGCCAGCACAGCACTGCGTCTCTCCCAGGGCCCATGGTAACCGCTGCCTTGTCACCACCTGTGTTCGCTGAAGATCCTAGGGCTCCAGAATCAGTAGGTGGTGAAGCCAACCAGGCTTGTGTCCTTCCCTTCTGGGTGGTGAGTTCTCCCAGTCTCAGATAGGTCCAGAGATGTCATCTGGGAGCCAGGGCCTGGAGTAGTGAATCTTCAAAATCTACCTGGTGCTGCTATATGCTACTGTGGCTGAGCTGGGACCTAAGCCACAAGACAGTCCTTCCCACTCTTCCCTCCCCTTTCCACAAGCAGAAGAGTCTCTCCCTGGGGCCACCACCATCCCAGGCCTGCGGCAAATACTGCCTGGCTACCACTGATACTCATTCAAGGCCTGAGGGTTCTTCAGTCAACTTGTAGTGAATGCTGCCAGTCCTGGGACTCTCCCATCAGGGAAGTGGGCTCCCCACTGGCCCAGGGCAGATCCAGAAATGGTGTCCAAGAGCCTAAGCCTGGACTTGGGGACCCCAAGAGGCCATGTGGTGCTTTACCCCACTGTGGCAAAGCTGATACCTAAGCTGCATAACAATGTCCCCTTAGTCTTCCTCCTCCTTTTCTCAAGTAGAAGGAGTCCCTCACCATAGCCATCACAGCTGGTAATGTGCTGAGTCACACCTGAAGTCAGCACGTCTCTCAATCTTACCCAAGGCCCACAGCGAGTATTGCCTGAGTATTGCTGTTGGTTATTCAGGTCCCAAGGGCTCTTGAGTCAGCAAGTGATGAATCCTGCCAGGACTGGGTTCTTCTCTTCAAGGTAGTGGGTTGCTTTGTGGCCCAGGGTGTATCTAGAAATGTCATCTATGAGCTAGGGCCTGAAATGGGCGTCTTCGTCCTCTGCCTAGTGCCTTATCCTACTGTAGCTGAGCTGGTTTCCAAGTTGCAAGACAGAATTCTGTTTACTCTTCCTTTTCCTCTCCTCAGGTAGAAGGAAGGAATCTCTCCTGGGGCTGTGAGCCATGCTACCTGGGGTTAGGAGAGAGGTGTGGCACAAGTATTCACTTGGGCACCCTCACTGGTGTCTCACTGGGTCATGTATTCCCCAAGTTCTCTGGCTTTGAGCCAACACGGCACCAGGATTTGCCTAGGAATTGTAGGCCTTGTGGTCTAGACTGCCTTTCAAGTTTATTTAGGACCCCAGAATATATTATCCCATGGTGGTGAGGCTTGAAGGACCTCAGGTTCCGACTGCTGGCATGGATGATTCCCTTCTGGCTAGGGCTGGTCTAAATACTTCCCCTATGGGCCCCGGCTCCGTTTTGTCTGGTGTTGCTTTCTGCTGTAACAGACAGCACTGAGTTCTAATGCAAAATCCCATAATCAATGTGCTCTCCCCCATCCGAGTGCATAGACTCTGTCTCCATGCCACGCAGCTGCTGCAAAGGGATGGGGGCGGGGGGTTGCGTCAGCAGTTCAAGACTGTCTTTTCTGTTCTATTCAGTGTTAAGAAATGATTGCTCACCTGATTTTTGGTTCTTATGAAGGTGCTTTCTTGTGTGGATAGTTGTTCAATTGGTATTCCTGTGGGGAGGATGATCCATGATTCAGCCATTTTTCTCTGCCCTATTTTTCTTTTTTTTTTTTTATTGTTGCCTGTGCCTTTGGTGTCACATCTAAGAAATCATGGGCAAATCCACTGTCATGAAGCTTTTGCCCTATATTTTTTTCTAAAGAGTTTTATAGTTTTAGCTCTCGAGTTTGGGTCTTTGCTCTATCAAGTTAATTTTTTTATATAGTGTTAGGTAAGGGCCCGACATTTTTTTTTTTTTTTTTTTTTTTTTGCACGTGAATATTCAGTTTTCCCAGCACCATTTTTTTTTTTTTTTTTTTTGAGACGGAGTTTCACTCTGTCACCCAGACTGGAGTGCAGTTGTATGATCTCGGCTCACTGCAACTTCTGCCTCCCGGATTCAAGGGATTCTCATGCCTCAGCCTCCCCAGTAGCTGGGACTACAGGCATGCGCCACTACATATGGCTGATTTTTGTATTTTTTGGTACAGATGGGGTTTCACTGTATTGGCGAGGCTGCTCTCGAACTCCTGGTCTCAAGTGATCCACCCATCTTGGCCTTCCAAAGTGCTGGGATTACAGGCCCAGCCTCCCAGCACCATTTTTGAAAAGCCTGTCTTTTCCCCATTGAGTGGTGTTGGCACCCTTGTTGAGAATCATTTAATTGTATATGTGAGCATTTATTCCTGGCCTCTCTGTTCCATTGATCTGTATGTCTATCGAGCATTTATTCCTGGCCTCTCTGTTCCATTGATCTGTATGTCTGTCTTTATGCCGGTACTACCCTGTTTTGATTACTGTAGCTTCTAAATATGTTTTGAAATCAGGAAGTGTGAGTCTTCTAATTTTGTTCTTCTTTCTCAAAATTATTTTGGCTATTTGAGATCCCTTGTGATTCCACATGAATTTGAGGATGGATTTTCCTATTTCTGAAAAAAAAAGTCATTGGGATTTTGATAGGGATTGTATTGAATCTATAGATAACTTTGTGTAATATTGACATTTAAACAATATTAAATTTTCCAGTCCATAAACATGGGATGTCTTTTCATTTACGTCATCTCTAATTTCTTTTAGCAATGTTTTGTAGCTTTATTGTATGCATCTTTCACTGTCCTGGTTAATTCCTAATTATTTTATTCTTTGTGATGTTATTATAAATGGAATTGCTTTCTTTTTTTTTTTTTTTGAGACAGAGTCTCCCTCTGTTGCCCAGGCTGGAGTGCCATGGCGCAATCTTGGCCCACTGCAACCTCCACCTCCTGGATTCAAGCAATTCTCCTGCCTCAGCCTCCTGAGTAGCTGGGATTACAGGCGCATGCCACCACGCCTGGCTAATTTTTGTATTTTTAGTAGAGACAGGGTTTCACCATGTTGGTCAGGCTGGTCTCAAACTCCTGACCTCGTGATCCACCCACCTTGGCCTCCCAAAGTGCTGGGATTACAGGCGTGAGCCACCACACCCAGCCAATGGAATTGCTTTCATAATGTCCTTTTCAGATTGTTTGTTGTTAATGTTAGAAATGCAACTGATTTTTGTGTGTTAACTTTGTATTCTTTTACTTGGTCGAATTTATGTGTTAGTTCTAATAGTTTTTCTAGAGTTTTCTACATATAAGATCATATAATCTGTGAACAGAGGTATTTAAATTCTTCTGTTCTATTTTAGATGCCTTTTATTTTTTCTCTCTTGTCTATGTGCTCTGGTGCTCTGGCTAAGACATCCAGTAGTACTCTGTTGAATAGAAGTGGTGAGAATGGACATCCTTGACTTGTTCCTGATCTTAGAGGAAAAGCTTTCAGTTTTTCATCATTGAATATAATGTTCACTACGGTTTTTTCTTTTTTTTTTTTTTTTTTTTTTTTGATGGAGTCTCACTGTTGCCCAGGCTGGAGTGTAGTGGCTGCGATTTTGGCTCACTGCAACCTCTGCGTCCTGGGTTCAAGCGATTCTCCTGCCTCAGCCTCCTGAGTAGCTGGGATTACAGGCTGCGCCACCATGCCCAGCTAATTTTTGTATTTTTAGTAGAGACAGGGTTTCACCATGTTGGCCAGGATGGTCTCGATCTCTTGACCTCGTGATCTACCTGCCTCAGCCTCCCTAAGTGCTAGGATTACAGGCATGAGCCACTGCGCCCGGCTGAATATGGTTTTTTCATATGTGACCTTAGTATGTTGAAGTAGTTGCCTTCTATTCTTAGTTTGTTAAGTGTTATCATGAAGAAATATTGAATTTTGTCAAAGGTTTTTTTCTATATCAGTTGAGGTAACCATGTGTTTTTTAAATTTATTCTATTAACGCAGTGTATTATACTGGTTGATTTTTTTATTTTTATTTTTATTTTTATTTTTGAGACGGAGTCTCGCTCTGTCGCCCAGGCTGGAGTGCAGTGGCACAATCTCGGCTCACTGCAAGCTCCGCCTCCCAGGTTCACGCCATTCTTCTGGCTCAGCCTCCCGAGTAGCTGGGACTACAGGTGCCTGCCACCACGCCCAGCTAATTTTTTGTATTTTTAGTACAGACGGGGTTTCACCGTGTTAACCAGGATGGTCTCGATCTGCTGACCTCATGATCCACCCGCCTCGGCCTCCCAAAGTGCTGGGATTACAGGCGTGAGCCACCGCACCTGGCCTATACTGGTTGATTTTTATATGTTGGATCATTCTTGCATTTCAGGAATAAATCTCACTAGGTTATAATGTATAATCCTTTAAATATGTGGCTGAAAGACTGGGTGTGGTGGCTTAAACTTGTAATCCCAGCACTTTGGGAGGCTGAGGTGGGAGGATCACTTGAACCCAGGAGTTCAAGACCAGCTTGGGCAACATAGAGAGACCCCATCTCTACAAAAAAATAAATAAATAGATCAAACAAATTAGCTGGGCATACGGCCGGGCACAGTGGCTCACGCCTGTAATCATAGCACTTTGGGAGGCTGAGGCAGGCGGATTGCCTGAGCTCAGGAGTTTGAGACCAGCCTGGGCAACACAGTGAAACCCTGTCTCTACTAAAATACAAAAACGTAGCTGGGCATGGCAGCGTGCACCTGTAGTCCCAGCTATTCGAGAGGCTGAGGCAGGAGAATTGCTTGAACCCGGGAGGCAGAGGTTGCACAGTTGAGCCAAGATCATGCCACTGCACTCCAGCCTGGGTGACAGAGCAAGACTCTGCCTCCAAAAAAAAAAAAAAAAAGCGTAACTGTGGTCTCAGCTGCTGAGGAGGCTGAGGTGGGAGGATCGATTGAGCCCAGCAGGTCAAGGCTACATTGAGCCATGATCAAGCCACCGCACTCCAGTCTGGGTAACAGAGTGAGACCCTGTTTCAAGAAAGAAAAGAGTGGCTGAATTTGGTTTTCTATGATTTAGTAGAGAATTTCTTCGTCAATGTTTATAACGGATATTGGTCTATAGTTTTCTTGCAGTGTCTTTGTCTGGCTTGGTATCAGGGTAATGCTGGCCTCATAGACTGAGTTAGGAAGTATTCTCTCCTCTTTAATTTTTGGGAAAAGTTTGAGAAGGATTGGTGTTAGTCCCCTTTTAAATCCATGGTAGAATTGACCAGTGATGCTGTCAGATCCAGGGCTTCCTTTTGTTGGGAGATTTTTGATTAATGATTTAACTTCCTTAGTAGTTTTAGGTCTACTTGGATTTGGATTTTTACTTTCTTCATGATTCCATCCTGGAAGGTTATTATTTTTTTCTTTTTTTGAGACAGAGTCTTGCACTGTTGCCCAGGCTGGAGTGCAGTGGCACGATCTCAGCTCACTGCAACCTCTGCCTCCCAGGTTCAAGTGATTCTCCTGCCTCAGCCTCCCGAGTAGCTGGGATTACAGGTGCCTGCCACCATGCCCAGCTAATTTTTTTTGTATTTTTAGTAGAGATGGGGTTTCGCCACGTTGGCCAGGTTGGTCTCAAACACCTGACCTCAGATGATCCGCCTGCCTCGGCCTCCCAAAGTGCTGGGATTACACATGTGAGCCACTGTGCCTGGCCTGGTTTTTTGTTTCTACAAATTTATCCATTTCATCTATGTTATCCAATTTGTTAGTGTACAGTGGTTCATAGTACTCTTTTATAGTTCTTTTCATTTCTGTAGAATTTGTAGTAATGTCCCCACTTTTATTTCTGACTTAGGAATTTTAGTCCTTTCTCTCTTTTTTTAGTCCATTTAGCTAAAGATTTGTCAGCTTTATTGTTCTTTTTGAAGAACCAATTTTTAGTTTCGTTAATTTTTCTCTATTGTTTTTCTCTTTCCTGTCTGTACTCTCATATTTAGCATTTCCTTTCTTTTGCTAGCTTTGGGTTTAGTGTGGCCTTTTCCCTCCATTTCCTTAAATTATAAAGTTAGGTTTTTGATTTGAGATCAATCTTTCCTTCTTCCTTTCTTTCCCTTCCCTTCTCCTTCTCCTTCCCCTTCCCCTTCTCCTTTCCCATTTCCCCTTCCCTTTTTCCTTTCCTTCCCTTTTTCCTTTCCTTTTCCTTTCTTTTTCCTTTCCTTTCCCTTTTTCCTTTCTGAGACAGGCTGGAGTGCAGTGGCACTACCATGGCTCACTGCAGTCTTGACTTCTCTGCCTCAGGTGATTCTCCCACCTCAGGCTCCTGAGCAGCTAGGACTACAGGTGTGTGCCACCACACCTGGCTAATGTTTTGTATTTTTTTAGTAGACAGGGTTTTGGCATGTTGCCCAGAATTGTCTCAAACTCCTGAGCTCAGGTGATCTGCCCACCTAGACCTCCCAAAGTGCTGGGATTACAGGCATGAGCCACTGCATCTGGACTATTTTTCTTTTTCTTCTTTCTTAGTTAAGCATTTATAGTTACACATTTCTCCCTTAGCACTGCTTTCACTGTATTCTGTCAGTTTTGGCGTGGTGTGTTTTAATTTTTATTGATCTCTAAGTACTTTTAAATTTTCCTTGTGATTGTTTTTTGATATATTGGCTGTTTGAGTGCATTTAATTGCCACAGATTTGCAAATTTTTTCTTCTGTTATTTATTTATAATTTCATCCTGTTGTGTTCAGAGAAGATACTTTGTATGACATCTGTCTTTTATAATTTACTAAGACTTAATCTGTGGCCTAACAAATGGTCTGTCTTGGAGACTGTTCCATGTACATTTGAGAATAATATATATTCTCTTGTCATTGGGTAGAGTATTCTGTATATGTTTGTTAGATCTAAACAATTTATTTTATTCTTTATGTCCTCTTTTTCCTTACTTATCTTCTGTCTGTCTGTTCTATTCATTATGAGAGTGGGGTGTTGTCTCTGTTATTGCAAAATTATCTATTTCTCCCTTCAACTCTCACCATTTTTGCAGGTCTGTTATTTGGCACATAAATATTTATAATTATTATGTCTTCTTGCTTTTTTTGAATACTTTATTAATATATAATGTCCTATTTTTTTCTGTTGTAACTTTTTTTGATTTAAAGTCTAGTTTTTCTGATATTGGTTTAGGTACCCCTGCTCTTGTTTGGTTATTATTTGCATGGAATATTTTTTTCCATCCTTTCATTTTCAACCTATTTGTTTGGATTTAAAGTGTATCCCTTGTAGACTGCATATGGTTGAATGATAATTTTTAAATAAATTAGGCTGATCTCTCTCTTTCTATTGGAGACTTTAACTCATTACCATTTAAAGTAATTAATGTTAAGGAGGGACTTCTGTCATTTTGCCATCTGTTTTCTATATGCCTTATAGGTTTTTTTGTCCCTTATTTCCTGCATTACTGTTTTTGTATTTTGTAGAATTTTTTGTTTTATTTTACTTACTTACTTAATTTATTTAGTTTCTTTTCTTTTTTTTGAGACAGAGTCTTACTCTCTCACCCAGGCTGGAGTGCAGTGGTGCCATCTCGGCTCACTGCAACCTCCACCTCCCGGGTTCAGGTGACTCTCCTGCCTCAGCCTCCCAAGTAGCTGGGATTACAGGCACTCACTGCCACGCCTAGCTAATTTTTGTTTTATTTGCAGAGACAGGGTTTCACTGTGTTGGCCAGGCTGGTCTCGAACTCCTGGCCTCAAGTGATCCACCTGCCTTGGCCTGCCAAAGTGCTGGGATTACAGACGTGAGCCACCATGCCCGGCTGAAGTGTTTTAATTTTATATTATTTCCTTTTCTGTGTATTGCATAACTATTTGTTCTAGGTTACCATTAACATCCTAAAGTTATAACACTCTAATTTAAATTCATACCAACTTAACCTCAATAAAATACAAAAACTACTCCTTTTGAACATCATCCCCACTCCTTTCAGTTCTTGATATCACAAAATTACATTTTTGTACATTGTGGATATAAAGAAAACATAAACTAGGCTGGGCGCGGTGGCTCACACCTGTAATCCCAGCAGTTTGGGAGGCCGAGGTGGGAGGATCACCTGAGGTTGGGAGTTCGTGACCAGCTTGACCAACAAGGAGAAACCCGTCTCTACTAAAAATACAAAATTAGGCAGGCCTGGTGGCACATGCCTGTAATCCCAGCAACTTGGGAGGCTGAGGCAGGAGAATCGCTTGAACCCGGGAGGCGAAGGTTGTGGTGAGCCAAGACTGTGCCATTGTACTCCAGCCTGGGCAACAAGAGTGAAACTCTGTCTCAAAAACAAACAAAAAAACAAACAAAACAAAACCAACCCATAAACTAATAATTTTTAAAATATCCAAGTCTTTAAAATTATGTAGAAAACAAAATATGGACTTAAAAACCAAAGTTACAATAATACTAAGTTTTAAACTAATTATTGTCTCTTTTAAAAATGTAGTATAGGCAGGGTGAGGTGGCTCATGCTTGTAATGCTAGCACTTTGGGAGGCCGAAGCGGGCAGATTGCCTGAGCTCAGGAGTTTGAGACCTGCCTGGGCAACACAGTGAAACCCTGTCTCTACTACAATACAAAAACTTAGCAGGTGTGGCGGCATGTGCCTGTAGTCCTAGCTACTCGGTAGGCTGAGGCAGGAGAATCCCTTGAACCCGGGAAGCAGAAATTTCAGTGAGCCGAGATCGTGCCACTGCACTCCAGCCTGGGCGACAGAGCGAGACTCTGTCTCTAAAAAAAAAAAAAAAAAATGTAGTACAGGTTTGCCGGGCGCGGTGACTCATGCCTGTAATCCCAACCCTTTGGGTGGATGAGGTGGGTGGATCACCTGAGGTCAGGAGTTCAAGACCAGCTTGGCCAACATGGCAAAAACGTGTCTCTACTACAAATACAAAAATTAGCTGAGTGTGGTGGCACACGCCTGTAATCCCAGCTACTTGGGAGGCTGAGGCAGGAGAACTGCTTGAACCCAGGAGACGGAGGTTGCAGTGAGCCGAGATTGTGCCACTGCACTCCAGCCTGGGCGACAGAATGAGACTCCATCTCAAAAAAAAAAAAAATGTAGAATGGGTTGAGTATCCCTTATCCAAGATTCTTGGGACCAAAAGCATTTAACTGAGCAGAACAGTAGCATCAGCAGGATACCAGTATTGGCTGTTAAACAAGAACAATAACAAATAAGCGCAGATTTTTTTATTTTTCAGGTGTGGAATTTTCCACTTTTGGTGTCAGGTTGGCACTCAAAAAGTTCCAGATTTTTGAGCAGTTCAGATTTGTGGTTTAGGGATGCTCAACCTGTAGTCTCTTAAATTATGTGGAAAACAAAAAGTGGAGTTACAAACTGTTGTTACAATAATATTAGTGTTTATAATTGCTCGTGTATTTACTTTTACCAAGATCTTTATCTCTTCATATGGCTTCAAGTTACTGTCTAGTGTCCTTTCATTGCAACCTGTAGCACTAGTTTTAGCATTTCTTGCAGGGCAAGTCTGTGGTAACAAACTTTCTCAGCTTGTATTTATCCAGAAATGTCTTGAATTCTTCACTTCTGAAGGTCAGTTTTGCTGGATATAATATTCTTGGTTTATAGTTTTTTTTGCTTTTAGCACTTTGAATATATCAGTCCACTACCTTATAGCCTCCAAAGTTTCTGATGAGAGATCTGCAGATAATCTTATTAAGGATCCTTTTATGTGACAAATTGCTTCTTTCTTGCGGCTTTCAAAGTTTTTTCTTGGTCTTTATTCAGTTTGCTTATATCTTGGTGTGAGTCTTTTTGAGTGCATCCTACTTGGAGTTTGTTGAGCTTTTTGGATGTTTATATTTGTCTGTTTCATCAAACTTGGGAAGTTTTCAGTCATGGGTTTTTTTTTCAAATAGTCTCTCTCCCACTTGTTTCTCTTTTTCTTCTGGGACTCCTCTAGTGCATGTGTTGGTTCATTTAATGGTGTTCCATAGATTCCTTAGGCCCTGTTCCTTTTTCTTCAATCTTTTTTTTTCTTTCTGTTATGCAGACTCAATAATTTATCTTTTTTTTTTTTTTTAGACGGAGTCTTGCTGTGTCGCCCAGGCTGGAGTGCATTGGCATGATCTCGGCTCAGCCTGCTGAGTAGCTGGGATTGCATGAGCCCACCACCACACCTGGCTAATTTTGTATTTTTAGTAGAGATGGGGTTTTGCCATGTTGGCTCACTGCAGCCTCCAGCTCCTGGGTTCAAGCAGTTCTCCTGCCTCAGCCTCCCAAGTAGCTGGGACTACAAGCGCATGCCACCACACCCGGCTAATTTTTTGTATTTTTAGTAGAGACGGGGTTTCACCGTGTTAGCCAGGATGGTCTTGATCTCCTGACCTTGTGATCTGCCTGCCTCAGCCTCCCAAAGTGCTAGGATTACAGGCATGAGCCACTGCACCTGGCCCACTATTTTTTTTTTTTTTTTGAGATGGAGTCTCACTCTGTTGCCCAGGCTGGAGTGCAGTGGTGCGATTTCGGCTCACTGCAAACTCCAGCTCCCGGGTTCAAACAATTCTCCTGCCTCATCCTCACAAGTAGCTGGGACTACAGGCGTGTGCCACCACACCTGGCTAATTTTTTGTATTTTTAGTAGAGATGGGGTTTCACTGTGTTAGTCAGGATGGTCTCGATCTCCTGATCTCGTGATCTGCCTGCCTTGGCCTCCCAGAGTGCTGGGATTACAGGTGTGAGCCACTGCGCCCAGCCTCGGCCCACTATTTTTAAGTAATAGTGACTTACTAGTGATGAGAAGGGCAAGCTAGGTGCTAGGAAGAGAACATTGAAACATTAAGTGATTAAAACAAAAACAAGCAAACAAAAACGTCTGTTGTGTTACAGATAAGTTTGGCTGCAAGTAAGAGAAACCCCAAGTAACAGCAGCTTCACCATGTAATGGGTTAATTTTTTATTTTTCTCAAGTCATAAGAAGTCTAGAGGTAGGCTGCTGGCAGTGATTCCTTGCCTCAGTGACATAAGGGCTTAAGTCTATGTAGTTTTTTGGCCTTTTCTTATTGCATAGGATGCCTTTTGTAGCTCCAAATATCATATTCATGATCAAGGCAGGAAATGGAGGAAAAGGACAGTACCAACCACAACTTTTCCTTTTATCAGGAAAGCGTTTTTCCCAGAAGCCTTCAGCAGAATTTTGTTTACATCTTCTATCACATAGCCACCTCTACCTGTAAAGGATGCAGGGAGAGTGACCATTTAGCTTTCCCATCCCTAAAATGCATGGTGGCAAAGGAGAAGGGATTTAGCAATAAATATTGTGTTAGTCTTGCTTCAGTGTTCTTTTTGTATTGCTGATTTTCTTCCCTCTGAGAGTTTATTTATCAAGTTCTTATATTCCTTCAGTTACTGGTTGATAATTGCAAATTTTATATTTAAAAAATAAAAAAAGATTATTGAGTTTGGCATTGTGCCAGCACTTTATAAACATAATTTCATTTAATGCTTATAATAATCTTTTGATCAAGGTTGATTTTTATAGATGACGAAGTAGATACTTAAAGGAGGTAAACAATTTTCACAAGATCATCCAGCTAGTAAATGGCAGAGCTGGATTTCAAATTTATGTCTTGAATTTGAAACCCTTATTTTCTTTGTCTTTACCAGGATGCTTCCAGCATTTATCTTTTTGCCTTTAGGACTTCTTCTTCACCGTCTGAAGCTTAGACACAGCATCCTTGTAGCAGCATCATCTTTCTGCCTCTCCTAGAGAGTAGGTTGTGTTTGTCACAAGCTCAGGATTTACTTCCTGTAAAGACAGCCTCCTTATCTGTTCTTATCCTTTGGATCTATCCCTTTTTGTCCCCTTTGATATATGCTTTATCTTAAACCTATTCATGTATTGCTCTACAGTTATATTCTGGTTGTTTTATGTATATTTTTTGTTCGTCTTCCAAATGGTCCCTGCTGTGTTACAGAAGCACAACTTTGAGCTTTCTGTTGTTGTGGGATATAAAGTAAATGGATGCAATGGGATCTTTCTCACATAGACTGTGAGCTCCTTGAGAGCAGCAACATTGGTGCTCCTTTGATTTCCTCCCTCGGCTTCTTAATAATTTATAAAACTCCAAACATTAAGGCACTCTTTGACCTTCTTATGTATATTGTAAGAAAACACACCAGAATTAAAAAGGATGCACTTTTAGTAGTCGAAGACATCTTTAATGGCCATTCTACTTCTTTTAACTCTTTCTTTCCCTGGGCAAAGTACTGTCAGTTCTCCTGGGTGATATGGTTTCCAGGCGCCTATTTTTTTTTTTTCTCTCTTTTTCTGGCTTTGTTCCAGTTTGTTAAAGCCTTTTATGAAATATGATCTCATGGCTGGGCGCGGTGACTCAGGCCTGTAATCCCAGCACTTTGGGAGGCTGAGGCAGGCGGATCCCCTGAGGTCAGGAGTTTGAGACCACCCTGGCTAACATGGCGAAACCTCGTCTCTACTTAAAATATAAAAATTAGCTGGGTGTGGTGACGCATGCCTGTAATCCCAACTACTCAGGAGGCTGCAGCAGGAGAATTGCTTGAACCCGGGAGGCAGAGATTGTAGTGAGCCGAGATGACGCCACTGCACTCCAGCCTGGGCAACAGAGCGAGACTCTGTCTCAAAAAAAAAAAAAAAAAAAAGACCTCCAGAGTAGTGCAATATATTCTCCTTAGGGCCTGTTTTAGGACAATCTGTCTCTCACTTCTCTTGCTCTAGATTTTGTTCCTAAAAATGTTACCTTAGGTTGAACTTTTTTTTTTGGTGGTGAGGAGACCAGGTTGCACTTTTTCTGTTTTTGTGTGTTTGTTTTTAGCAGCAATGTTATACTTTTACTCATTTTGAGTTCACAGTTCCCTAAAATCTCTAAATATCACCCATATAAGCACTATAGGTATTAATTTGTTCTCTCCCATCCTTCATTAGTTTTGGGGAGTACAGGAGGAGTCTTTACAATTTAGTTCATTATTCTGGTTGTCAGAATCTTTTTGAATACTTATCCTGACTTCCAGCAGTCATATCCTTCCAAACAACCAGCCATCCTGATGTTTGTTCCTTATGCTATCATTCAAGTCATTCATGATCTTATTAAACTGGAGGTCAGAGTTCCATAGATTACCCCTAGAGTACCGCTTTCCATTGATATTGATTAATTCATTGGTATTCCCTTAGTGTTTTCACTAAACCATGTTGGGAACCATCTGACTATGTGGATATTTAATCTGTATTTCTCTGTTTTTCCCATAAACTTGTCATAAGCAACTTTGTCCTGTGATTCAAATTCTTTGTGGTTTGATTTAGCATTTCTCCTCTCTTTCGTTTATATTCTGCATGTTTCACATTCTTGAATGAATATTGACAGTAGATCCAGAATCTTTTTCCTCCCAACTTTTTCTCCTAAAAAATTTTGTCACATTCATTTTCCTTTCACCTAGATCCACCAGTTGTTAACATTTTGCTACAGTTGTGTTCTCTCTTTCTTTGTGAAACCAATTCAAAGCAAGTTGCAGACATCATGAGACATCATCCATAAATACTTCATAGCGTGCTTCCTAAGAACAAGGATGTTTTCCTACATACCCACATTAATATTAGCACATCTAATAAATTTAACATTTCTACAGCAATCTTACATAAAATAAAGTTCATATTCAGATGTATTTTCTAAAAAATGTCCTTTATTGTTTTTTTCCCAATCCAACATTCAATCAAGGATCATGCATTATATTTAGTTGTTATGTCTCATTAGACTCCTTTAATCTAGAATATTACCCTTACTTTTTTTTTTTTTTTTTTGAAATGCAGTGTCACTCAGGCTGGAGTGCAGTGGCACGATCTCAGCTCACTGCAACCTCCACCTCCCGGGTTCAAGCCTGAGCCTCCTGAGTAGCTGGGACTACAGGTACGCACCACCACGCTCAGCTAATTTTTGTATTTTTAGTAGAGATGGAGTTTCACCATGTTGGCCAGGATGGTCTCCATCTATTAACCTCGTGATCTGTCCTCCTCAGCCTCCCAAAATGCTGGGATTACAGGTATGAGCCATCGCATCTGGCCATTACCCCTACTTAAAAACAATTTTCGTCTTTCATGATGCTGACATTTTTAGAGTCCAAGCCAGTTGTCTTGTAATATGTTCTATAATCTGAATTAGTTGCTTTCCTTGTAAGATTCAGCCTAAGCATTTTGGCAAGAAGGTGATGATATGTACTTCCTAGTTTATGACATCAAAATTCATGAGGCAGGAGGATTGTTTGAGCCCAGGAATTTGAGATCAGCCTGGGAGACAAGTAAAGACCCCATCTCTACAAAAAATTTAAAAATTAACCAGGTGTAGTGGTGCATACCCGTAGTCCTACTTGGGGGGCTGAGGCAGGAGGATTACTTGAGCCCAGGAGGTCGAGGCTACAGTGAGCCAGGATTATGCCACTGAGCTGCAGCCTGAGCCACAGAGCGAGACCCTGTCTAAAAAAAAAAAAAAAGATCTGTAATGTTAGTTTGTCCTTTAATATTATCATACCTAATAAAATTAACAATAATCTCTTAGAATCATCTAATACCCAGTCTGTATTCAGAAGATCTTGATTGTCACTATGATTTTTTTTTTTTTAGACGGAGTTTCGCTCTTGTTGCCCAGGCTGGAGTGCAATGGTGTGATCTTGGCTCACCACAACCTCTGCCTCCCAGGTTCAAGCAATTCTCCTGCCTCAGCCTCCTGAGTAGCTGGGATTACAGGCATGCACCACCATGCCCGGCTAATTTTGTATTTTTAGTAGAGACGAGGTTTCTCCATGTTGAGGCTGGTCTCGAACTCCTGACCTCAGGTGATCCTCCCGCCTCGGCCTCCCAAAGTGCTGGGATTATAGGTGTGAGCCACCGCGCCCCTCCAATTGTCACTATGATTTTTAAAAATAGATAATCTATTCAAATAGTCTATATATTTTATTTATTTCTTAAATCTCATTTATTTTATAATACCTTGCCACCCTTTTTTTTCCAATGCCATTGATTTGTCGGGAAAACCAAGTGATTTATTCTATAGTATATTCCACATTCTGGGTTTATCTCCTACGTTATTCTTGGTTATAAAAATCTTCAGTTCAACCTTACTGTCATAGGACGTTGGGTACTAATTTATTCTTTTTTTTTTTTTTTTTTTTGACAGAGTCAGGTTCTCGCTCTGTCACCCAGGCTGGAGTGTAGTGATGCTATCATGACTCACTGTAACCTTAAACTCCTGGGCTCAAGTGACCCTCCTGTTCTGTGTTACCATGCCCAGCTGATATTTACATTTTTTTGTGGAGATGGTATCTTGCTATTGTTACCCAGGCTGGTCTCAAACTTCTGGCCTCAAGTAACCCTCCAACCTAAGCCTCCCAAAGTGCTGGGATTATAGGCATAAGCCATCATGCCTGGCTTTTCCTTCTGTTATGTGAGCCTCTTAACTAGCCATAATTATGAACAAAGCTTATAGTATTGTTAATGTGGAAAAAATAGGCATAAAGTGTTGATCGATCCCAGGATATCACGTAAGTGTTAGAGATTGTAGTACATTCCTAATGTTGGCCTTTTTTTCTTTTTTCTTTTTTAAATGTGCCTTTTCTCCTACAAGATAAAAAAAATGATAGTAAAAAAAACCTGGTTGGTTAAGGTTCTAATTTAATTTGACTGAGCTTTGTTTAAGTTTTCCCATCAGTATATGCATGAATAGATTGTACTTATGTGGAATAAGCTAGAGACTGTTTAACCAGATTTGTGTGGTGCCAGGCACACATAGATACTCAATGTCTTTTGATGAATTGTGTCATATTTTGAGGTTATAAGCTTTTAGAAGTTAGGAGTCTGTTAATGTCTTTATGTGGTGGCTTGAAAATGGTGAATAATGATTTGTAAATAATGTTTCCATAAACACTTTTGATTAAATCATATTAAAGTAATATAAAATTAGGAACTAAATTTTAAAATGTTCATGGTTATGTATTCTTGTGAAATGTTTTGATAATTTGGCATTTTAAATTTTGAAATGACAATAATAATAAGTGGTTATATTTTTCTCCTTGTAAATCAATAGACATCAAAATTTACAAGCTCTTCAGATATTCCAGTAGAATTTATAAGAAGAAATGTTAAACTACGTGGACGATTACGCCGAATAACTGAGAATGGTTTAGAAATTGAACATATACCTATTACTTTACCTATTATAGCTTCATTGAGAAGTAAGTAAGGTACAAGATTAATGAAACTAAATAACTGTTGTGGTCTTCTTTTATTAGAAGTTATTTATAAAATAGCAAAAAAAAAAAAAGTCATTTTAATTCCTAATAACTCTCCATTGTCCCTGAGAAAGTCTCAATTCTTGGCTTTATATATAAGGAGGTGCTTAATTTGGCTCAGATTTCCTTTCTTCTTTTGCTCCTTTTTTTTTTTTTTTTTTTTTGAGATGGAGATTCACTCTTGTTGCCAGGCTGCAGTGCAATGGTGCAATTTCGGCTCACTGCAACCTCCACCTCCCAGGTTCAAGCAATTCTCCTGCCTCAGCCTCCTGAGTAGCTGGGATTACAGTCATGCGCCACCACGCCCAGCTAATTTTGCATTTTTAGTAGAGACAGGGTTTCTCCATGTTGGTCAGGCTGGTCTCGGGACTCCTGACTTCACGTGATCCGCCCACCTTGGCCTCCAAAAGTGCTGGGATTACAGGCCTGAGCCACCACATCCCGCCCCTTCACTGCTTTTTAAATTGAACTATTCAATCATTCATTCAAGCATTCATTCATTTCACAAATGTTGAGCACCTATTATGGTCCTAAGCTAATTGTACAAAGTTGTATAATGTTGGGTAAAACAAAGCTCCTTTAACCCTTGAAGCTTACAGTCTAAGTGGGAGATAGACAACAAACAAATGAAAAGTTGTCCTAAGAGCTATGAAGAAAAGGAGCAGGATACTAGGATAATTCTGGGTGGTCTTGGGGATGGCAGTATGGAATCTATATATAGAGAGCAGTCAGAGAAGGCCTCATTGAGGAGTTGTTATTTAATCAGGGACCTGAAGAATTAAGAGGAGGCTAGCTAGGAAGAGGATAGGTGAGAAAGAGCATGATGCTTTTGACAAGACATACCAAGACTCCTGTGACTGAGGCACAGGAGGAGGGTGTAAGACAGGGGTATCCAATCTTTTGGCTTTCCTGGGCCACATTGGAAGAAGAAAAATTTTCTTGGGCTACACATTAAATACATTAATGATAGCTGATGAGCTAAAAAAAAAAAAAGCAAAACAATATCATAATGTTTTAAGAAAGTTTACAAATTTGTGTTGGGACATATTCAAAACCATCCTGGGCTGCATGTGGCCCACAGGCTGCAGACTGGACAAGTTTGGTGTAAGATGCCACTTTTCCTGGTGCAATTCCCATTTCTCCTTGCTTCACATCAAAGCCCCCAGGCACACAGACCTTCCTGCTGCTTATATGCATTCTCATAACCCTGGGCCTGGCTCTTTGCTTGGAGTGTCTTGGCCTCTGTTGAACATCAATTGATTCTTTAGGATCCGGCTCAACTGTCAGCTCTTTTGTGAAGCCTCCTTAACTGCCAAGCTGAATTAGCCTCTTTCTTTACTATACCCCACAACAATTTATGATACACTGCAATTATAGTACTTATTCACCTTTTTCTGCTATTATTATGTATTTAGGTTTATATTCCTTACTGAACTGTGAGCCCCTGATGGGCAAGGAGTTTTTCCTTTTTATTTTGGTATTCAAAGTCCCTAGAAAAAGACTTATTAGCCAATAGAGACTTGGTAAAATTTGTCAAATGAATTAATTTAATTCTATTTATGGCCCTTCTTAATATTCTGATTTTATGAAGAAAGGAGTTCTTGCTTTTTTAAAATCCCAAGATGAACGAATATCACTCTGTTCAATAATGTACAACTGTAAAGGAACAAGATTGATTTTTCCCCCCAAACATACTTGATACAATTAATTCTTTTAATAAACCAAAGAGAACTTATACAGTTTTAATGAGTGTTGCTCCCTGAAGAGAGATTACCAAGGATGGCCTTTTTTGGCCATCTCAGCTCTAAGCAGGATTTACACTTCACAAGTCCTTTAGCTTCTCAGTTGCTGTAATAATTTAAATCTCTCCTATCTGATAGTAATGACTCGTTAGAGCTTAGCCAGCCAGATCATCACTTGTGGTTGTCCAGGCTATGCATTGCATGTCTACAGGGGTGATATTCCATAGAAATCTGCCTCCTGAAATCATGCAATGCCACAGCACTGTAATTGCCATGTATGATTTTTATTATTAAGGGATCTCATACAAATAATAAAGTATTTATGTAATTTGGTACATAGAATCTGAATTTTAGAGCCTAAGGGAGCCTTAGAAGTCCTTAAATTCCCACTTTTCTCCTCCACTTACTTTAATATTTTCTATAGAGATTAAATGCCATCTAGCTAATAATGATGAAATCAAAGCTAGAAAACAGATTTTCCATCACTTAGTTCAGAATTGCATGTTCTGTAGACATGTAGAAGTTAAAGAAACAGATGTTAAATGTCTTATACCTCTCAACAGATATTAACCACTACAAATGTCATGATAGTGCTAATGCCTGTTTTATGACTAACATAAACTGCTTATGTGAAAAAAGATCATTTTGCACTTTCAGACATGAAACCTATTTACCTGTAAAATTGTTTTAGAGCTAGAAAGTTGCTACCCAAACACCATTTTGAATGTTACAATAAGTTGCTAGAGCATAGTCTTCATTTTAAAATAGTTAATTAAAAGCGCCTGTGTTCCTCTCACTATTTTTACTTCTTGGTTTATGTAATAGAAATAGATGTTTATTCTATTTCTGAGGAGGGCTAAGATCCAGGTCCTAAAAATGGAGGTCACTCTTACTAAGAAGGTTTGGTTCAAATGACTCAACATAGTAGTAGAGGCTGCATGGTGTAGTAGAACACAGATTGGTGTGTGGAGCTGTGTTCTGTTTCTACTTTTGGTCTGTGGTTCCCACCACCATCGAACAAGAAAGTTATAAGATTTCTAAGACTCCTTCCTAATGACAATTCTGTGCCACCTATCCCTTCTGCTATCCTGCTATCTTATTTTTGGTATGTATGAATGAGGAGGCACACACACACACACACACACACACACACACACACACACACACACACACACACACACACACACACACACACACACACACACACACACACACACACACACACACACACCCTAAAAATTTTATGAACTGAAACATTTAGAATACTTCATTCCTCCAATTATTACTGAATGCCTGCGCTATTGCTACTGTCTCAGTACAGTGGCAAAGAAAATGGGCACATGCCTACGGTAGTCATAAAACCTGTTGTCTAGTGAGGAAATTATTCAAAGCTTCTCTTATCCCTGATGGTTAAAAAAAAAATGTTTTTGACACAGGTGTAGATGATTCTGCTGTCATACAACTTCATGTGTCTCATGAAGTTGTACATTGTCATGAATCCACTGATAGTATTTTGTAGATCCAGAGTTGTTTACAAAAAAATCACTTTTTGTATTATATCCTATCTCTCTAAAAACCTTAAAAATATTTAGCCACAAAGTTTCCCACCCATCTCATGAGGGAGAAATATAACAGACTCCCTAGTTGGGGTTTGCTT
This sequence comes from Pongo pygmaeus, assembly GCF_028885625.2. Classification (NCBI taxonomy): domain Eukaryota; kingdom Metazoa; phylum Chordata; class Mammalia; order Primates; family Hominidae; genus Pongo; species Pongo pygmaeus. Next base: position 164,696,027 of record NC_085930.1, on the reverse strand, counting down.
CAGTTTTCATCTCATGTCTGTAGTTTTTCTAGATAATCATGATCCTTCCCTTACTTGACATAGTCACTCTCTACTCCCTTCTGCTTCTCTGTTTATTTGAAACATCCAAGTCCCACTTTATATTTATTGATTGAGTTTGAGACTGGGTCTTGCTCTGTCACTCAGGCTGGAGTGCAGTGGTACGATCATGGCTCACTGCAGCCTCCTCCTTTCAAGCTGAAGCTATCCTCTTGCCTCAGCCTCCTAAGCAGTTAGGACTACAGGAGTTCACCATCATGTCCACTAATTTTTAAGTTTTTTTTTTTGTAGAAAGGGAGTCTCGCTGTGTTGCCCATGCCCTTCTTGAACTTCTGGCTTCAAGACATCGGCCTACCTCTACCTTCCAAAGTGCTGGGATTACAGGCTGAGCCACTGCACCTGGCCAAGTTCTACCTTTTTGATAGAGTACCCTTGGCCTACTCCACTGGAGCGTAAGTTGTTCTCCCCTCCTCACCAGCATCTACTGTGTCATCCCATCTATTATGAATTGGGTTTTATTTACTTATTTTTGATGTTTATATAAAAGATTTATTGAAGGGCTCAGAAGATAGAGGGATTCACGTCACAGTAACACAAAACTAAAAAATTCATAGATTAGAAATCAAAGACCAGGTGTGGTGGCTCATGCCTGTATTTCCAGCACTTTGAGAGGCTGTAGCGGGAGGATCCCTTGAGCCCAAGAATTTGAGAACAGCCCTGGCAACATTGTGAAACCCTGTCTCGGCAAAAAAAATTTAAAATTAGCGATGGCTCATACCTGTAATCCAGCACTTTGGGAGGCTGAAGCAGGTGGAGCGCTTGAGTCCAGGAGTTTGAGACCAGCCTGGCCTACATGGTGAAACCCTGTCTCTACAAAAAATACAAAGATTAGCTGAGTGTGGTGGTGCAGGCCTGTAGTCCCAGATACTTGGGAGGCTAAGGTGAGAGGATTGCTTGTGCCCAGGAAGCAGAGGTTGCCGTGAGTCAAGATTGTGCCACTGCACTCCAGCCTTGGTGACAGAGTGAGAGCTGATTTCAAATAACAAACAAATAAACAACAAAATTAGCTGGCCTGATGGCATGTGCCTGTTGCCCTGGTTACTTGCGAGGCTGATATGGGAGGATCGCTTGAGCCTGGGAGGTTGAGGCTACAGTGAGCCATGATCATGCCACTGCATTCCAGCCTGGGTGGCAGAGCAAAACCATGTCTCCACACACCACACACACACACACACAACACACACACACACACACACACTGTCCTCCCGCCTGGGTGGCAGAGCAAAACTATGTCTCAACACACACACACACACACACACACACACACACACACACACACACAGACACACACACACACACAGAGTGGTTCATGCCTGTAATCTCAGCACTTTGGTAGACCGAGGTGGGCAGATAACTTGAGGTCAGGAGTTCAAGATCAGCCTGGCAAATGCGGCAAAACCCCCTTTCTACTAAAAATACAAAATTAGCTGGGTGTGGTGGTGGGAGTGTGGTGGCATGTGCTTGTAATTCCAGCTACTCAGGAGGCTGAGGCAGGAGAATCACTTGAGGCAGAGGTTGTAGTGAGCCAAGATTGCACCACTGCACTTCAGCCTGGGTGACAAGAAAGAAACTGCATCTCAAAAAAATAAAAAATAAAGGTAACACTTGCTTTTTCAAAAAAGCAATTTGTTTCTGGAAGATTTATTTTTAAATTCTTATTGATCATATTATATTTTAAATACTCAATGGGGAATTTGCTAATTTAAAGGAATGCAGTGACCTTTGTCAAGTAAATAATTAGGATATTAATATTTAGGTCAATAGTGTTTCATTAGATTAATGGACCATCCACTTCAAGTTTTTGGTCCCAAAAGCTTTGGTCTCAAAAGCTTTGGTCTCAAAGACTATGGTGTTGACACAGGATTTTTTTTGGCTCTGCTTCGCCAGAGACATCCACAGCTGGTGATGCCCCTGCCTGGACCTTGCTTGGCCCCAGGCTTGCCACAGGAGGTATTCTGCCCACTTGGCCTGGTGGGCTGCACTTGGCTTGCACCCTGGTCTGACCCTGTGCTCATTTGCACTTGCTGTTCAGTGGGTCTCGATTCTTGTCCCACATCCAAGAAGAATGAGGTTAGCTGATCGCTGGTGGGTGAGCAAGGCAAAGAGTTTTGTTGAGTGATAAAACAGCTCTCAGCAGAGAGGGAACCTGAGTTGTGCAACCCAACCCCCGCCACCTGAAGTCAGGTAGTCCCCTGCCCGAAGACAGGCAGTCTCAAAGTGTGGCTGAGTTTGGGGCTTTTTAGGCTCAGAATGGGTGGGTACATGCTGATTGGTTTGTGAGTATGCAAAAAAGGCTAAAAAAAAGTGCACCACTAAAAGATGGGCATGACAGCGCAAAAACCAATTAGGGAAGGGTAGCTATATGTAAAATAGGTGAAGGGTGGGGATCAATCAGAGGAAAGAGCACCAAATAAGAAGAGAGGCTCTCTATCCAGTTGATGGATTTATCTGAGACTTGTAGCTCGGTTTTTAGGCTTTAAACTGTCTTTGGTTTGAAGGTCAGGTTTCACCAGGCACCTGCCCCTATCTTCCTGGGAATTTGACTGCCGCCTGCCGCTATCAGCATGTCTTACTGGAAGAGGATTGGTGGTGTTGGCAACATTACAGGATTGGAGAGGGACCTCAGAATTTTCAGGCTTTCTGTAACTCATTATGTACTAATGATTTGACATAATTTAATCTTTGTTGGATGTACTGCCTTAATCTAATTTGTGTATTATTGTAACACAAAGTTTTTGTAAAAGTATGATCATTCTACAAATACCTTATTTTTTCTTCTTCTTCTTTTTTTTTTTTTTTGAAACAGTCTCACTCTATCACCCAGGCTGGAGTGCAGTGGCGTGATCTTGGCTCACTTCAGCCTTTGCCTCCTAGATTCAAGTGATTCTCGTGCCTCAGTCTCCTGAGTAGCTGGGATTACAGGCATGCACCACCACGCCCAGCTAATTTTTGTATTTTTTTTTTTGTTTTTGAGAGGGAGTTTCGCTCTTGTTGCCCAGGCCGGAGTGCAATGGCATGATCTTGGCTCACTGCAACTTCCGCCTCCCAAATTCAAGCAATTCTCCTGCCTCAGCCTCCCAAGTAGCTGAGATTACAGGCATGTGCCACCATGCCTGGCTAATTTCGTATTTTTAGTAGAGACAGGGTTTCACCATGTTGGTCAGACTTGTCTCGAATTCCTAACCTCAAGTGATCCACCTGCCTCAGCCTCCCAAAGTGCTGGGATTACAGGTGTGAGCCACCACGCCTGGCCTTAATTTTTGTATTTTTAGTAGAGATGAAGTTTCACCATCTTGGCCAGACTGATCTTGAACTCCTGACCTCAGGTGATCCGCCCACCTTGGCCTCCCAAAGTGCTGGGATTACAGGCGTGAGGCACCGCACCTGACCTTCTTTATTTTGAGATAAGTTCTTGCCCTGTCGCCTAGGCTGGAGTGCAGTAGTGCAGTTGTTTATAGCTTTTGGTGCTTCTCAAACTAAAATTCTAGGACAGGTTTTAAGAAGCCCATATCCTAATAAAATTTATTTTTTTATCAAATAATATAACAGTGTTCTAGGATATCTTCTTGAACTAAAGTATTATTTCTTTCCTGGAGAATAGATGGATTTAACTTTATATTTTCAACCATTATGTAAGAGCTTAATGTATGTTAAGTGTATAATTTTTTTTAAAGACACTAAGTTTTTTTTGTCAGCTGTTATCCCTTTTTGGAAAGTTATAAACTTTTTCTAAAGTAAAATCTTATTAAAATTACATTGGTTAAAATTCTGTCAAGGGTTTGGGTAAACAGGTCTTCATATCGTGCTACTTAGAATATCAATTGATAAAATCCTGTCTAGAAGTCAGTTTTGCAAAATGTATAAGCATAACAGTGTTGATGTAGATCAATATTTTTGTTGAGATGGGAAGATATCTTCAATAAGTTAAGCGAAAAAGCAGTTTCTGTGGTTCTTTTGGTGGTAATAGCCCATATTATTAAACTGAAGGCCTATAGCTTTATGTGTGTATGTGTAAAAATAAGCATGGGAGGTTGAAAAAAGAAGGTTAAATTGGTTAAATCTCACTACTTGTTCTGAAGCTTACTGAAATGGGTTTTTGAAGGCTGGGCGTGGTGGCTCATGCCTGTAATCCCAGCACTTTGGCAGGCCGAAGTGGATGGATCACTTGAGGCTAGGGGTTCGAGACCAGCTTGGCCAACATAATGAGACCCCGTCTCTACTAAGAATGCAACGATCAGCCGGGCATGGTGGTGCATGCCTGTAATCCTAGCTACTCAGGAGGTTGAGGCACGAGAATCACTTGAACCTGGAAGGCAGAGATTGCAGTGAACCGAGATTGCGCCACTGTACTCCAGCCTAGGTGACAGAGTGAGACCCTGTTTCAAAAAGAAAAAAGAAAAAAAATGAGTTTTTGAAATTACTCTGTTATATATACTTGTATTGTTTTAAAAGAAAACTTGAATATAGAAATAAATGGGTCTACAGTTAGAGAGACTGGGTATTTATAAATAAGCATAATATATTTGTTTGTTTTTTGGAGGCCAACTGACTGGAATTTGCTTTTACAACATGCTGTTAAGGCTAAACTCTTTTCTACCTAACCTTTTTAGAAGAGCCATGTGGTGCTTTGCTGGTTAAGTTGGCTGGAGTAGAACTCGCTGAAACTGGGAAGGCATGGTTACAAAAAGAGCTGAAACCTTCCCAATTACTGTGGTTCCAACTTCTTGGAAAGGAGAATTCAGCACTCTTTTGCTATCTTTTGGTGAATAAGGTAAGCAATGTGAAGAAATAACTAGCAATATCTTATTCTTCTTATTACTTATATGTAAACACTTATTTAATTAGAACTTTGGATATATAATGGGACTGACTTTTTTTGCCTTTTAAACTGCTGCTGATAGTGATTATGCATAGGTGTCTTGTATACAAATTTTATTTTAGTTACATATGTAATATATGTTTAATATAGAAAAAAATAAAATTAAGAAAAAAGGAAAACTTCAAATTATTATTTATTATTATTATTTTTTAGATGGAGTCTCGCTCTGTTGCCAGGCTGGAGTGCAGTGGCACGATCTCGGCCACTGCAACCTCTGCCTCTTGGGTTCAAGTGATTCACCTGCCTCAGCCTCTTGAGTAGCTGGGACTACACATGCGCACCACCACACCCAGCTAATTTTTGTATTTTTAGTAGAGATGGGGTTTCACCATGTTGGCCAGGATGGTCTTGATCTCTTGACCTTGTGATCTGCCCACCTCGGCCTCCCAAAGTGCTTGGATTACAGGCATGAGCCACTGTGCCTGGCCTATTATTTATGATTATTATTTTTTGAAACAGAATCTCACTCTGTTGCCCAGCCTGGAGTGCAGTGGCATGATCTTGGCTCACTGCAATCTCTGCCTCCCAGGTTTAAGCAATTCCCCTGCTTCAGCCTCCCGAGTAGCTGGGACTATAGGTGCACACCACCACACCTGGCTAATTTTTTGTATTTTTAGTAGAGATGAGGTTTTGCCATGTTGGCCAGCCGGGTCTCGAACTCCTGACCTCAGGTGATCCGCCTGCCTCAGCCTCCCAAAGTGCTGACATTACAGGCATGAGCCATCGTGGCCATAAACTTCAAATTATTAATGACTCTGGGCATTGCTAATTTAGGGAGTATCATTATATGTTTATTTATCTGTGGGTATATTACATCATGCTTGTTACTATAAACCACTTGTTGAGTGAGGCTTGTCAGCTGGAAACTACAAACAGCCAGGGTGTTTTCTGAGGGTTTGCTTAGTCTGGTCCAATATGTTGTTGATAGGTCTAAGTGTATAAATCTTTGAACTGTAAAGTTGAACATTCTTAAGTACTAGTTCTGATCAGTGATGAGTCATCTAAAGATGTTGCCTCAGAGTTTTCTTACCTTTATGATTGGCCATAGCCATTGGATAACTGGAAATGACAGTTTCATCTTTGTTGCTGAATCACTGTCCTGAATCCCTGGATGTAGATGTGCCTTACTCCAGATTTTTTTGGTGGGCCATCAGATAGGTTTTCATACCTTGATCACTTCTATGATATTCAGCTTTTAAAATTATAATTATGAGGGTACAGTCGCTTGTGCCTGTAATCCCAGCAACTCAGGAGGCTGAGGTGGGAGGAATGCTTCAGCCTACGCAGTCAAGACTGCAGTGAGCTATGATCGCACCAATGTACTTCAACCTGGGCGACAGAGAGAGACCCCTGCTTTTAAATAAAATAAGATGATTAGAATTTTAACCATTTTAATTCTTAAAAGCTTTTTGAAATATTAATAGAAAGCTTAATGAAATTCATTAATTTTTGCGTGTCCAGATGATATTCAGTACTTTCAAAATAAGAATTATCTAAAACTAATTGATTGAAGTATCTTGTATTTTAAAAGTAAGTTTAAAAGTAAGTTAATAAAGGCTGGGCATAGTGGCTCATGCCTGTAATCCCAGCACTTTGGGAGGCCGAGGCCAGCAGTTCACTTGAGGTGAGGAGTTCGAGACCAGCCTGGCCAACTTGATGAAACCCCATCACTACTAAAAATATAAAAATTAGCTGGGCATGGTGCCAGATGCCTGGAATCCCAGCTACTCAGGAGGTTGAGGCAAGAGAATCACTTGAACCCTGGAGGTGGAGGTTACAGTGAGCCGAGATCGTGCCACTGCACTCCAGCCTGGGTGACAGAATGAGACTCCCCTTCAAAAAAACAAAACAAAACAAAAAAAGTAAGTTAATAATACAAAGTTGTATAAAACATCCCAATGGCCTTACAAAAATATTAGCTTTTAAGTTAAAGAGTATAATTACCAAAAAAAGGAGATGATTATCACGATGATAAAGGTAGCCATTATGTATATTTTGAGGGTCAACATGTGCCAGACACTGAGCTAAGGTGCCATGCTTATATTATGTCACTTATCTTCAGAACCACTCTACAGGTTGTTGCTTTTATTCCCACTTTCTGGTAGGACTTTTAGGGAAACTGATTGTCTTGGTCAGGGTAACCTGGAAGAAGAGCCTGTATCCAAACCCAACTCTTCCTGGCTTCTGAGCCTACGCTTCATCTTATAAGCATATCTTTATTTTATCTTGCTTCCTGGGTGACCAAACTATGCTATACACATAGAGTGATAATTTACTTCTCCTATTTGAATTTTGCTAATGTGTGAGGTGGAATTTTAATTATTCTGAGTTTGGTTCAAGGGAATGAGCTTATAAGATTTGAAAGATTTAGAAAAATATGATAATTGCTTTGTAACTGTTATCATGTACTAAAAATTTCTCAATTTGAAGGAACAAAATTTTATTAACACTTTGTTAAGATTAAAATCCCACAAGGATTGTAGAAATACCTAGGCAGGATCTCCTTTTATTTATTTATTTATTTTCCCGAGATGGAGCCTTGCTCTGTCACCCAGGCTGGAGTGCAGTGGCGCAATCTCGGCTCACTGCAACCTCCACCTCCCGGGTTCAAGCAATTCTCCTGCCTCAGCCTCCTGAGTGGCTGGGATTACAGGCGCCTGCCACCACACCTGGCTAATTTTTGTATTTTTTTAGTAGAGGCGGTGTTTCACCATGTTGGCCAGGCCGGTCTCAAACTGCTGACCTTGTGATCCGCCCTCCTCGGCCTCCCAAAGTGTTAGGATTACAGGCATGAGTCACCACGCCCCGCCAGGATCTCCTTTATACAGTAAATTAATGAAAAAAAAAATCCCATTTATCCAGTTTCATTAGGAGGTGAGGTATTCCACGAATGAAATTTCCTGTAGGATGAAGACTCAATGGCCAAGACTATTTTTATGTTAATTATTTTGAGGGAAGTCTTTTAAAAATGTATTTACTTGCCAGTGCTGTCCAAAACACTGGAATTCTGAGCCTAATTTGACAGTTCAGTGATGATTCAGTTCATTTTGCATTTGGCTACTTTTAGTTTAGTTTCTCTTCGTCTCTTAGTTTCTTTTGCTGGTCCTACTGTCACTCTGCCTATCTTGTGTGTCCCACTTCCCCTCCACAGAACCACCAACAGACCAAAAACACATTTTTCATACTTTATTGCTTCCTCACCTCTTTGGGTTAGGAGAACAGTGAGTCTGTGGAGAATTCCATGTTATAAAAGAGTCAACTGATTTTGAGCAAGGGTCTCTTCTAGTAATAAAAATCCTTGGATTTAGCAAGAGCTGTTTTGGGGGAGCCTTGGGGACCATTTTTGCCTTTTCTTTGGAGGACTAAAATTGTTGAATGACTGATTTTTAAAGTAAATAAGATGTGATGGGTATAACAACAATTATCTTAAATAATTGGTTTGTATTATTTTTAAATTCAAGGGTGGATATTTCAGCGTGAATCTGAATGAAGAAATTTTAAGAAGAGGCCTTGGCAAAACTGTTCTTGTTAAAGGGCTTAAATATGATTCTAAAATCTATTGGAAAGTTCACAGAAACTTACTTAAAGCCGAATTAACAGCCTTAAAAAAAGGAGAAGGAATATGGAAGGAAGACTCTGAAAAAGAAAGTTATTTGGAAAAATTCAAAGATTCCTGGAGAGAAATATGGAAAAAGGACAGTTTTTTAAAAACAACAGGATCAGATTTCAACTTGAAAAAAGAAAGTTATTATGACAAACTTAAAAGGACTTATGAAACATGGAAAGACAACATGAACAACTACTCCTTAATACTGAAGTTCAGAGAACTTATAAGTCGCATACACTTTCGTAGAAAAGGGTGAAACGGTCAAGAGATCTAGAGGTAACCTTCTCCAAAGAGTAAAATATGTAAATATATGGATGTTTTTCATTGACTCAAAATGGAAGTTTTGCCAAATGATCAAAGTGTTAGTCTAATGGTATTTAAATATTAAAAAGAGACGATTATTATAAGTATAATGTCAGAATTAATTTAAACAAATTATAATTAATGTAATATGATTTTAGGAAAGATGAAACACTTTATGAGAAGTTACCAGGCTAAATGATTTACATATATAGTGCTAATGTGTGAAGAGAAAGTTTAACTCTTCACCACTATGTTTTTAGTTATTTTGGGCAGCCATATTGAATTTTTTGTTTGTTTGTCTTGAGAAGGCGTTTTGCTCTTGTTGCCCAGGCCGGACTGCAATGGTGTGATCTTGGCTCACTGCAACCTCCTGCTTCCCGGGTTCAAGCGATTCTCCTGCCTCAGCCTCCCGAGTAGCTGGGATTACAGGCATGTACCACCACGCCCAGCTAATTTTGTATTTTTAGTAGAGACGGGGTTTCTCCATGTTGGTCAGGCTGGTCTCGAGCTCTTGATGACTTCAGATGATCTACCCACCTTGGCATCCCAAAGTGCTGGGATTACAGGCGTGAGCTACTAAGCCTGGCTTTTTTTGTTTTGACACAGAGTTTTGCTCTTGTCACCCAGGCTGGAGTGCAGTGGCGTGATCTTGGCTCACTGCAACCTCCACCTCCTGGGTTCAAGTGATTCTCCTGCCTGAGCCTCCCAAGTACCTGGGATTACAGGAGCTCCCACCAAGCCTGGCTAAATTTTGTATTGCCATATTGAATTTTTGTTTAGAAAAGATATGTGTTTATGTTTCCAGTTTTATTACCTTTCACTATTTATAATAAAGGAATTCTTTATGCTTTATGTCCAAAGTAGCTTTTTTCTCTTAACTGCTTTCTAATTGCTTGTGAATTTGGGGGCAGGGTCTCTTAGACCATTCCTTGTAATAAAGAATGGCTAATTTCTACCTGTTGTTAGATGAGGGGGCTAATCCAGAGGACGAAAACAATGTACTAGCTGGGTATGGTGGCTCAAGTCTGTAATCCCAGCACTTTGGGTGGCTGAGGTGGGTGGATCACTTGAAGTCAGGAGTTCGAGACCAATGACCAGCCTGGCCAACATGGTGAAACCCTGTCTCTACTAAAAATACAAAATTAACCAGATGTGGTGGCTCACACCTGTAATCCCAGCTACTTGGGAGGCTGAGGCAGGAGAATCGCTTCAACCTGGGAGGTGGAGGTTGCAGTGAGCCAATATCGTGCCACTGCACTCCTGCCTGGGTGACAGAGTGAGTCTCTGTCTCAAAAACAAAACAAACAAACAAAAAAACAACATACTGAGGATGGCAGCACAGAGGATAGAAAAAACTGAGATGCCTGACATTGTTGAGCCCTTGAAGTAGCCAATGCTTGAACTGCCCTGCTTCCCAATTTCTTGTTATTTGAGATAGCAATTAAAAAAAACATTTAAAGCCAATTGAAGTTGGCTCTAGGATTTGACACACACAAACTTGCTGATAAAATCATCTTGACAGTGTAAGCTGCTTTCGCCAGGCCAGCAATAATCCACTACATCCACAAAGTCTATACAAGTTTTTTTTAATGGTTTATGATACTGAGAAAAGTCAGACTTATCATCTAGTCCAGATAGTTGACTCCTGTTAGAGTCAATAGCACAGAATGAGAAGTATACTGCTGCTGCTGCCTGACTCCTTTTTTTTTTTTTTTTTTTTTTTGAGATAGAGTCTTGCCCTGTCGCCAGGCTGGAGTACAGGGTCGCAATCTTGGCTCACTGCAACCTCTCCCTTCCCAGATTCAAGCAATTCTCCTGCCTCAGCCTCCCAAGTAGCTGGGACTACAGGCACACGCCACCATGCCCAGCTAATTTTTGTATTTTTAGTAGAGACGAGGTTTCACCATGTTGGCCAGGATGGTCTCCATACTCTTGACCTCGTGATCCGCCTGCCTCGGCCTCCCAAAGTGCTGGGATTACAGGCATGAGCAACTGTGCCTGGCCCTGACTCCTTCCTAGAACATAAGAAAATGGATTCTGCAACCTTTAGAAATTAAACATTTATTTTCAGTGAGGTCCCAAATATTCCAAAGATTTTGTGGGTGAATATGGTTTTATTTCATTACCTTTCTTTGGGATAGGATAGGAAGTCACATCCTAGTTTTTATTTCCTGGTTTCTATGCCTCAATAGCTTTTTGTTTTAAGGGGATGTTTTATTTTTATTTACAAGGAAGTTAACGGAGTATATTTAAACTAGTTTTGTGGCAAGCTCTTGAGCCTTTTGCTTTTCCAACTTGGCATTGTGAATTACAGAATTTGGGCCTAAGTAATTGTCTTCCAGTGATGTCAGATTTTATCATAGTTATCACTGTAGTTAGTTCTGATGGCCTCTACTAGCTCAGCCAGCATACCACTATCTTTCCAGTTAAGCCGTATAAAAGTGAGACTGATGTAGGTCATACTGTGACTTCATCTAACTTTTCCCTTGATGATGCAGTAGGGAACCCTGATTTTATGGACAAGATGAGCAATAAGAAATGCAGATCAAGGGGTCTCCTCTCATGCGCAGTCACCATTGTTGACTATTCTTGTGCTCCACTTAGATGGTGGCAGTATTAACACCTACGTGAAGATCATGTGGTTCTTGGGTGGAGAATTTCCATTGGCTGGCAGCTTTTTTCTGGGCCGGCATTCACTTTTTCAGCTTGTCTCTGGTTAGTATTGTAGACCAGCTTGTTGGATAACCCAAGGGCAAGCTGAACCGGGTAATTTTAGAAAAGCTAGATCTTTGTCACTGGGATGGTTATAACAGGGCCATCTGAAAAAGTAAAACGTCAATGTTAGGCTGGATATCAGACCAAAGCCCATGCTCTTTGCCTTTCTTAAATAGAGGATTCACTACTTGTTGGTCTTATTGGGGCTCAGAACATGAAACCCCAAAATGTGGTAGCTTGGCATACTGAGTATTTTAAGTTGAAGGAAATTGAGAACACTGCAGAAGCAGGAAGGTCACTCTCTGACCTTCTGCCACCTTTCTTTCCTCAAGCTGGCCATAAAAGAATTCTCTGACCTGCCTCTCTTGAAAGTAGATCAAAAGACTGTCATTTCAGAGGGAGCCTGCTCTATCCCCAGAGGCCAAGAAGAATCTGAACAAATAGGCCTTGCCCCCCCAACTTTATTTATTTATTTAAGTATTTTTATTTTTGAGATGGGGTCTTGCTCTGTCACCCAGGCTGGAGTGCGATGGCGCGATCCTGGTTCACTGCAACCTCTGCCTCCTGGGTTCAAGTGATTCTCCTGCTTCAGCCTCCCAAATAGCTGGGATTACAGGCATGTGCCACCAAGCCTGGCTAATTTTTGTATTTTTAGTAGAGACAGGGTTTTGCCATGTTAGCCAGGCTGGTCTCGAACTCCTGACCTCAGGTGATCCACGTGCCTCTGCCTCCCAAAGTGCTGGGATTACAGGTGTGAGCCACCGTGCCCGGCCAGCTCCCCCGAGTTTAATACCATTAGGTCATACCCATTTGTCCTCTGCATGATCGCCCATAAATATACACAGTTTTCCCTGGGTTTTTGAGTCTTCATTTCTGATGGCTCTTGTGTCATATAAAATTTATATTAAATAAGTTTTTTATAGGTTTCTCTCTTGTCAATCTGTCTTTTATGAGGGATGTCAGTCATGAACCTTGCAATGAGTGAGGAAAATATATTACAATTTTCCCCTACAATCTTGTCTTTAAAACAACAGGGTCCATGCCCACTTTGTTTTCCTTTTGGCCTTCTTTTCTTTTGGTACCTTGGGTATCTAGACTTCCTTGCTTTTAAAATATGTTTCTATCAAATGAATTTAGTTCTTTATTTCTAAAGGATTGGATTTTTTGGTCCTTTTCAGTCTCTCTTTAATTTATGTTTCCTTTTTTGGGGTTTTTCATTTTCCATTGATACTTTTTTTTTTTTCTTGAGGTGGAGTCTCACTCTGTCACCCAGGCAGGAGTGCAGCAGCATGATCTCGGCTCACTGCAACCTCCACCTCCCGGGTTCAAGCGTTTCTCCTGCCTCAACCTCCTGAGCAGCTGGGATTACAGGTGTGTGCCACCACACCTGGCTAATTTTTTTATTTTTGGTAGAGATGGGTTTTCACCATGTTGGCCAGGCTGGTCTTGAACTCCTAACCTCAGGCAATCTGCCCACCTCAGCCTCCCAAAATGCTGGGATTACAGGCGTGAGCCACTGTGCCTGGCCGGAAACATAGGTACTCTTACACTAAGTGATGGGAATGTCGGCTCTTATCCAGGCACTTCCTCTCTCTTGCCTCACTTCTTAAATCATGCCTCTTTCTTCTTGTTTCAGGAAAATGAAGTGCTGGCAGGTCCAGTAGCTTAGCAAATTTCAGGAGAGACAATCATGATTTCTCAGGATAGTGGGATATGTAATGTCCTCAGCCTTGTAAAAAGGGAAGGGAAGTGTTCATGTCAAATCTCTTCCCCCATTTGAACAGGAAATGGAAGGGATGGTTGCTGCTCTGTAGACTCTAACTTTTCCACTCCTCCTTCCTCCCAGACCTCTTCTCATAGCTGGTACTTGTGAAACCTAAATCAGCTTGACTTTTCCCACCACTGGGATATCTGGGGATACTGCTACCTGAAATACTGTCTTCTTAAAACTTGGCTCAAAGGAAAATTAGAGCCATGGATCCCAACAGTGCTGCTGTTATGCCTGCTATATCTGGTAACTCCTAGAGTCTAGTAGAGATCCCAGTCAGTACCTCACACCAACCTAATACACTTGCAAACCTGCTTTTAGAGAATTAACTGTGCTGGGCATGGTGGCTCATGCCTGTAATCCCAGCACTTTGGGAGGCTGAGGCAGGCAGATCACTTGAGGTTAGGAGTTCGAGACCAGCCTTGCCAACATGGTAAAACCCTGTCTCTAATAAAAATACAAAAATTAGCCGAGCGTGGTGGCAGGTGCCTGTAGTCCCAGCTACTTGGGAGACTGAGGCAGAGAACTGCTTGAACCTGGGAGGCGGAGGTTGCAATGAGCTGAGATCGTGCCATTGCACTCCAGACTGGGCGACAGAGCAAGATCCCATCTCAAAAAAAAGGAAAAAAGAATTAACTGCACCTGAGGCAGGCAGATAATGTTATGCAAGAGTTTTATCCTCTTCTGAATTGCTCCAGCATCATTTGGCTCCTCAACAATGTAAGGACTGCATCTTTGAGCTTTAAGACCCTCCCTTGGGTAATTAAACTCTATGTGCTGTCAAGGGGCATATTGTTGACACAGTTTGTCCCAAATCCAGTGGTTATATGTGCTGGCTACCATTTGTTAAAGTAGGCAGATAGCCAGAAATGAGCAGGCAAAGGAGCTCCTCTGAGAAAAGAAGTCCTGGAGATGCTGCCCACTAATAATCAGCACTGCCCACTCACAGTCAGCAAAAACAAAACAAAAACAACAACAACAAAAAAAACCCAGTGGCTACACTGGCTACTTCTGGCCTCATTATGGTTAGTCTCCTCCGTTCCTAAAGGGTATGTATAGGGCCCAAGCCAGAGATAACCATGGTAGAAACTTTCCCTGCTGATGAGCATGTGCACTTCTCCAAAAACTCACCCTAGAGTAGCCTTTTGTTCATTATAATAGTAAAAAACACACTCCTGGGTGGAGATTTTAAATGCTAATGAGACGTGCGACATGTGTACTGGCACGTAACAACCACAGAGCATGCATGCCCAGAGAGACTTCCTGAAACATGCTTGCGAGTAACATTCCCCTCATGCCCCTTTGTGAATAATCATGTAAGATTCTCATAAAGAGAATCCTCCAGCACTAGCTGCTGCTGGCTTTGTTGTTGTTGTTGTTGTTTGAGACAGAGTCTTGCTCTGTCGCTCAGGCTGGAGTGCAGTGGCACCATCTTAGTTCCCTACAAACTCTGCCTACTGGGTTCAAGTGATTCTCCTGCGTCAGCCTCCCGAGTAGCTGGGACCACAGGCACGTACCACCACACCCAGCTACATTTTTGTATTTTTAGTAGAAGCAAGGTTTCACCATGTTGGCCAGGCTGGTCTTGAACTCCTGACCTCAAGTGATCCACCTGCCACGGCCTCCCAAAGTGCTGGGATTACAGGTGTAAACCACCGCACCTGGCCTGCTGCTGGCTTCTTATTTCAGCATGTACTGTCTCTTTACTTAAACATTACTACTACTGTTTTTCCAGCTGGAGCAACCTAGAGCTGTTTTTCACTCCTTTCTAGGAATGTACTTTATCTTCCTTCAATAAACTCTGCTACTTAACCCTTGCTATGCGTATCTTGGCTGAATTATTTCTTCCAAGTTAGACTAGAACTGAAGATTCCCACACTTCCTGGTAACACATTGACATAAAGAGACTACATGGTTCAAGAAGCCAAGAAACAGCAGTGTTCCAGACGTTCCGGGCACCGACAGAAACAGTATTGCTTAGCCACCATTAAAAGAGATGACAGGGCTAGGCGTAGTGGCTCACGCCTGTAATCCCAGCACTTTGGGAGACCGAGGTGGGCAGATCACTTGAGGTCAGGAGTTCGAGACCAGCCTGGCCAACATGATGAAACCCCGTATCTACTAAAAATAAAACAATTAGCTGGGCGTGGTGGCGAGCGCCTGTAGTCCCAGCTACTCCAGAGGCTGAGGCAGGAGAATTGCTTAAATTCAGGAGGCGGAGGTTGCAGTGAGCTGAGATCGTGCCACTGCACTCCAGCCTGGGTGACAGAGGGAGACTCCTCAAAAAAAAAAAAAAGAAAAGAAAAGAAAAAAGAAATGACAGCTATACTAAGGGACTGGCTACACTGCTGGGATAGCTGAGGAGGAGCTGGTTTCCTAGGAGATGGTTTCTTCATGATATGGAGCTTCTCTAAAGTCACTACCAAGGCAGCTATTTTTTTTCTCTTTCTTTTTTTTTTTTTTTTTGAGACGGAGTTTCACTCTTGTTGCCCAGGCTGGAGTGCAATGGCATGATCTCGGCTTACCTCAACCTCCACCTCCCGCGTTCAAGCGATTCTCCTGCCTCAGCCTCCTGAGTAGCTGGGATTACAGGCATGTGCCACCATGCCTGGCTAATTTTGTATTTTTAGTAGAGACGGGGTTTCTCCATCTTGGTCAGGCTGGTCTCTAACTCCCGACTTCAGGTGATCCACCCACCTCGGCTTCCCAAAGTCCTGGGATTACAGGCATGAACCACCGCGCCCAGCCACCGAGGCAGCTATTTCTATGAAGGCAAATCACAGGGAGAAACTAATACAAATTTATTAATAGAAAAGGCTGAAGAAAATAAAAAACCTCAAGATTAAAATTAAAATGGTTAACGCCAGGTGCGGTGGCTCACGCCTGTAATCCCAGCACTTTGGGAGGTCAAGGTGGGTGGATCACCTGAGGTCAGGAGTTTGAGACCAGCCTGGCCAACATGGTGAAACTCTGTCTCTACTAAAAATATAAAAATTAGCCGGGTGTGGTAGCGGGCACCTGTAATCCCAGCTACTCAGGAGGCTGAGGCAGGAGAATCGCTTGAACTGGGGAGGTGGAGCTTGCAGTGAGCCGAAATCATGCCACTGCACTCCAGCCTGGGTGAAAGAATGAGACTCTGTCTAAAAACAACCAACCAAACAAACAAATAATTAAAATGGGTTAAGAACAAGGCTGGGCGAGATGGTTCACAGCTGTAATCCCAGCACTCTGGGAGGCTGAGGCGGGCAGATCACCTAAGGTCAGGAGTTCGAGACCAGCCTGGCCAACATGGCGAAACCCTGTCTCTACTAAAAATACAAAAATTACCCGGGCATGGTGGCGGGCACCCGTAATCCCAGTTACTTGCAAGGCTGAGACAGGAGAATTGCTTGAACCCAGGAGGCGTAGGTTGCAGTGAGCTGAGATTGTTGTGCCACTGCACTCCAGCCTGGGCAACAGAGCCAGACTTTGTCTCAAAAAAAAAAAAAAAAAAAGGTTAAGAACAGAAATTTAACAGTAAAATAGTAAAAATGCTTTTTAAATGAACAAACTATATTTTCTTTTTCAAGATGGCAATTTGGGCTCATTCCTTTAACTTGCATTCCTCCCATTAAAATTACATCAAACTATTAAATATTAAAATTAAAAAACGATATTAATGATGGAAAATCAGGAAAGGTATCATTAATTAGCTAGATATTTTAACATTTTGCAAATTATGATGAGGTGGTATTTTACCGAGATACAGATGACTTGAGTTCATTATTATACTTCAGGAAAAAAGGTAGGCTTTATCTAGTAAGTAAGTGGGTGGGATTACCCAATTACAATCCAAAAAGCCCATCCACTTGTTTGAGATCTCTGAGAGGTATTCCCTTTTGGTCAGGTCTAGAGGTAGTTCCTCATGATCTGGAAGCCTTAGTTCAAATGTCAATGCATCCACTATATAATGTGAGGGAAAATAGAATGTCAGTAGTCCACAGCTCTGTCTTATCCTGCTAGAGAGGAATAATGATAGCCCCAGGTCCTAGTTGTGTGCGTTTCTTGGTCATACCATCTGGGTGCCTCAGTTCTGTTCTCTGTAAGATCATCCTTATCCTCCATGACCTCTTCAAAAATAGCCATTGGAGCAGATCCACCTTTTTCTGTTGATACAGGTTGAGAAGCCCAGGAATGGCTAAAGAGTTGAGAATCAAAGGACTTTTATTCTTCCAGAGACTTAATCTTATATGGTTATGAGATTTGCCAATTTACTGGGCAGGATGTAGGTCTTTGGGAATCTTTTGATCTCACTTGGTTCTGTTCTGAGTATTACTGCTTTGCTTCTTGTTCATTTTTAATGAACACATTGGAACATTGTTTTTCTTTTTTTTTGAGGCAGGGTCTTGCTCTGTTGCCCAAGCTGGAGTACAGTAGCATGATCTAAACGCACTGCAACCTGTGCCTCCAGGGCTCAATTGATCCTCCCACCTCAGCCTCCTGAATAGCTGAGACTACAGGTGCGCACCAGCACCACCATGTCCAGCTAATTTTTAAATGTTTTTTGTAGATACGGGTTTCGCCATGTTGTCCAGGCTGGTCTTGAATTCCTGGGCTCAAGTGATCTGCTGGCCTTGACCTCCTAAAATGTTGGGATTACAGAGGTGAGCCACCGCACCTGACCAAACACTGTTTTTCTTTTTTTTTTTTTGAGACAGAGTCTCACTTTGTTGCCCAGGCTGGAGTGCAGTGGCATAATCTCGGCTCACTGCAACCTCCGCCTTCTGGATTCAAGCAATTCTCCTGCCTCAGCCTCCTGAGTAGCTGATACTACAGATGTGCGCCACCACGCCTGGCTAATTTTTTTTTGTATTTTTAGTAAAGACCGGGTTTCAACATATTGGCCAGGCTGGTCTTGAACCCCTGTCCTCATGATCTCCCTGCCTCAGCCTCCCAAAGTGCTGGGATTGCAGGTGTGAGCCATCGCACCCGGCCCAAACACTGTTTTTCAATTGTAGGCTCTGCCTATTAGTGAGATGTGATATCAATTTAATAGGTTGCCACCAGCAATTAAGAAAAAGATAAAGGAACATAACAGGATAAAATGTATCAGAGTGCATTGAACATAGCAAAGATAAGTATTGTTTTGTTAATTTTTTGTTATAAATATATTTGAATGTATGCACTGGTTTGCAATGCAAAAATATGACATTATCGGTTACTAAAAGTCAGTACAGAAGATCTCATTTTCTAGCACACTCTTTGGAAGAAGGCTGATGATTTCTTTTCTTTCTTTTTTTTTTTTTTTTACTTTTTTAGACAGACTCTTGCTCTGTCACCCAGGCTGGAGTGCAGTGGTGCAATCTCGGCTCACTGCAACCTCCGTCTCCTGGGTTCAAGCCATTCTCTTGCCTCAGCCTTCCTAGTAACTGGAACCACAGGTGCACGCCACCACACCCAGCTAATTTTTTAATTTTTAATAGACACAGGGTTTCACTATGTTGGTCGGGCTGGTCTCAAACTCCTGACCTCATCCGCCTGCTTCGGGTTCCCAAAGTACTGGGATTACAGGCCTGAGCAACCACACCCAGCCAGCCTGATGATTTCTAGAACTCAAGTGAAGACAGTGAGTAATTCAGACAGAAACGAGGTTTTTTAAAAATTCGGGCATTGGGATCATTACTTCTATTTTCTGCTTTGTTTTGGTTATCAAAACACTTTATTTCTGTGAAACTAGCAATGAAATTGAGTAATTAGCGCCCTCTTCTGTTCTGCAACACTGTACACGTTATCTATTTTAGCCCTTGTTACATTATAATTATTTATTTACATGTCTCTTCTCTCTAGTCCAAGGTATAGTAGACTTTATAATTCAAACCATACTTACTGAATTTTGGATCATTTCTGCTCCTTCCACAGCAGGATTTAGCCCTGTTTCTTGCTCATATAGGGAACTCTGTAAATATTTGTTAAATAAATGAATGAAAGAATAGATGAATGGACCATCACAGTGCTGCCTTGTCATTTTGACCAGGACCTTTTTTTTTTAAGTCAGAATTTCCTCCATGCATCCCATCAGCCTACAACATGAAGATTAATTTGCTGAAATGATCTGAGAGAACATTTTGTAAACTTGTCAAGTTTAAAAAGGGAGACATTTATTTTGGACAAAGCAAGCCCTCTTAATATGTAGCTAGTTTAATTATGCAAATAAGTGAAACAAAAACTAAATGCAAATTTTAAGGTGCAGAAAAACTTTTGCTGTTTGTACAGAAAAATCCAACCATTTGTTTTTTGGTTAAAAATAAACAGGTGTTAGTAAGAGAGTGCACACCCCATTAGAATTCCAAATGGTAGGGAAATAGAAGAGTGTTCCTTGTGGTGTAAATTGCCTCCCCCCACAATGTCCCCCGCCTTTCAAAACTTTAGAATTTGCACTGTAACTCTTTCACCAGTGTCTTTCCTCATTTTCTGTCTGCAATTCAGTTTGCTTGTCTTTCTAAACTTTTGTTCAATGTCTATAAAAATGGTGCTTCAGATTCTTTTAATTATATTATTGAATTCTACAGAATTTTTTAACGATAGTATTGGAGGGGGAACCCAGTATATTCCATGAGGGAAATATGTAGCCTCAAAGTTTCAGTATTACTTCTAAGGCTGAATAAAGAAACTTCAATTAAAGGTCTGTCTTGGTGAGCAAGCTTTGACCATCTTGAAAGTTGCAGATATTGGCTCTGCGGGAGGTCTTTCTGGAAACAAAATGCACAGAGCTGAGTTGTGAAGCTCTTAGGAAGGAGGAAAAGGGGCTCTCTCCTTCTCTGACACTACTGTTTCCTCCAACTACTTCATTCCCCTTCCCACCGCAGGAGAAATAAACAATCAAACAAGTTGGAGAAAAACAGAAAATGGGGAAAGTTCACTTTAATTAGCACACTTACTGCCTTTTAGAAAGTGTTCACCCTATTTTGAGAACTAAAATCTCCCGAGAAGTATAACTGAAGTTAAGAAAATCTTAGTTGAATAAAATGAACTTAGGCACAGCTATGCTATTTTCCCTTCACCCAGCATTCACAGGATGAAGTATTTTGCCAAGGCAGTAAAGTGGGGACCTATTATTTAGAATTCTGATATGTAGTCCAGGCTCATTCCTCAGTTTAACAATTTAACTCATGTTTTCTCCTTATTTGTGTGGTGAAATGTGCATTTGCTTATATTTTTGACCTTTCCAGATAAAAGGGGAAAACAGTTATATAGGCTTTTTTTTTTGTTTTTTTGAGATGGAGTTTCACTCTTGTTGCCCAGGCGGGAGTGCAATGGCACCATCTCGGCTCACCACAACCTCCGCCTCCCGAGTTCAAGCAATTCTCCTGCCTCAGCCTCCTGAGTAGCTGGGATTACAGGCATGTGCCACCACACCCGGCTAATTTTTTTTTTTTGTATTTTTAGTAGAGACAGGGTTTCACCATGTTAGCCAGGATGGTCTCAATCTCCTGACCTCGTGATCCGCCCGCCTTGGCCTCCCAAAGTGCTAGGATTACAGGCGTGAGCTACCGCGCCCAGCTATATAGGCTTGTTATAGAAAAAATGTAAATAGCTGCCATTTAAAAATAAATCATTAAAAAAAGTTATAGTCTGTTGGTAAGAAATGAAGAATCAGAGTTTAGCCTTAAAAAGTTATTTTCCAGCAGAACACCTGTAGTTTCAGCTACTCAGGAAGTTGAGGCAGGAGGATTCCTTGAGCCCAGCAGTTAAGAGTCCAGCCTGGGCAACATAGTGATAGCCCCGTGTCTTAAAAAACGTTATTTTTGGCTGGACACGGTAGCTCATGCCTATGATCCCAGTACTTTGGGAGGCCGAGGTGGGTGGATCACCTGAGGTCAGGAGTTCGAGACCAGCCTGACCAACATGGGGAAACCCCGTCTCTACTAAAAAACACAAAAATTAGCCAGGCACGGTGGCGGGTGCCTGTAATCCCAGCTACTCTGGAGGCTGAGGCAGGACAATTGCTTGAGCCTGGGAGGCAGAGGTTGCAGTGAACCGAGATCGCACCACTGCACTCCAGCCTGGGCGACAGAGCAAGACTCTGTCTCAAAAAAAACAAAAAAACAAAAAAACAAAACAAAAAAAACCAACATTATTTTCCTCTGTATGCCAAAACATTTCCATTTGTAGACTTGTGGCTCAGGCCTGTAATCCCAGGACTTTGGGAGGCCAAGGTGAGCAGATCACCTGGGGTCAGGAGTTCACCTGGCCAACATGGTGAAACCCCGTCTCTACTAAAAATACAAAATTAGCCGGGCATGGTGGTGCATGCCTGTAATCCCAGCTACTTGGGAGGCTGAGGCAGGAGAATCACTTGAACCCACGAAGGGGAGTTTGCAGTGAGCGGAGATCGCGCAATTGCACTCCAGCCTAGGCAACAAGAGCAAAACTCCGTCTCACACACAAAATAATAAATAAATAAATAAAAGTTTAAATAGGTTTCAAATATTAACAGTAAAAATAATTGACATATTTGAGAGCTCATTTTGTAGCAGGCATTTTGCTAAGGGCTTTGCATACACTGGTCTTATATAATTTACCATAAGAGGCATGCATTTCTTTCAGTAACCAGCATCATAGTACTGCAAAAATGTGTTAGTTTATGAATTTAAATATTTCAGAGAATCTCCATATTCCTGGATAAAGTTGTCAAAATATTAACAATTGTTGAAACACAGTGACTAATACATAGGGTTTTATTATACCGTTCTACTTTCGTGTATATATAAACACTTCCATGATAAAAAAATCAAAAACACAAAACAAAACAACTCTTTTAGAGATCAGCTATCCTGGTTATGTTCCTTCCTCCCCATCTCCAGCTCCTGTCAGTTGGCCCCACATGGAGACACATGCTTCTTCAGCTGGGGAGGGAAAGATTGGTAGAACTTACAGTTGGCCATTACTACTCCTCTCCCCTCAGTCTCCCATGATGGATTTAGGAAATTTCTCTTCTGATCTACTTTGTAGATTAAGTCATATACATATGAATCAGTATAAAGGTGTTTCTTTCTTTGGCAGCAGATTTAAGAGAGGGCACCCTAGGGAACATCTATTCTTTTTTTTTTTTTTTTGAGACAGAGTCTCGCTCTGTCACCCAGGCTGGAGTGCAGTGGCACGATCTTGGCTTACTGCAACCTCTGCCTCCCGGGTTCAAGCAATTCTCTGCCGCAGCCTCCCGAGTAGCTGGGATTACAGGTGCCTGCCACCATGCTTGGCTAATTTTTGTATTTTTAGTAGAGATGGGGTTTTACCATGTTAGCCAGGCTGGTCTCGAACTCCTGACCTCGTGATCCACCCGCCTCAGCCTCCCAGAGTGCTGGTATTACAGGTGTGAGCCACCGTGCCCAGTCCACATCTATTCTTTTTATTTGCCAGAATCTCTTCCTGCCTTCACTTGGTAGGACCAGCTCCTTTCATCTTGGGAACAAATCCTCCCTGGTTCCAAGTTGTTCTGATGGGCTGCTACTTATAATACCCCACCTTCCTGGCCATAAGGGTGTGTGTATAATCAGGGTCTGGCCACACATATACTCTACTTATTGTTGTCCACAGTAATTGACCTATGGATGGACACATGACCTAAGTCAGGTCAGTTCAAATCCTTTCTTACCATCTTAGTTATAGATGGTAAAAGCAGAAAGGCCTCTCTAGCTGAGACGATTGAAACCTGGAGCTGTCACTGTCTCCCCACCCCCAGCTTGTACAGAAAGCTCATATGCAATAGAAGAGAATAGGATCAAAATACTGAGAAAAGCAGAGACAGGGAAATAGTAGGAGCAAAGGTGAAAGTGTGAGAGTGACAAAAATTCCTTGCTTGGCCAAACAAACATCAGTCATGCTTCTGAGCCTTCTCCTGGGCCCATATGTGCATTTTCTTGTAAAACTCAGTTTTAGAAAAGAATTCTGCTGAGTCAGTTTAGCAAGAACCCCCACTCTCCATATCTGATCATTCTCAATATCTGATCAGATCCTTCATCCTCCACTATCACCCAGGTCATGTCTGATCACCCTGGCCTGTGTTCAGCAAGAATCCAGTTATGTCGGTTTAGCTAGAGTCCCTCATATCCCTGATGTTTCCTCTTAGTGATTTTTCATCCAGCAACCTCATCTGCTCTTTGTCTATAAATTCCCAGCTGCCTATGCTGTATTCTGCATGAGCTCCTTGCAGTAGTCCCTGTGCCGATTTCGATGGTCCTGAATAAAGCCTTCCTTACCATGCTTTAACACTGAATAATTTTTTCTTTAGCAAGAGAAATGCTGATTGTGACTTGCTAGACTCCCACCGTTTCTGAAGTCCTTATCCTTCCCCCTATCTTAAAGTGGGAGTCAGTACATCAGCTTTTTACTCAAGCTGGTTTGATAAGGGGTTTTGTTATTTGTACCTAAAAGCCGTGACCAATTTGTAGAGTAGGGCCGTAAAGACAGGTACTACGCTCTACTTCAGGAGTGCCATCTATATTCCAGCTAAGGCTTACCACCTAGAGCAGTGCCTGGTACATGGCAAGTACTAAATAAATATGTGTTGAAAGAGGAATGCCTCCCCTCCTTGATAAGCTTTTTTGGTCAATGGTTTTCTTAACTTGGTGCATTGATTAAAATAGGGAACATTTATCTCTTTTCCTCTCTTGCTCATGGATATAACTCAAGATGGTTGCTGTTTAAATTTGAATACCTTAAATAAATGGCTCTTTTTGCAACTGGAAGCACAATTTTTGCACAGCTAGAAAAATCTTTTACCAACACAGAAATTCCCAGTGCAGTTTTCTAAGAAACCCCCTATGATACGCAGCACAGCGGGCTCACCACAAGGCACATCAATCATTTTACTGTGTATCAGGCACCTCTTACAGGATTTTCTGTGATCCTGGTGTCAGTGCACATTCTGTATCAAGACAGAGATGATATGTAGAAATCTGGCAGCTATTTAGAAGGGAGGCTGGGCAGTGGTGTGCCAGTATAATTAATGAGAGTCATTGCTCAGGAAATGAGGAGGGTGGGGGTTGGGAAGGATGCCTTTCACCATTCAATGGCATTTAAGAAAAATTGATGCTTTCTTAGCACTTTTAATGCTGGGAGGACGTTAAGTCAAACAATCACAGCAAAAGATTTTTGTAACTACTGTACAGATGGATGTCCCTGTGCTTGAAGAAGCAGGGCTAATTCAACCCCAGACTTTTCAGCCAGGCGGATTTCAACCTTGTATTGAGCTACCAGCAGGAGTTCTTTATACTTGGAAAAGTGGTAAATTCTTACTAAAAGATCATAGCTTGCAAGACGAAGAGATCCTCTAGAAAAGGTACTTTACTACCATGTAGGATGTTTGTCTTACCTGCCCAAAGAAGTTTTAATGCAGATCTCATTTTCTCCAGTTCCCCTTTAACCAGTGAAAGAGGAGGGTATTATTTGTTTTGTTTTTCTATTTATTCTTTGGTAACCATGGAAGAGTTTGTGTAACCTAGAGAGGCTGCTTATTACCCACTGTCTAATCCCTTTGTTATTATTCCATACTCTGATTGTCACAAGCAGGAAAAATAGTTCTGTCCCGCTTCTAAAAACTTAGCAATGTAACACATTTTCTTGTTTTTAGTGATTTTCTCCAATTAATTAATTAATTGTTTTAGTGATTTTTCTCTGATAAATAATGTTAAAACGACTTGGAGAGAAAAGCTACATTAAAAGATTATGAATGTATAAATGTCCTAAACATTTAAGAACATGCATAATTATGATTCAACCAACTTCAGAATTATTACCTTTGGGAAGGGGTGGGGGTAACGAGTCAGGAGTTGGGGTTTAGCTGTATCTGTAATGCTTTATTTAAAAAAGAAGGGGTGAGGGAGCAGGAGTATTACATGGTGTATATCCTGTTTTTGGTAGGTTTGAAATATCACACAATTTAAAAATTTAAAAGTTTACAAAATTATGGGAGTTGATTAAAACTATCAAAATAAAGAATGCATAGCAAACAAGTGCTCTTATTATGAACTTTGTGTCTGAGTTTATTTCAACATGTGCATCTGCATTTTTTCAGACTCAAGAAAGACAAACACCAGAGGTTAGGGGGTGAACTGCTGCTGTTGAGGGATTATCTTGGTGTTTTTTTTTTTTTTTTTTTTTTTTTGGCTTTTCTATTCACCATGGAGGTTACCAGCAAAACAAATCTCCAACAAGCTTGTTTACAAAATACAAAGCAGTTTGGAGGCAGAGGGTTAATGACTTAATTTCTTATAAATTGAGGCTTGTGTATGGGCATGCAACAAAAACAAAAACAAAAACAAGTAAATTTGGGGAGATTTCTTTCTATAGAGGCAAAGGACCTTACCTACATTTTTTTCCAAATTGATTTCTTCCTGGTACTATTGGCAGGAAGAAATTCAAGTGGGTATTCTGGTGGCTTTCTTCTTTTTTCTGAGAGTCTAGGATTGTTTTCAGGATAAAGTTTCTTCTTGCCCATGGTGCTTTGCTGTGACATTGTAATTGCCTCTGTTGAATTGAATAATACAAATGGGTTGTTTCTATGGTATCGGCTAAGTGGGATGAAAAGGTGAAACCCTAGATCTTGCGCTGAGAGGTCACAGTGCTACCACCCTCCACACTAACTGTCTGTCAAAGCGGACAGGCAGCCAAGGCCCCGAGCTCCAATCTCAGGCACTCATTTGTAACTTACTCGTTTGTAACTTCCTGGGCAAATTCACGCATGAAAAAAGAAAATGACTTTAGTTTATGTTGTCACTAAGCCCAGAAAATCCCTGCCAACCCCATGCTGCCAGCTTTCCTAGGACATTCTTATTGGAGGATTATTTTAAACTGAAAGGTGAGTGAAGAGCTGCGTCCCCACTCCTTCCCAGCCAGGCTTTGAACTAACAATAGGGCAGGTTGAATGAAGGCTGATAAATGTAAATCCTGGAATCCAGAAGCCGGATCACACCGCGGCCGTCTAGGCCAGCGGCGGGTTCCAGCATCCGCCCCAAGCTGGTCACTCATCCTGTCTGTGCGTTCAGTAGATTTCATCGTTTCATCTACACTTGAGTGCCTGCTCCGTGCAAGCTTTCCTCTGCCACCGCCGCCTTCTTACTCCCGGCAGGTTGCCCGCTTGAGTCAACCAGCCACTAAAGGGATCTAAGTGAATAAGTGGCCTGCTAATGCCAAGGAGTAGCATTCCCAAATGAAGAGACTGGGGGTAAATAAAAGCAAAGTGTTACCATCTACACTCTCTCAATTTTAGTTGCACTTCACTCAGAGTAGATCTCTTTAATTTGCAGCATCGACAGATGCTATGTTCTTAGAATTGTTTTTTTTTTTTTTTAAGGAGGTAAGACGGGCGTTTGAGAACACTTTTTACTTTGGTGCAAGTTGCACGCAGTTCCCATTCCCTGCGCCCTTCACCTCCAACTTTGTTTCTCCAACTCCTTTACCCCCCACCACCGAGGCCCTCCGGCTACAGCCCCAAACTGACCATCAAGGGGTTACCCTGGGTTTGGAAACTTTTGAAACTTGCGGGGGAGAAAAAGGACTTCATTCCCAGTGCTTCTGGCCCTTGCCAAGCGGGGAGCCCCGCAGGAGAGTGTAAGCCAAGGGTTCCAGGTGCACCCTTGGGGTTCCAGGTGCAGCCCTGGGGTTCCGTACACCCATCCCGCCCGGGCCAGAGGAGGCAGCGGGCGCTCCAGTCCGCTTTCCCTAACTCCAGTTCCTGATTTCCTCGGAAGCTGCGGGGCCGAGAGGGAGGGGGGCTCCTGTGTGAGCGTGAGGATTTGAATGAGAAAGCAGGTTGTGGCGGCGGCGCCCTGCTCTTCCCAGCTCGTCTGGGGCTTCTGCTGGCTAGTGGGGAGAAGTGCTCTTCTAGGGGGCCTTTTCTGGCCCTCGGCAGGGGTTTAGAGTTGGAGTCACAGGGGCCAATAACTCATCACCCCAGCACTTCGGAGGTGGCTCCCTGTGCCACGGACTCCAAGGAGTCCTTCAGCTACTGAACACTCAAAGCTGAGGAGGTCAGTGCTTTCGGGGGAAGGAGAGGGCCCGGGAGAGAAGGGGGTGTGCAGGAAAAAGAGAACTGGTACGCCAGTCCGATGAGCGAGTGAGCAGGTGGCCCGAGTTCCTCTCTCGGCAGCCACAGCCGGGACACGCCTCTTTAGGACTGTGTGAGTGCTGTGCGTGGGGATCCCCTAAGCCCCCGTGCGGGGAACTGGCCACGGCTGCTCTTCGGGGTCCCATAATTCAGAAGGATGAGGGTGGGTGTGTGTGTCCGCGAAATAATGTAACTCTCGGGTCCCTTGCGGTGGTGGTGGGTGGCGTTTCGCCCGGTGGAAGGTCCAGCATCCCTGCAGGATGCTTCACCCTCACGCGGGGTCCCGGGACCCTCTGACCGCCAGACGCCGCCAGGAGAGCAGGTCCGCGTTTCCCAGCAAGGGGAGTGCAGCGTCCGTTACACTTGGGGAGTCTCACAGCTTTTCCTGCGCCCGGTGACCCTGCTCAGGACCCTGTTAGAGAAGACTAGGTGTGCTCAGCGCGAGGAGGATATACTCCATTGCCCTTTCCTGGGAAAACCAAGAGCGCCCGAGCGGCGCGGGGTGGTGGAGGCAAACCCCGGCCCCGCGGCGGCACGCTCTGCGCCTGCGCGGCGTTTCCTTGGCGACTGAGCTGCGGGTCCGAGACGCCACCCCGCGCGCCCCTAAGCCCAGTTCCCTGTTGAGCGTCTGCGACGCCCTCTCCCTCCTTCCTGAGGCTTTTTCTATTTGTTTCCTTATGCGAATCAATTTGTGATCACATTTTGACGTTGAGAGTTCAGCATTAAAGCAATAACCAACTAAATTAAAAAAAAAAAAAACCAACTTTTCCCTTCACTTGTTACCGTTTTGATCACGGACAGAAGAAAATGGTGAGAGATTAGTTATTAGGGCAGCAATTGAAATCCCCCTCTGTCCCGAAAAGCGGAGACGAATAAAACATTTACTTCCTGGTAAGGAGTTAGAAAATTCAGTGAAGTAATTGTTCTTGAGCGTTACGAGGACAAATCTGTGCCTCCTAACCCAGGTGAAGAGCAGAGCTTGTACAACCCAGCAGCACCCATGTCCTGTTTATTGGCATGTTTATGACAAGGAGATGCTCTGCAAAAGGGACCAGAGTATAATGCCAATGAAAAGAAACAAAGGCTTTCCCAGAAGAGGCGGTGGTTTTTTTCAGTTGCCTCAGCGTTTTGGTCACCTTTGGGGTTAAAATCTTCTGCAGAGAATGCTTGAAGAAGGCTTAACAGAAGCCAGTTTTCTTAAGCTGTCTGTTGAGAGTCATTTTCTTTTTCTTTTTTGAGACGGAGTCTGCCTCTGTCGCCCAGGCTGGAGTACAGTGGTGCGATCTCGGCTCACTGCAACCTCCGCCTCTTGGGTTCAAGCTGTTCTCCTGCCTCAGCCTCCCGAGTATCTGGGATTACAGGCTCCCGCCACCACGCCCAGCTATTTTTTGTATTTTTAGTAGAGACGGGGTTTCACCATATTGGCCAGGATGGTCTGGAACTCCTGACCTCAGGTGATCCACCCACTTCTGCCTCCCAAAGTGTTGGGATCACAGGCATGAGCCACCGCGCCCGGCAGACGAGAATCATTTTCATTTTCATAAAATTGTGAATCTTGACAGCCCTATCCCCTCTTTTAAAATCCATTTGTTTACATACAGCCTAGCATTTGGCAAAAGTACACATCTTAAGGGGTATGTAGAAGGAGCAGTAGCTTCTTGCTTATTTTTCTTAAACTGCATCAATATTTGGCAGCATGATTGGTACCTAGTTGCTATTAAACGTTGGTTAGAATTAACATAACTGCTAATACAAACTTAAAATGGAGTTATTCTTCTTGGGATAAAGTTTGGCATAAAATACCTTGGATGCAGTAATACGTGAGTACTGTCTTGCTACATACCAGTTTCAAGCAATTTGTTTTCAAGAATAGCAAGTGTTTATTTGTGGTAGATGTTTTAAGATAATATCTTCCCACCATCAGCAAATGAAATCAAACATACCACTTTTCAAATGATTAGCGAGTAACATGCTGTTAAAGTTCTCTCCCATCTCATTTGTCATAAATTCTTAACATTGTGCAATCCATCTAGCTCAAATGTTTAAAAATAAGTCCAACTGAGTTTTTCCCCTTTTCTCATGTTTAGCAAAATAGAAAAACTCTTAATTTTCAGGTTCAGATACTTTGTGACCCTATTTGGTGGCTTGTAACTGGCTCCAATTCCCTAATTCTCAGTGACATGTGTTTCTGCTGGTTCCAGGAGGTAAACTGCAGTTTTAACAGATCATGGGATAATGAGACTGGGAGTACCTGAGGGAGGCTGGGGAGAGGCAATGGGAAGGAGACAAAGAGAGGAAAGGTTGATGGGCAGAGCGAGGATTTATAGTGGCACCAGATTTGCAATAACATCTGTTTAAAGTTATTGCTTCCGTTTGATATATTTTCCCACATCATCAACTTCAATTAAATTTATTTTAAAAATCAGTCTTCCAGATATAGGGCTAGTATTATAAACATAGAATATGATAAAAGTGCTTCTTGTTAGGGTGCCATAATGTAAAATACTGTGAAAATTCTTAATGAAATGTTTTTTACTTAATTTATTCACTTAGTCAACAAATGTTTATTGAGAACGTATTATATATAAGGCAAGATGAATAAATCCAGATTTCTGTTCTGAATGAACTAAGAGCTGTGAGTCCTGAAATAATTCTAATACCACTTCAGACGTTCAGGGTGAAGATACTACCTTTGGCACTCTTAAGGAGAACGATTGATTTGGTGCTAATCACAGACTTGCAGATTCAGAAACAAATGCTGAAACTGAGTAATTTAGATAAGGCTCTATATCTAGGATAGGAAGCATTATGTGCACCTATTTGCTTACATTTTTGAAGTACAAACTCTACTCTAAAACTTGTAGTCTTGGCAAGTGCAGCACTGAGTTTAGAAGAAGCAGAAACCCTGTAATTCTCAGGTTTCTTAGATGAAGATAAGGTGAGTGATTCAGTAATCCTTTGTTCTGGCTCTGTGTTTCATGACATAATGAACCTTCTGCAGCTTCCTTCTAAGAATGTTGGTCTGCATGCCTGAAGGATCATAACTATTTTTTCCCTGAGAAGAAAAAAAAAAAGAGAGAGGATATAAAATTACGATAAAAGGATAAAAGGAATACAATAGAGTATTTAAAGATTTTAACTTTTGAGATGGAATAATTTCTAGGCATTTTTAGTGAATTTAAACTCTTGAAATCCATTACAGCCATGACAAAATCCTGGCATAATCTTGACCAGGGTTGACAAACATTTCCTCTTGTCATTCCTAGGACATAGACGGTTAGGGAAACTCTCGTCTTTCCTTCACCACCTCATGAGTCTAAAAACAATGATAAACCCAGGGAAGCTTGCTGAAGAGCATCCTCCATTTGGTTATTGCTCTTTGTCTAGGAAAATCAGACTCAGCTGTGAATTGTGGACCAAGTGGTGCAGAACTCATTACTTTGAACAATGCCTCCTCGGCCTGGGAAGCATGTCTCTCTTCTCACTAGCAGGGGCTTATTCCAGGCTGGCTTTGGTCACAAGGAAAATCATTTAGACACAGTTCAGTGGACACTCACTCACATCTCTTTGACACCCGTGACCATTTTTGTTTAAGGAGAAATCCAGTACTGCTGTGGTAGGGTGTGCCAAATTAGAAGTGCATTTTAAGAAGCCTGTGAAGAAGTTTACACAGCTTTATTTTATTATCATCAAGGTCTCTGTCTTCTGTGCTTCGTAGTGGAAGAGGGCATGATGGATGCAGAAGGGACAACCAAGAGAACATGGATAGCTAAGTTTAAAATGTTCTTACCAGCTATGTATTTTGGTGGCACTAACCTAAGTGCCTATGCCTTATTATAGTCATTAAATTACAGAGCAGAAGAAGATAAATCTACTATATGTATCGTATAAATCTGGAAACCAGGGCCCAAAATTGCTAAATGATTTTCTTAAAAGTCACACAGCTAATAAATGGCAGAACGGGGATGACAACGCAGAGTTACTGATTTCTAATGATCTTGTTGTTTTCAGGAAATCTAGGGAGGGCAGACAGATATAGAATCCTTGCTTTATTTTTTAAATACGATTTTTAATTTTAGAGATGAGGTCTCACTATGTTGCTCAGGCTAGTTTTGAACTCCTGGGCTCAAGTGATCCTCCCTCCTCGGCCTCCCAAGGTGCTGGGATTACAGTTGTGAACCACTGCTCCTGGCCTCGAATCCTTGCCCTAGATTTGTCATTTCCAACTATATGAAACTGCTATAGTTGTAAATATAAGGTGGTCAAACATCAGCAATGTCATATGATTTAACCTAATATTGTTGAGTAGAATTAACAGTGGTTACCTTCTTTTTTTTTTTTTTTTTTTGAGACAGAGTCTCTCTCTGTCACCCAGGCTAGAGTGCAGTAGGACAATCTTGGCTCACTGCAACCTCTACCTCCTGGGTTCAAAGGATTCTCCTGCCTCAGCCTCTTGAGTAACTGGGATTACAGGCGCCCGCCACCATGCCCGGCTAATTTTTGTATTTTTAGTAGAGATGGGGTTTTGCCATGTTGGACAGGCTGGTCTCGAACTCCTGACCTCAGGTGATCTGCCTGCCTTAGCCTCCCAAAGTGCTGGGATTATAGGCCTGAGTCACCGTGCCCGGCCAACAGTGGTTACCTTCTTAAAATATCTTTTTATAAGCATGTGTGTATCATGAGAACACACACGGTACACATACTACGTCTAAATGCAAAAAAGCCGTTTTTCAGTGGTATCTATTTTGGTCTGAGGAATTTTGGCGTGATTGGGATTTACCATAAGGGGGGATAGTTTTTCTGGTTATTGTTCTGTAAATATCTTAAAGGGTTCTGGAAGAAAAGGAGGAAGTGAACATTAATGTATTCCTAACGTGATGGCACTTATTTTATGTCTTTTTATAATGCACAATAATCAAGAGAGGCAGGAATTCTTATCCTATGTTACTGATGAGATTCAGAGAGGTTAGTTTCTTGCCTAAGATGGAACATGGGACAGACGAACATGGAACAGACTTGGAATTTGAATCCACGTCTGTCTACCTCCATGTTCTGTTACATCGTATTACCACTCAGGAATGCAGTGGTAATAGGCGGGAAATTTGTGACAAACACTGGGTTACTTTTATTTTCAAATTCACCATTTATGTAAAGTACAGACAGGTAGAGAGTTTCTGATAAGCTGGCGAGTAAAGAAACTGCATTCCCTACATGGAGTTTAGGAGGTTGTAAATTCAGGTCTGGTTCCAGAAAACATTCATGACTTTGTTTATAAACGATGTGGGCTGTGTTTTTGTGAGTGGTGTTTAGGTTCTGTGCTGTAGAGATTTTTCCACATCGACTTGCTCACTTAACACTTCTGGATTGTTGCCATCTTGTGGTGGGTCTAAGAGGATCCCTCATGATTTTAATGTGTGCTTTCTGACATCCTAAGATTTAGATGTTGGTTTTATCTAAATGTTGCCCGATTATTTTTCTTGAGGTAGTATTGATAGATTTACTGCTAGAATGGACTGGGTAGTATTTTGTAATGTTTTTCAAACTGGAGATCAGAATTGCCTTGGACAGTTGCTGAAAATGTCTTAAGTTATTCCAGAAGCTAGAGTTTTGGTGCTCCTAAAACTGCTGTGGTACTGGGAAGTTGCAACTGGCTTGTACTGAGCTGGTTTTAGATTTGCAGTATTTTTGAGCTGGTTTACGCATAAAGAAACTGGGCTCAGGAATGTCATCGTTCACACAGCCAATTGGTGGCTGAGTTGTGATGGATACCTAATTCACCTAAGTCTAGCATTCTTTTATTTTTGTATATTTTTTTGAGACAGGGTCTTGCTCTGTCACTGCCACGATCTTGGCTCACTGCAGCCTCCACCTCCAGGGCTCAAGAGGTCGTTGCACCTCAGCCTCCTGAGTAGCTGGGACTACGGGCGTGTGCCACCATGTTCTGCTAATTTTTTTTTTTTTTTTTTTTTTGAGGTGGAGTCTCGCTCTGTTGTCCAGGCTGGAGTGCAGCGGCGTGATCTCGGCTCACTGCAACCTCCCCCTCCCAGTTTCAAGCGATTCTCCTGCCTCAGCCTCCCGAGTAGCTGGCATTATAGGCGCCCGCCAGCACGCCCAGCTAATTTTTTTGTATTTTTAGTAGAGACAGGGTTTCACCATGTTAGCCAGGCTGGTCTCGATCTCCTGACCTCGTGATCCGCCTGCCTCGGCCTCCCACAGTGCTGGGATTACAGGCGTGAGCCACTGAGCCCGGCCCCGCTCTGCTAATTTTTAAAAGAAATTTTGTAGAGACAGGGTCTCACTATATCGCCAGGCTGGTCTCGAACTCCTGCGCTCAAGCAATCCTCCCGCCTCTACCTCCCAAAGTGTTCAGATTACAGGCATAAGCCACTACTCCTGGCAGTCTAGCATTCTTAATAGCGCACCACACCTTAAAAAGCACACCCTTCTTCTGGGTCTTCTTTCTTCCCTAGTACCTGACTCCAGGTTAGAAGAAAAGGCTAAGGGTTTCAAAAAAAGTGGGTGCTGGACTCTGTCTTGGAATTCAGCCTCTGCCTCAGACGCCACACAGGTCCCTGGAGGGCTCTCTGGGTTTTGCTCTTTAGTTGTTTTCTGTAGCTTATTCTCCAAGCAGCCTCTTTTCTCTGTGGCTGGTTCTTTTGCACTGAACAAGAGACTTACAAACTTGTCTAGCCTTACCCGGTCAATTGCCACTGGATGTCAGAGGGATCTAGTTTAGTGCCAGCGTAAGTGAGTTACTGATTAACTGATCCAAGGCACTCAAGGTTTCTCTTTCATCTGTCTTCACTTCCTTGTTGCTAGTCCACAAGAACCAAACATTTGAATTCAGCTTCCCACTTCCTTCTTCTCTCCCTCTTCAATTAAGTTGAAGAGGCTTCTGGACCTTAGATCTCCATGGAGTGCTAATAAAACTTCTGCGAAATTATTCCTGCTGGGAACTTGGAAGATCTATACAGGTTTTTCAGGTCAGAATCCTGGACCAGAAGTTCAGTGAGTTGATTTGCTATAAAATCATATGCAATTTAGTTCTCCAGACATCCTATTTCTTTTTGCCAAATAGCTCTTTCTTATCTTTGAGTGATATAGGAGGTATTGAAAATTTTTGTTTTAAAGAAGAGATTGCTTCATAGAACAGTAATGTGTTAATATAAGGAGTCAGGGTTATATGAAGACCCTCTGATTTTTTAATTTATATTTGAGGGGGGAACCACCTTTTCTTTTATACGTGCATAATATCTCTAGGAGGGCAGGGCATGGTGGCTCACGCTTGTAATCCCAGCACTTTGGGAGGCCGAGGTGGGAGGATTGTTTGAACACAGGAGGTTGATGTTGCAGTGAGCTGTGATCCTGCCACTGCACTCCAGCCTGAGTGATAGATTGAGACGCTGTCTCAACAAAGAAAAAAGAAAAAAATCTCCAGAAGGATACACAAGAATTAAGAAGTCGATTACTAAGGGACAGAAGTCAGAGGTAAACTATTGACTGTATACTCTTTTTTTTTTTTTTGAGACAGAGTCTTGCTCTGTCACCCAGGCTGGAGTACAGTGGCGTGATCTCGGCTCACTGCAACCTCTGCTTTCCGGATTCATGCAGTTCTCCTGCCTCAGCCTCCCGAGTAGCTGGGACTACAGGCATGCACCACCACGCCTGGCTAATTTCTCTTGTATTTTAGTAGAGACGGGGTTTCACCATGTTGCCCAGGCTGGTCTCAAACTCCTGAGCTCAGGCAATCCACCCGCTTCGGCCTTCCAAAGTGTTGAGGTTACAGGCATGAGCCACTGTGCCCAGCCCGTATACTCTTTTGTGCCTTTTGAATTTTGAAGCTTTCAACTTAATAAATAAAATGAAAGCAAAAAAAAAAAAAAAAAAAGAAAAAAAAAGAGAATATATGGGTTTCAATAATAAATGAATAAATAAACGACTGTCTCTTAGCTCCTAACTGGTAGAAATAGGAGACTGGGAAACAGTGTTAAAGAAAAGAAAAGCAATTATCTGTCTTAATTCCTTCATAAGCCTCATTGCATTCTATAATTTTTAAAACTAGTGTTCTCTAAGGTCTTCCGGATTTCGATAAGAGGGCGGGAGAGGTTTTGCAATTTTTAATAGTTTTCTTTCCTCTCATAAAGCATCGCTATTGGCTGCAACCCGGCTCGGGACCGGTGGGAATCAGACTCGTCTGACTACTGAGCAGCTGAACCTATCTTTTGCAGGCAGTATGTTTATGGAGTAAAGGCTGGAAAGTTTCTTTTTCTTATTTTTTTGCCCATTGCTTTTGTTCCCCAAAGAGAAATCACTGTAGTGTGATTATTCCTGAATTTTCCTGAGCCTTGTCTGAATGTGAATGTCACAGGAATCTTCTTAAATGGAAAAAGAGAAAAGGCTTGTACACAAATGTTCTACTCTAAACCACAACTTTTCTTCTTTTAAATAGGTTTTGGATTGAAAGTATTTTTCTATTTACTGGGTAAATCACTAAAATACAGTCTTGGAAGAGAGAGAACATAAACTGTTTACTAACTTCTTTTTCTTTTGTCAAAAGAGAGAAATGTGAAATCTGTTATTTAGTGTCCAAGTTTCAGTCAAAAGCAAAGACCCAAATCAGGACCAATTCCCAACGTATTGTTGAAAAGTCCTCACTTCTGATCTGGTGAACTAAATTAAAGGTATACATTTTCTCACAGAATTCTTCTTATTGGTGTATTAATTTTATTCTTTGGGAAAGAATAACTGGATAGATCTTATATTTTCATGATTACACGTTTTAAAAGCTTACAAGGGCATTTAGGGAAAAATTACCTCCCACATCTCTGTTCCTCAGCCATTCAGTTTTTCCTCCTGTAGAAAACAGTGTTATTAGTTTCTTGTGTGGTTTTTCAGACGTAATATATTTTGTGTATCATTATATATCAGCATATAAGAGCTTCCTTAAACAATTTATTTTCTTTAATTGACAAAAATTGTATACATGTTTTGAAATATGTATACATTGCAGAATGGCTAAATTGAGCTAATTTATGTAATACCTCACATACTTTTTTTTTTTTCTTTTGGCTGTAAGAACACGGAAAATCTACCCTTATCAATTTTTTTTTTTGTTTTTGAGACGGAGTCTCGCTCTGGCGCCCAGGCTGGAGTGCAGTGGTGCGATCTTGGCTCACTGCAACCTCCGCCTCCTGGGTTCAAGTGATTCTCCTGCCTCAGCCTCCCAAGTAGCTGGGATTACAGGCGCCTGCCACCACGCCCGGCTAAGTTTTGTATTTTTAGTAGAGATGGGGTTTCACTATGTTGGCCAGGCTGGTCTCGAACTTCTGACCTCAGGTAATCCGCCTGCCTTGGCCTCCCAAAGTGTTGGGATTACAGGCGTGAGCCACCACACCCAGCTCCTTATCAATTTTTAAGAATAAAATACATTGTTATTAATGATAGTCATCATATTGTGCAATAGACTCTTGACCTTGTTCCCCCTATCTAACCAAAATTTTGTATCCTTTGACCAACATCTTCCCCACCCTGCCACCCAGTCACATCCCAGTCCCTGGTAACTACCATTCTACTCTTTCCTTCTATGAGTTCAACTTTTTTAGATTTTACATATGAGATCATGTGGTATTTGTCTTTCTGTGCCTGACTTATTTCGTTTAACATAATGTCCTCCAACTTCATCCATGTTGCAAACAATAGGATTTCCTTCTTTTTAAAGGGTGAATAGAATTCTATTGTGTATATATATACCACGTTTTCTTTGTACCTTCATCTACTGATGGGCACTTAGGTCAGATTCCATAACTTGGCTATTCTGAACAATGCTGTAGTGAACATGTGAGTGAAGATAATTCTTTGACATACTGATTTCATTTTCTTTGGATACATACCCAGTAGTGAAATTGCTAGCTCATATAGTAGTTCTATTTTTAATTTTTTAAAATTTAATTTATTTTGAGATGGGGTCTCACTCTGTTGCCCAGTCTGGAGTACAATGGTGCAATCATGGCTCACTGCAGTCTTGATTGACCTCATGGGCTCAAGCAATCCTCCCACCTCAGTCTCCTGAGTAGCTGGGACTACAGGCACATGCCACTATGACTGTCTATTTATTTTTATTTTTAATAGAGACCAGGTCTCACTATCTTGCCTGGGCTGGTCTTGAACTCCTGGGCTCAAGTGATCCTCCCACCTTGGCCTCCCAAAGTCTTGGGATTACAAACATGAGACACTGTGCCTGTCCTATTTTTGATTTTTCGAGGAACCTCCATGCTGTATTAATTTACATTCTCACCAGCAGTGCACAAGGATTTCCTTTTCTCCATATCCTTGCCAGCACTTACTTTTTGTCTTTTTGATAATAGCCATTCTAACTGATATGAAGTGATATCTCATTGTGATTTTAATTTGCACTTTCCTGATGACTAGTCATGTTGAGTGCATATATATATCTGTATACCTGTTGACCATTTGTATGTTGTCTTTTAAGAAATATCTATCTAGGTCCTTTGCCTATCTTAAGATCAGGTTATTTGTTTTCTGGCTGTTGAGTTCTTTGAGTTCCTTATGTATTTTGAATATTAACCCCTTATCAGATGTATGGTTTGCAAATATTTTTCCCATTCCACAGGTCATCTCTTTATTCATTCTCTTTTTCAGTTTGAAGCAATCTCATTTGTCTATTTTTGCTTTTGTTTGTTGTGCTTTTGGGGTCATATCCGAAAAATCATTGCTCAGAGAATGTCATGGAGCTTTTCTCCTGTTTACTTCTAGTAGTTTTATAGTTTCAGGTTTTACATTTAAATCTGTATCTATTTTGAGTTGATTTTGTATGTAGTGGAGATAAGGGTCTAATCTTATTCTTCTGCATGTGGATATCCAGTTTTCCTCAACCTATTTATTGAAGACACTGTTCTTTCCCCATTATGTGTTCATGACACCTTTATTGAAAATCAATTGATCACAAGGGTGTAGGTTTATTTCTGGGCTCTCTATTCTGTTCCATAGTTCTCTGTGTCTGTTTTTATGCTGGGACCATGCTGTTTTGAATACTATAGCTTTGTGTGGTATATTTTGAAATCAGGTAGCATGATGCTTCTAGCTTTGTTCTATTTGTTCAAGATTGCTTTGTCTATTCAGGATCTTTTGTGGTTCCATATGAATTTTAGGTGTTTTTTTTTTCTATTTCTGTGAAAACTGTCATTGGAATTTTGATAGGAATTACATTGAATATGTAGATTTCTTTGAGTAATATGGACATTTTAATATTAATTCTTCCAATTTATGAGCACAGGATATCTTTCCCTTTGTTTGTGTTTAATTTATTTCATCAGTGTTTTGTGGTTTTCAGTACGCAATTTTTTCACTTCCTTAGTTAAATTTATTCCTATGTATTTTTTTTTGTAGCTATTGTAAATGGGATTATTTTCTTGATTTTTTTTCCCCAGAGAATTTATTCTGTATTTAAAAACATAACTGATTTTTTTTTTTTTTTTTTTTTGAGATGCAGTCTCGCCCTGTCACCCAGGCTGGAGTGCAGTGGTACAGTCTCAGCTCACTGCAACCTCCACCTCCTGAATTCAAGTGATTCTCCTGCCTCAGCCTCCTGAGTAGCTGGGACTACAGGCATGCACCACCATGCACAGATAACTTTTGTATTTTTAGTGGAGACGGGGTTTCATTACTTTGGCCAGGCTGGTCTCAAACTCCTGACCTCAGGTGATTCGCCTGCCTCAGCCTCCCAAAGTGCTAGGATTACAGTTCATGAACCACCATACCCAGCCACAACTGATTTTTTAGTGTTGATTTTGTATCCTGCAACTTTACTGAATTCGTTTATTAGTTCTTTTTTTTTTTTTTTCAGACTGGGTTTCACCGTGTTAGCCAGGATGGTCTTGATCTCCTGACCTCGTGATCCACCCGCCTCGGCCTCCCAAAGTGCTGGGATTACAGGCGTGAGCCACCGCACCCGGCCTCATCTATTAGTTCTAATTGTATCTAGTAATAGTCTTTAGGGTTTTCTATATATAATATTTTCAAATAACCTGTCTTCAAGTTCACAGATACTTTCTTCTTTTTGATCAATTCTGCTGTTGACACTTGCATTTTTTAATTTGGTTCATTGTATCCTTCAGCTCTGGAATTTGACTTTTAAAATGATTTTTAATATTTTTATTAATTTTCTTGTTTTGGTCATTTATTGTTTTCCTGATTTTTTTGAATTATTTCTATGTATTTTCTTGAAGTTTGTTGAGGTTCCTATAAACAATGATAATGTATTCTTTGTCAGGCAATTCATACATCTTTTTTTTCTTTAGAGTTGGTTAGTAGTGTTTTATTTTGTTCAGTTGGAGGTGTCATGTTTCCCTGACTTTTTTTTTTTTTTTTTGAGACAGGGTCTCTCTTTGTCACCCAGGCTGGATAGAGTGCAGTGGCACAATCTTGGCTCATTGCAGCCTTAACCTCAAGTGATCAAGTGATCCTCCCACCTCAGCCTTCCAAGTAGCTGGGACTATAGGTGTGTGCCACCATGCTTGGCTAATTTTTGTATTTTTTGTAGAGATGGGGTTTTGCCATGTTGACCAGGCCGCTCTTGAACTCCTGAATTCAAGTTATATGCTTGCCTTGACTTTCTAAAGTGCTAGGATTACAGACATGAACCACAGCACCCGGCTGCCCTGACTATTCTTGATGTTTGTGGCTGTGGGTTGGTGCCTGTGCTTTTGAAGAAGTAGGGATTTATTCCAGTCTTTGTAGACTGACTTTGTGTGGGAAAGCCTTTTATCAGTCAGCCCTTCCAAAGATTCTGGGCAGGCCGTCTGGTGTGCTGTGTGGGTGGTCTTGCTCTTGGGGTTCATGGGCAGGCTGGCTTGGTGCCTGGGTCAGTAGGTGGGCAGACGTTGCATCTGAATCTTCAGGGTTGAGCCAGGAGCTTGGATCCACTGGCGTGGACCTGTTGATTGGGTCCATGAGGGTGAGCCTGCTGCCTAGGTGCATGAGGGTAGACTTGGAGTTTGTTGTTTGTGGGAATTGGACTTGAGTCTGGATCCACAGAGGCAGACCTGTCATTGGAGTAGGCCTTGAGCCTGAGTCTGCAGATGCTTGCCAGCTGCTGTGATGAGTCTGGTACCTAGGTCCACTGGGATGGGCCTGGAGCCTGAGTCCATGGGGGCTGGCATGGCCCTAGGGTTGGCCTAGAGCCTAAGTCTGCAGAGGCTGGCCTGGGATGGAAGCAAATCTGTATCCTGGTGCCACTTGGCTAGCCTGGAGTCTGTGGCCTCTGAGGTAAACCTGGCAATGGAGCAAACCTGGAGAACAAGTCCACCAGGCAGGTCTGGAGCCTAGGGCTGTGGGATCTGGCATGGTGCCAGGGTAGGCCTGGAGGCTCAGTGCATGGTTACTGGTCTGGAGTCTGGAACTGTGCAGGCCCTCCTGGTTCTGGATTTTATGGGGTTGGGCCTGGCATTAGGGTCTAAGGCAATGTCCATTATTCACCTTCATCTTCTTACCCCAAGCAGAGGGTATCTCTCCACACTGTGCTGCCTGTGGTTAAAGCATGGGTGACCTGGGTCATGTAAAACTGTCCTTCCTACCCTTTTCAATGTGGTTTCTTATTTCTGTGCTACCCTTAGGTGCTATGATCTCATGATCTCTTACCTGGTTTCCTTAGCTCTTGTGAAGTTATTTATTTTGCCATCTCGTTCTTCTTTTATTTGTTTACTTATTTAATGGCTGCATATTTCCCACTGTATGAATATACTATAAATTAAGCAGATCAATCAACAATTAGGTTGCAGCTGGGCACGGTGGCTCACACCTGTAATCCCAGCACTTTGGGAGGCCAAGGTGGGTGGATCACCCGATGCCAGGAGTTCGAGACCAGCCTGGCCAACATGGTGAAACCCCGTCTCTACTAAAAATACAAAAATTAGCAGGGCGTGGTGCGGGCGCCTGTAGTCCCAGCTACTCGGGAGGCTGAGGCATGAGAATCACTTGAACCTAGGAGGCGGAGGTTGTAGTGAGACAAGGTTACCCCACTGCACTCCTGCCTGGGTGACAGAGCAAGACTCTGCCTCAAAAAAGAAAAAAAAAAATCTAATCATGTTTTGGTGCTCTTTTGAGCTTGAGAATTCTTATGAACAAATCAGGTTTCATATCCCATCTACTTCTCTATTTCCTTGAGGACCTTTTGAATTCCTGTCTTGTAATTTCTGATATTCTTATATCTTCATATAGTAGAGGCTCTTTATTGACCTTTTAGAGGATTAAGAACCCATCTCTGCTGCCTTTAGAGAAATAAAACTTTAATTCTTAATTTTACCACCAGTATCTTAGGTTAAAATCTTTATAAAACTATAATTTTTATTATGACTATTATCCTTCTAAAGAGAGGCCATTCTCAGGACTTATATTCTGAATAATTTATATTTAAGCATTCTTTTTTTTTTTTTGAGATGGAGTCTTGCTGTGTCACCCAGGCTGGAGTACAGTGGCATGATCTCTTGCTCACTGCAACCTCTGCCTCCTGGGCTCAAGTGATCCTCCCACTCCATCCTCCTGAGTAGCTGGAACTACAGGTGTGCACCACCTTGCCCAGATAACATTTGAATTTTTACTAGAGGAGATGGGGTTTCACCATGTCGCTTAGGCTGGTCTTGAACTCCTGGGCTCAAGCCATCTGCCACCTCAGCCTCCTAAAGTGTTGGAATTACAGGCTTGAGCCACTGTTCCTGGCCCAATTTCCTTATATGTTCTTTATTATATCACATTATATTTAGATAACATATTAATAATATTCTTTAGTAATTTTCCTTTTATAACCAGGAACAGAGATTTGAGCATCTACTGTTCCTTCCTACTAAAATGTCCTTCCCATGCAACCCTCCCATATTCTCCTCCTTCTTTTAAACCTACTTATCCTTTGACATCTGGCTGCAACATCCCACTCTCCGGGAACTTTTTTCTGTATTTTTGGGCACAGATCCTCCACT
This sequence comes from Pongo pygmaeus, assembly GCF_028885625.2. Classification (NCBI taxonomy): domain Eukaryota; kingdom Metazoa; phylum Chordata; class Mammalia; order Primates; family Hominidae; genus Pongo; species Pongo pygmaeus. Next base: position 164,653,601 of record NC_085930.1, on the reverse strand, counting down.
TACCCTGCTGTGTGGTTGAAAGGAGGAGAGATGATGTTTGGAGTTTGAATTGGCAGCACAAGGCAGATCTCTTGGAGCTGCACTCCTTATTGCTGGGTAGAAGGGGTAGGGAGGACAGGCAAAGATGAAAATTGGGCACATTCCCTGCTATAAGCTCCCTTCACTCACTGGTGGGTGGAGAAGAAGACAGAAGAGAGAATAAGATGAATTGGGGAGACTGGCAGCTCTGTGCTTCTTTGGGGGATGCCCTTTCTTAGACTGAATTTTGGACATCCTTATGTATGAAGGAATCGTGAGCAGACATATTCTGAAATCCATTTCCACTATTTAAAAAGTGTGGAAATCACTGGTTTAGAGACAATTAGCATAAGCCAAGGAATTTTTGGATGTTAGACCTATGCACAAGTTGATTAAATAAGAATTGTAAAATAAATCTGCTGTTTGTATGTCATCAAGAAACATCTTCAGATCAAATCAAATATGTTAACATTGGGCTAGAGTTCCAGATTGATGGCCACTGAGAGTTGAAATCTAATTACCAAATATTCATTCCTTTAGATGTTTTTTAAAATGGTCTTAATTTCCAATCAGCATTGTGTGCCCACTTTTAAAATGAAGGGATATATATCTATAAAAATGGAAATATGCCCATCCTGATACGAGAATAGGGAGGTAGAAAGGACTGAGGTTGGGAAGTCTGGATCTACTACTGGCTCTGCCATACTTAGTAGGGCTCTGTTTTGTTGTCTTTCTCTCTCTCTCCCTGTTTTATTCATGATTTGTTAGGTAGCAAAATTACCCAGATCTTAAGAAGGAAATCTTTAGAGTTAGATTTTTTGAGTTCAAATCCTAGTGCTGTTGCTTGATGGTTGTGGGACCTTGGGTAATTACTTAACCTTTCTGTGCTTCAGTTTGTCTATCAGAACAAAAGGGATAATAATTATACCTAGCCCTTTGGAGAGTTGAAAGGACTAAATAAAATAATACTTGCAAAATGCTTACCATGATACTTGGCCATAGGAAGTGTGAAAAAAAATCAGCAGTTATTACAAAGTGGCAGGCCCTGAGTTAATATTTTTTGGGCTAGCTCAGGTCCTGATTTGGCTGTCAAACTGCATGGATCTGTGGCTTTGAATGTGAATTACCAGGGTTCAGCTCTCTTTTTAGCAACACACCCTCGCCCCCCGCTGATACCATTTAAAAATTCTGGATAAAATAGAAAAATCATTTTCTTAAATAAAATGAACCAGTAAGAAAGTAATGAATACTCATGCCAAAAGCTCAGTGAAGAGGGTTCAGTTGAGCACTGAAGCTGGATTTGCCTTGAGGACATTTGCCAAACTGGGTTAACTTGAATTTCAGTTTTCATTGCCAGAAGGCATAAGGGACAAGAGAGAGTGAGACATCTGAGAAGGGGCCTTTTGGTTATAAAGCTGGGATTTCAAAAGGCTTCTGCTTCAATGTAAGTGTGAATTAGAAAAAAAAAAGAAACAAAATCACCATATTTTCTTTCTAACTTAAGAAGTCTGTAAGGAAGATCACCTATCACTGGTGCAGAGCAGGTGCCTGATTTCTTGGTCCTGAGAATTTGTGATTGTAAACCAGCTCTAATACAGGTATGCATCTGGAATTCACAATACCTATGAAGTCAGGAAAACCTCAAGATGCAGATTTGGTTTAAAGATTTCATACATTGGGCCGGGCACAGTGGCTCACGCCTGTGATCCCAGCACTTTGGGAGGCCAAGGCGGGCGGATCACTTGAGGTCAGGAGTTTGAGACCAGCCTGGCTAACATGGTGAAACCCTGTCTCTACTAAAAATACAAAAATTAGCTGGGCATGGTGGCGCACACTTGTAATTTCAGCTACGCAGGAGGCTGAGGCAGGAGAATCGCTTGAGCCCAGGACTGGGAGGTTGCAGTGAGCCGAGATTGTGCCACTGCACTCCAGCCTGGACAACAGAATGAGACTCCATCTCAAAAGAAAAAAAAGGATTTCATACATTGGAAGTGTTGCTGGTACTAAGCAGAACCCATTTTTTTTCCTTTTTTGGTGAAATCTATTTTTTATATCAGACTACAGAGAATTTCTGCCAATGAAATTAAAAGGCAAATGAGAATGTCTGTAAAACCAAAAACAGAATAAAAAACCTCCCCTAAACACAAGATATGAGCTGAAGATAAGAAATTATGAGGACTAACCAAGCTCCTTTTATTTTTTTATTTTTATTTTTCCAAGCTTATTTAAAAAATAACCAAATACAACTTGAAAAAATAAAAACGTAATAATTAAAAATAAGTCAGTGAATGAATTTATGAATAGGTAAATCCAAGCTGCATAGAAAATTAATCAAAAGAATTTGAGCTGGGCGCAGTGGCTCACGCCTGTATTCCCAGCACTTTGAGAGGCTGAGGCAGGTGGCTTACAAGGTCAGGAGTTCGAGACCATCCTGGCCAATGTGGTGAAACCCTGTCTCTACTAAAAATACAAAAAAAAAAAAAAAAAAAAAGAAAAAAAATTAGCCGGGTGTAATGGTGCGTGCCTGTAATCCCAGGTACTCAGGAGGCTGAGGCAGGAGAATCACTTGAACCCGGGAGGCAGAGGTTGCAGTAAGCCAAGATCGTGCCACTGCACTCCAGCCTGGGCAACAGGGTGAAGACTCCGTCTCAAAAAAAAAAAAAAAAAAAGAATCTGAACAAAATTTTAATTATTGCTACAGAAAAACAAAAGAGAAAGAAAATTGGAAAAGGCAACATTTAAAGAGATAATGGCTGAGAATTTTCAAGGATCAATAAAAAGCATCACTTGACATATTGATGAAGTCATATGAATTCCAGACAGAATAAGTAAAAAGAAATCCACACATAGACAAAATATAATTAAACTGCAGAACACAAAAGATAAAGAGAGGATCTTAAGCTTATCTTCAAAGACATGACAAATTATCCTGACAGTGTAACAATAGAAGCCAGAAGACAATAGAATATTATCTTTCATGTACTATGGGAAATTAACTGTCACTCTAGGATTCTATTTCATTAAAAAACAATCTTTAAAAAACAAGGACACAATAAAGGCCTTTCAGATGCGCAGAAACCTAAAGAATTTGTTCCAGCAGATCTTCACTAAAAGAGTAACACTTCAGGTAGAAGAAAATTATTTCCAGATAAAGGATCTTAAAAATAAGAAATAATGAAGAAGAAAGAAAGTTTAAGTTAAAACACATATTGACTGTATAAGGTAATAATGATATATTCAGTGGGAACTAGTAACATAAGTTGGAGAAGCAAAAGGAGTTAATGTGCTCTAAAATTCTTGTATAGTTTGGGAAGAGATTAGAGATAATGATTATTGAGACTTCGATAAGCAAAGTATGCATGTTAAAATGTCTAGGGCAACTACTAAAAATTAGGAAAAGAATGGATAACTTCCTAGCTAATGGAGAAAAATTAAATGAGAAAAATAACCTCAAGGAAATCAAGGGAGCTGTGAAAAAAGTAGAGAATAGGCAAGACAAATAGCAAGCACAAAATATGATGTTGAAATAAATTCCATTGTATCACTAATCATAATCTAAAGGAACCAAAGATTGTTAGAGTGGATGAAGAATTCAGCTGTATGCTACTTATAACAGAAATGTCCGGACTGGGAGTGGTGTCTCATGCCTGTAATCCCTGTACTTTGGGAGGCCGAGGCGGGCAGATCACCTGAGGTCAGGAGTTCAAGACCAGCCTGGCCAACATGGTGAAACCCCGTCTCTACTAAAAATACAAAAATTAGCCAGGCATGCGTCTGTAATCCCAGCTACTTGGGAAGATGAGGTAGGAGAATTGCTTGAACATGGGAGGCGGAGGTCGCTGTGAGCTGAGATCGCACTATCACACTCCAGCCTGGGGGACAGAGTGAGACTCCATCTCAAAAAAAAAAAAGGGTCTAAAATATAAGGATACAGAATGTTTAAAAGTAAAATAATAGAAAGGGAAATAGGTGACTAAAAACCAAAAGAAGCTGGCAATTTTGACATAAGACAAAATAGGCTTTAAATTGCAAAAAGCATTTTTAGCGATAAAGAGGGTCAATTGGTTAAAAAGTCTCAAATTATCAGAAAGATAAAATACTTATATATGCATCTTCAGGTAGCCTATAAAGAAAAGCCTATCAGATTAACAGCAGATTTCTCAGCAGAAACCCTATAAGCTAGAAGGGATTGGGGTCAAAGCCTATCAGATTAACAGCAGATTTCTCAGCAGAAACCCTATAAGCTACAAGGGATTGGGGTCCTATCTTTAGCCTCCTTAAACAAAACAATTATCAGGCAAGAATTTTGTATCCAGCAAAACTAAGCTTCATAAATGAAGGAAAGATACAATCTTTTTCAGACAAACAAATGCTGAGAAAATTCACCACTACTAAGCCAGCACAGTAAGAACTGCTAAAAGGAGCTCTAAATTTTGAAACAAATCCTTGAAATACAGCAAAACAGAACCTTCTTAAAGCATAAATCTCACAGGACATATATAACAATTACACACACACACAGACACACACACACACAGACACACACACACACACACACACACACAAAACCCCCCAAGGTATTCAGGCAACAAATACCATGATGAATAGAATAGTACCTCACATCTCAATACTAACATTGAATGTAAATGGCCTAAATGCTCCACTTAAAATATACAGAATGGCAGAATGATAAGAATTCACAAACTAACTATCCCCTGCCTTCAAGAGACTCACCTAACACAAAAGGACTCACATAAACTTAAGGTAAAGGGGTGAAAAAAGACATTCCATGCAAATGGACACCAAAAGCAAGCAAGAGTAGCTATTCTTGTATCAGATAAAACAACTTTAAAGCAACAGCAGTTAAAAAGACAAAGAGGGACATTATACAATGATAAAAGAATCAGTCCAACGGGAAAATGTCACAATTCTAAATATATATGCACCTAACACTGGAGCTCCCAAATTTATAAAACAATTACTACTAGACCTAAGAAATAAGGTAGATGGCAACACAATAATAATGGAGGACTGTAATACTCCACTGACAGCACCTAGACAGGTCATTAAGACAGAAAGTCAACAACAAAAAAATGGACTTATACCATACCCTAGAACAAACAGACTTAACAGATATTTACAGAATATTCTTCCCAATAACTGGAGAATATACTCGGCACATAGGACATTCTTTAAGATAAACCATATAATAGGCCACAAAATAAGTCTCAATAAATTTAAGAAAATTGAAATTATAGCAAGTAGTCTCTTAGACCACAGTGGAATAAAATTGGATATCCACTACAAAAGCAAGCCTCAAAACCATGCAAATACATGGAAATTAAATAACCTGCACCTGAATGGTTGTTAGGTCAACAATGAAATCAAGATGGAATTTTTTTTTCTTTTTTTTTTTGAGACAGAGTCTATCTCTGTCACCCAGGCTGCAGTGCAGTGGAGCGATTTCCGCTCACTGCAACCTCCACCTCCTGGGTTCAAGCGATTCTCCTGCCTCAGCCTCCTGAGTAGCTGGGATTACAGGCACCTGTGACCATGCCCAGCTAATTTTTGTGTTTTTAGTAGAGACAGGGTTTCACCATGTTGGCCAGGCTGGTCTCAAACTCCTGACCCTGTGATCCACCTGCCTTGGCATCCCAAAGTGCTGGGATTATAAACATGAGCCACCATGCTCGGCCCAAGATGGAAATTAAAAAAATTATTTGAACTGAATGATAATAGTGACACAACCTATCAAAACCTTTGGGATACAACAAAGGCAACGCTAAGAGGAAAGTTCATAGCATTAAATACCTAAATAAAAAAGTCTGAAAGAGCACAAATAGACAATCTAAGGTCACACCTCAAGGAACTAGAGAAACAGGAACAAACCAAACCCAAACCTAGCAGAAGAAAAGGAATAATGAAGATCAGAGCAGAATGAAATGAAATGGAAACAAAACAAAACAAAACAAAGCAAAACAAAAAACAATAAAAAAGGTAAATGAAACAAAAAGCTGTTTCTTTGATAAGATAAACAAAATTGATAGACCAATAGTGAGATTAACCAATAAAAGAAAAGAGATGATTCAAATAAGCTCAATTAGAGATGAAATGGGAGATATTACAACTGATACCACAGAAATACAAAAGATCATTCAAGGCTGCTATGAACACCTTTATGTGCATAAACTAGAAAACCTAGAGAAGATGGATAAATTCCTGGAAATACACAATCCTCCTAGATTAAACCAGGAAGAAATAGAAACTCTGAACAGACCAATAACAAATAGCAAGATTGAAATGGTAGTAAAAAAATTGCCAACAAAAAAAGTCCAGGACCAGATGGATTCACAGCTGAATTCTATCAGACATTCAAAGAAGAATTGGCACCAATCCTATTGACACCATTCCAAAAGCTAGAGAAAGAGGGAATCCTCCCTAAATCATTCTATGAAGCCAGTATCACCCTAATACCCAAAACAGGAAATGACATACCAAAAAAAGAAAATCACAGACCAATATCCTTGATGAACATAGATGCAAAATTCCTCAACAAAATACTAGCTAACCGAATCCAACAGCATATCAAAAAGATAATCCACCATGATCAAGCAGTTTTCATACTAGGGATGCATGGATGGTTTCACATGTGCAAATCAATAAATATGATACACCACATAAACAGAATTAAAAACAAAAATCACATGATTATCTCAATAGACTCAGAAAAAGCATTTGACAAAGTCCAGCATTCTTTTATGATTAAGACCCTCAGCAAAATTGCCATAGAAGGGACATACATTAAGGTAATAACAGGACATCTAGGCTGGGCACAGTGGCTCACGCCTGTAATCCCAGCACTTTGGGAGGCCAGGGCGGGTGGATCATCTGAGGTCAGGAGTTCGAGACCAGCCTGACCAACATGGAGAAATCCTGTCTCTACTAAAATACAAAATTAGCTGGGTGTGGTGGTGCATGCCTTAATCCCAGCGACTCAGGAGGCTAAAGCAGGAGAATCACTTGAACCTGGGAGGCGGAGGTTGCGGTGAGCCGAGATCGCGTCATTGCACTCCAGCCTGGGCAACAGGAGCGAAACTCTGTCTCAAAAAGAAAAAAAGAAAGACATCTATGACAAACCCACAGCCACCATTATACTGAATGGAGAAAAATCAAAAGCCTTCCTCCTGAGAACGGGAACAAGACAAGGATGACCACTTTCACCACTTCTTTATTTTTTTGAGACAGAGTCTCACTCTTTTGCCCAGGCTGCAGGGCAGTGCCACGATCTCGGCTCAGTGCAACCTCCGTCTCCCAGGTTCAAGCAGTTCTCCTGCTTCAGCCTCCCGAGTAGCTGAGATTACAGGCATGTGCCACCATGCCCAGCTAATTTTGTATTTTTAGTAGAGATGAGGTTTTACCACGTTGGCCAGGCTGGTCTTGAATTCCCGACCTCAGGTGATCAGCCCACCTTGGCTTCCCAAAGTGCTGGGATTACAGGCATGAACTACTGTGCCCAGCCCACTTTTACCACTTTTATTCAACATAGTACTGGAAATCCTAGCCAGAACAATCAGACAAGAGAAAGAAATAAAGGGTATCCATGTTGGTAAAGAGGAAGTCTAACTGTGGTTTTTTGCCGATGATATGATTGTACACCTAGAAAATCCTAAATACTCATCCAAAAAACTCCTATAACTGATAAATTCAGCCAAGTTTCAGGATACAAAATTAGTGTACACAAATCGGTAGCTCTGCTATACATGAACAGCGACCAAGCTGAGAATCAAATCAAGAACTCAACCCCTTTTACAATAGCTGGAAAAAAAACCAACTTAGGAATATACCTAACTAAGGAAGTAAAGGACTTCTACAAGGAAAATAACAAAACACTGCTGAAAGAAATTACAGAAAACACAAACAAATGGAAACACATCCCAGGCTTACGGATGGGTAGAATCAATATTGTGAAAATGACCATACTGTCAAAAGCAATCTACTGATTTAATGCACTTCCCATCAACATACCACCGTCATTCTTAGAACTAGAAAAAACAATCCTAAAACTTATATGAAACCATAAAAAAGCCCACATAGCCAAAGCAAGACTTAGAAAAAGAACAAATCTGGAGGCATCCTATTACCTGACTTCAAGCTATACTACAAGGCCATAGTCACCAAAACAGCACGGCACTGGTATAAAAATAGGCACATAGACCAATGGAGCAGAATAGAGGACCCAGAAAGAAAGCCAAATATTTACAGCCAACTGATCTTCAACAAAACAAACAAAACATGGGGAAAGGACACCCTGTTCACCAAATGGTGCTAGAATAAATGGCAAACCACATGTAGAAGAATGAAACTGGATGCTTCTCTTTCACCTTATATAAAAATCAACTGAAGATGGATCAAAGACTTAAATCCAAGACCTGAAACTTTACAAATTCTGGAAGATAACATTGGAAAAACCCTTCTAGACATTGGCTTAGGCAAAGACTTCATGACCAAGAACCCAAAAGCAAATGCAACAAAAAGAAATATAAATAGATGGGACTTAATTAAACTAAAAAGCTTCTGCACAGCAAAAGAAATAATCAGCAGGGTAAACAGACAACTCACTGAGTGGGAGAAAATCTTCACAATCTATGTCTCTGACAAAGGACTAATTATCCAGAATCCACAAGGAACTCAAATAAATCATCAAGAAGAAAACAAACAATCCCATCAAAAAGTGGGCTAAGGACATGAATAGACAATTCTCAAAAGAAGATATACAAATGGGCAACAAACATATGAAAAAATGCTCAGTGTCACTAATGATCAGGGAAATGCAAATCAAAACCACAATACAATACCACCTTACTCCTGCAAGAACAGCAATAATAAAAAAATCAAAAAACAATAGATGTCAGTGTGGATGTGGTGAAAAGGGAATACTTTTACACTGTTGGTGGGAATGTAAACTAATACAACCACTATGGAAAATAGTGTGGAGATTTCTTAAAGAACCAAAAGTAGATCTACTATTTGATCCAGTAATCCCACTACTGGGTATCAACCCAGAGCAAAAGAATCCATTATATGAAAAAGATACTTGAACACACATGTTTATAGCAGCATAATTCACAAATGCAAAAATATGGAAACAGCCCAAATGCCCATCAATCAATGAGTGGATAAAGAAAATGTAGGCCAGGCACGGTAGCTCACGCCTGTAATCCCAGCACTTTGGGAGGCTGAGGTGGGTGGATCATGAGGTCAGGAGTTCAAGACCAGCTTGACTAATATGGTGAAACCTCATCTCTACTAAAAATAAAAAATTAGCCAGGCATCATGGTGCATGCATGTAGTCCCAGCTACTCGGGAGGCTGAGACAGGAGAATTGCTTGAGCTCAAGAAGCGGAAGTTGCAGTGAGCCGAGATTGCGCCACTGCACTCCAGACAGAGTGACAGGCTGTCTGGAAAAAAAAATAAAAGAAGACAATGTAGTACATTTATACCATGGAATACTACTCAGCCATAAAGAGGAATGAAATAATGGCATTTACAGCAACCTGGGTGGATTTGGAGAACATTATTCTTTTTCTTTTTCGTACTAAACCAAAGTGCTACAAGCTATATTTCAAAAAAGCACATGACATAATAATGTCTACCAAAAAGTACAAGAGTTCAAATCCCCTAATTCACTCCACAAGCAACCTCTCTTCCAGTTTTTATTATCATATATTGGATTTGCTTATTCTTTTTTTTAAATTAATTTTTTTATTATACTTTAAGTTGTAGGGTACATGTGCACAATGTGCAGGTTTGTTACATATGTATACATGTGCCATGTTGGTGTGCTGCACCCATTAACTTGTCATTTACATTAGGTATATCTCCTAATGCTATCCCTCCCCCCTTCCCCAACCTCACGACAGGCCGCAGTGTTTGATGTTCCCCTTCCTGTGTCCAAGTGTTCTCATTGTGGAGAACATTATTCTAAGTGAAGTAATTCAGCAATGGAAAACCAAACATCATATGTTCTCACTCATAGTGGGAGCTAAGCTATGAGGATTCAAAAGCATAAGAATGACACTATGGACTTTGGGGACTCAGGGGAAAGGGTAGAAGGAGGGTGAGGGATAAAAGACTGCACTACACATTGGGTACAGTGTACTCTCCTCAGGTGATGGGTGCACCAAAATCTCAGAAATCACCACTAAAGAACTTATTCATGCAACCAAACACCACTTGTTTTCCAAAAAACTTTTGGAAAAAAAACTTCTATGCATCTAGGGATAATATGACTTCAAATATATTTGAAATATATAGTCATGAAATAACATGACTTCAAAATATATTCAGCAAAAAATTGAGAGAACTACAATGATAAATACATATATTTCTGGTGAGATTTTAATATACTTCCTCAGTACTTGGTAAAATGGGGAAAATATCTGCTAACATACAAGATGATATAGTTTGAATATATGTCCCTGCCAAATATAATGTTGAATTGTAATCCCCAGTGTTAGAGTTAAGGTCGGGTGGGAGGTATTTGGGTCATCCCTCATGGCTTGGTGATGTCCTTGCAATAGTAAGTGAGTTCTTGAAAGATCTGGTTGTTGTAAATTGTGGCACCTCCCCCCCACACTCACTCTCTTGCTCCTGTTTCTGCCATGTGAGACACCTGCTTTTGCTTCACCTTCCACCATGAGTTAAGAGTTTCTTGTGACCTCCCTAGATGCAGATGCTGGTGCCATGCTTCCTGTACATCCTTCAGAACCATAGCCAATTAAACCTCTTATAAATTACCCAATCTGAGGTATTTCTTTATAGCAATGCAAGAATGGCCTAACACAGAAAATTGGTTCTGAGAGTGCAGTATTGCTATAGCAATATGGGGTATTTCACCTGAAAATGTGGAAGCACCTTAGGAACTGGGTAACAGGCAGAGGTTGAAAGAGTTTAGAGGGCTCAGAAGAAGGAAGGAAGATGATGGAAAATTTGGAACTTCTTAAAGACTGGTTAAATTGTTGTGACCAAAAGGGTGATAGTGATATGGACAGTGAAGTTCAAGCTAAAGCGGTCTCAGATGGAAATGAGGAACTTACTGGGAGCTGGAGTAAAGGTTATGCATGTTATGCCTTAGCAAAAAAATTTGGCTACATTCTGTTCATGCCCTAGGGATCTATAGACACTTTAACTTCAGAGTGATGATCTAGGGTATTTGGTGGAATGAATTTCTGAGCAGTAGTGTTCAAGTTGTGACCTGGCTGCTTCTAACAGCCTATGCTCAGAAGTGGGAGCAAATAAATGACTTAAAGTTGGAATTTATATTTAAATAGCAAGCAGAGCTTTAGAGTGTGGAAAATTCACAGCCTGGCCTTATGGTAGAGAAAGAAAATGCTTTTTTTGGGAGAGGAATTCAAGCAGGTTGTGGAGCAACACCTTGCCAGAGATATTTTCATAACTGAAAGGGAGCCAAGTGCTAATTGCCAAGACAAGGGTAGAAGAGCCTTGAGGCATATCAGATATCTAAGACCGCAGCCCCTCTCATCACAGGCCTGAGACCTAGGAGGACTGAAGAGTTTTGTGGGCCAGGTCCAGGGCCCTGCTGTTCATGGCAGCCTTGGGACGCTGCCCCCTGCATCCCGGCTGCTCCGGCATTAGCCTCTGCTCAAAGAGCCTCAGATACAGCTTGGACTGCTGCTTCAGAGATTTCAAGCCATAAGCTTTGGTGGCTTCCATGTGGCATTAAGCCTGTAGATGTGCAGAGTGCAAGAGTGAATGAGGCTTGGTAGCCTCCCCCTAGATATCACAGGATTTACAAGAAAGTCTGGATGCCCAGGCAGAAGCCTGCTGCAGGGACAGAGTCCTCACAGAGAACCTCTACTAGGGCAGTATGGAAGGGAAATGTGGGGATGGAGCTCCCACACACTGTCCCCACCAGGACACTGCCTAGCGGAACTGTGGGAAGGGGGCCAACTGTCTTCCAGACCCTGGAATGGTAAAGCCACAGGCAGCTTGTATACTGCTCCAGGAAAAGCCACAGGCTCCCAACAACCTGTAACAGCAGCTGCAGAGGCTGAACACTGCAAAGCCATAGAGGCAGTGCTGCCCAAGGTCTTGGGAGCCCACTTCTTGCACCAATGTTCCCTGAATGTGGGTCATGGAGTCAAAGGAAATTACTTTGGAGCTTTAAGATTTGACGACTGCCCTGCTGGGTTTTGAGCTTGCATGGGGCCTGTAGCCCCTTTCTTTTGGTCAATTTCTGCCTTTTGGAACAAGAATGTTTTCTTAATGTTGATACCACCCCTGTATCTTGGAAGTAGAGAACTCGCTTCGATTTTACAGGCTCATAGGTGGAAGGAACTCATTTCCCGATGAGACCTTGGACTTGGGACTTTTGACTAGGTTGATGCTGGAATGAGTTAAGATTTTGGGAGACTGTTGGGAAGACACGATTGTATTTTGCAATATAAGGAGGACACGAGATTTGGGGGGCCAAGGTCTGAATGATATAGTTTGAATACATGTCCCGGCCAAATCTCATGTTCAATTGTAATTTGCAGTATTGGAGGTGGGGCCTGGTGGGAGGTGTTTGGGTCATGGGGAAGGATGACATGGTGCTGTCATGCCTTGGTGCTATCCTCACGATAGTAAGTTCTTGTGAGATCTGGTTGTTGCAAAGTGTGGCACCCCCCATCGTACTCTCTTGCTCCTGCTCCTGCCATGTCAGATGCCTGCTCCCACTTTATCTTCCACCATTAGTAAAAGCTTCCTGGGGCCTACCCAGAAGCAGATGCTGGTGCCATACTTCCTGTACAGCCTGCAGAACCATGAGCTAATCAAACCGCTTTTCTTATAAATTACCCAGTCTCAGGTATTTATGCCAATGCAAGAATGGCCTAACACACAAGATTTGAACGAAGTAACTAATAAGTTTGAGCTGATAGACATGAAGATCACACCTCCCAACTTCAGAATACACATTCTTTTCAAACACACTAGAACGTTTATGAAAAGTGACCTCAAACTGTGTCATCAAGCAAGTTGTAATTATCAAAGGATTAGTGTCATATGGACTAAATCTCTGACCACAGTGGAATTAAACTAGAAAGTATAACCAAAAGATTACTATGAATAGTTGTAGAAATGTGTTTCAAAATAACCTTGGGTTTAAAAAGAAGCTGTAATAGCATTCAGAAAATATTTTTAACTGAATGATAACAAAAATATTATGAGTCAAAACTTGGGGGTTGGGGAAGTAGCTAACACATGCTTAACCTTAATTACTTATATTAAAAAAGATGAAAACCTGAAAACAGTTAAATGTTGAAATTAGAAGGTTAGAAAAAGATGCAAAATAGGCGTAAAGAAAACAAATGGAAGGCTAAGTGCAGTGGCTCAGGCCTATACTCCTGGCAGTTTGGGAACTGAGGTGGGAGGATTGCTTAGGCCAGGAGTTCTAGACTAGCTTGGGCAACACAGTGAGACCCCATTTCCACAAAAAATTAGCTGGGCATGGTGGTGTACACCTGTACTTCTAGCTACTTGGAAGGCTGAGGCATAAGGATCCCTTAATCCTAGGAGGTTGAGGCTGCAGTGAGCCATGATCATGCCACTGCACTGCAGCCTGGACAACAGAGTGCGACTCTGTCTCTTAAAAAAAAAAAAAAAAAAAAAAAAAAAAAAAAAAAGGGGGCCGGATGTGGTGGCTTATTCTTGTAAACATAGCACTTTGGGAGGTTGAGACAGGCAGATCGCTTGAGCTCAGGAGTTCCAGACCAGGCTGGGCAACCTGACGAAATCCTGTCTCTACAAAAAATACAAAAATTAGTTGGGTGTGGTGGCTCAGGAGGCTGAGGTGGGACAATCATCGCTTGACCCTGGGAGGCAGAGATTGCCATGAGCTGTGATTGTGCCACTGCCCACCAACTTGGATGACAGATTGAGACTCTGTCTCAAAAAAAAAAAAAATAGAATAAAATAAAAAGAAAGCAGATGGAAGGAAATGATAGTAATAATTCGATGTTATTCAATGGAGATTACTGTAAAAGCTAGCAATGTTGACAAATACCTGGTGAGATTGATTTAAAAACAAGAGAGGCACAAATAAGCCATATTAGGAATTAGAGAACAGATGTTGTAGATATTAAAATTATATGAATAATATTATGAACAACTTCATGCTAAAACATTTGAAAGCTTAGAGAAAATGAATAAATATCTAGACAAATATAACTTACCAGAACTGACTTAGAAAAAATAGAAAGCCTGAATAATGCTATAATTCATAACTAAAATAAACCAGTAGTTAAATATTTCTTCTTAAACAAAAGTTCAGGCCCAACTGGTTTTACTAGCAAATTCCACCTAATTCTTCCAGGAAATAGAAACTCATTTTGTAAAGCTATGATAACTTCGATCTAAAAACCTTTTGAGAGCAATATGAGAAATGGAAATTATAGACCAGCCTTGCTTGGGAACATAAATGTAAAAATCATAAAACATGAGCAATTCAAGTCCAGTAATGCATAAAAGACGGAAGAAGACTCCTTCAAGCTCTGGATACATATTATATTCTCTAAACCAGCCCTTTCAAATGCAGCATCCTGGGTGTCTTTGGAGGGTCGATTGCGCCCCATTGCTTAACTAGCTCAGAGCATTTTCAGCTCCTGATTGCGTTAGAGAAAAGAAAACACACCAGGAACTTGGGATTTAGTGGTGTCTCCTGTGAGCCTTAAAAAATGAACAAAGTACCCTTTTATTCTTTCCCTTTGTGTACATAGCTGGGAGGGGGCTAGGCTGTGGAATTAGGCTGTTTGCAGAGGTCTTTAACAACCAGTTTGGTGGTGCTTAGAAACCTGCGGGAAGTGGGGGAGGGGCCTATGGTGGGGGAGACCATCTGCTGGGTGGCGGGTGACATGGGAGCCCTCTGGACCTGACCCAGGCTTCTGAACTGCTTTAGAAGCTGTCAGTTTGGGGCTGGGCCAGATAAGAGGATCCCTGGCCCCTCCCACCCCATCCCTGCCCTGTGTAATTCTCTTACTTTGTCTTAAAATTAATGGAGAAATGAGAAAGGAGCAACTTTGTTTGAAATCTTAGTTTTTAACTGGATTTAAATTCTCAAGTTTTAGGGATATCTGGGTGCAAAATTCCCAAACATACATTATGTCAGAGGCCGAAGTACAGGATATAGTTTTGAGACCTGTTTTTCTGTGCCTTCCTGTTCCTGCTTGTTGTTTTATGAATATTACTGTCAGAGCTTATTAATTTTGCCTTTTATCTCTCAGCAAGGCTTAAGGAGAAGGAAATGAGCACTTCTCCATATAAGTAAAATGCTACACAACTGATACCTGACAGTTCATTTTGTGGTTTTTCAGGGTTATTTTAATTTATAATAAAAGATGAATGGATTGGGATATTAGGGAGGAGTTTTCCATAATCCTTATTAATGGAATATTGACTATTAAAATTGGAAATGTTTTGAAGAGCATCTCATTCACTGCCATCCTTTTTTGTGACATAGATGAGGCAGCTGAAGCAGAGGGTTGTGAAGAGATTGACCCTGAAACACAGTGTTAGTAGGAGGTAGGATTGGGCTGCAGCTCTGGGTTTTTGACTTCCAGTCAGGTGTTTGTCCATTGTCGCTTGATACCTTACTACATCCCATGAACTAGTAATTCCTTTTCCATCAAAGAGGCAGGCATGTGCATTACGTTTTAATTTCTGGCCAGATCTTCCCATTCCAACATTCTCCAAATGCTGTTAGCAATTTGGAGAACACACACACCTCTCAGACATTTTTTACCATGATATCTTGCAAGTAAACTTGGTCTTGGTGTTTCTGAACTTGGTCCAAGTAGCTCACTCAAATTTCATTTCAAAGTAGCCATCCACCATCTTATACCCAAAGGAGTGACACTTTGCTCTGATCATCTCTAATCTATACACTCCAGAGGCTCCTGCTGGAGGGACAAGGTATGCATTTTTTGAATAAGTAATGTTTCATTTAGTTGTCTCCTCCTGTCTCTTCTCCTTGGTTCATAGTAGAGTTGGGGTGAATGGTGGATGTGGGAAGAATTAGAGTCTTTTCTGTCCTGAGTAATTCAACTCTAGGTTCTTTTTATAGGGAAACAGAATGTCAGGGAGGAAATGGTGCCGGATGTGGAGTGTTGCTCTGGACTGGGGACAGTGGATTTAGAGTCAGGAGATGTGGGTTTGCAACCTGCTGTTTCCATTTAGTCTTATTTGTTAATAATGTGGAACTCACAGGGCTATTGTAAGGGCTTTTTTTTTTTTTTTTTTTTTAAAGACAAGATATAAATGGAAAATTGTGTAAATCATGAAGTGATTTACAAATAATATATTATTAATAAGGAATGGAAAGGGAGTATTGGTTTTTATGGAAAAGGGTACCGAAGGAGACTGGGCTCTGGTGGTGATAAAGTAGAGAGAAAGAGGTGGAGACAGCAGTCAGGGTGTAATAGACAAATTCCTCTACTTAGAAGAAAAAAAAAAAGAGCCTGTTCTTCCCATAAAGTTATTTATTTATTTATTTATTTATTTATTTATTTATTTATTTATTGACATTATCGCTCTCCCGCCCAGGCTGGAGTGCAATGGTGCCACCTCGGCTTACTGCTACCTCCGTCTCTTGGGTTCAAGAAATTCTCCTGCCTCAGCCTCCCGAGGAGCTGGGATTACAGGCATCCGCTACCTCGCCTGGCTAATTAAAGTTATCTTTTAAAGATTTACCTTTTTTTTTCTTTTTAGCACAGTATTATAATTCTGATTTCCATATATGAACTGGGATAATTTGTCTTTTAAGCCATTCAAGTGGCTTGAACAAATCTGTAGTGTTTCATAAAACTCAGGTTAAAGCAGCAATACAGATTTGCCTCACATTTGAAAATAGCTAAAGGAATTCTAAAGCTGAAGAAAAGGTTTTGTGTTTTGCTTTGCTTAAATACACCTTCACACAGTCTGGGGGAATCCTTTTCAGCCAGGACAAAGGGCTTGAATGCATCATATCCCTAGGGAAAGCCCAAGAAAGAAAATACTGAGTCATATATTTGAACTCAGAGAGGACTTGTTAAAAACTTGCCCAAGGTCCCCTGTGAGTCGGTTGTTAGAACTGAAACCAGAATAGAGAGCTCATGATGGCCAGATGGGTCCTCTTTACATTTTGCTATGCTGACATATTTCATCAGTCAGGACTCTAGGTGCAAGTGACAAAAAACCCAACTCAATGTGGCTTACACAAAACTAAATAAAACAAAAAAGAGAATGTACTGGCTTATTTAATTAAAAGGTGCAAGGACAGATCTAGCTTCAGGTGTGGCAAATGATATTACCAGGACTTGGTTTGTTTCCATTTCTCTGGGTTGGATCCAACCTCCACAAATTTTTCCACTATATTGACAACGTGGTGGCCAGGAGCTTTAGGTCTTGAGACTTAGACCTTGCAACTTCAAGTCAAAGTGAAAAGGAAGTTTTTTTTTTTTTTTTTTTTTCCCAAGAGTTCAAACAGAAATCTGCGCCTTACTCTGAGTGATCTGAAACAGGCCGTGTGGATCTCCTATACTGTGGCCTAGTGGATGCAATACTCTGATTTGCAACCTAAGCCACATGCCTACCTGAATCAGAGGATGAAGCTGACAGCACCTGAATCTTCTGAACAGAGAGTGGGAGGAGGAATTTCCCAGAGGAAAACTGGGGTGCTATTTCTAGAAGAGCGAAAAATCAGCAGATGTTCACCGTGGTGGAGTTTTCTTAAAGGGAGCTTTAATTCTAGTAAGTGGGTGTGGGTGTGAAGGATTTTCTTTTTCATTGTCGAGTTTTAAAAGTATTGACAAATGATTATTACTCAAAGTACTTCCCAGTTTTCTTAGTTAAAAGTGCCATCCTTGAATTTCTAATATTCTTCATTGGTGGTGTCCCTACTGCCACATATGACTTGTTTGGTATTGGCAATTTTGGTCATGTTAACTATAACTAAAAATGTCAGAAATAAAGAAATTTTACATGATTTTTACATGATTTTACATGATTACAAAAGTTACTTATCACTTATAAAATGAGCTTAGGCGCATTTTTAGCTTTTAAGCTATATTTTTAGTCCATTTGCTGCATGAGTCCTCTGCACCCTTACATGGTTCTGTTTATTTATTATTTTTGCATTAGGATTTTTTGTGTTTGGTGTCTTTGAGTAGAGTCCATTACAATTTCTTTTTCAAATCAGATTTATGTTCTGTAGAACTATATTTGTTGATATGCCTAGAGGGTTGCAACATATTAGTAGTTATTAAGCAAAAGAAGTAGACTTATAATATCTAATTTGTGTTAGCAAAAAAAAAAAAAGACCACAGTGCCCATGGTCATTGTCTCTAGGGGATAAGTAATATCACATTGAATAGTTTTTTGAGTTTTTCTGTGCTTTTCAAGCTTGTAAACATGGAGCCATATTTTAAAACTAGTTTTTTGTTTTTTTTTTTTTGAGACAGTTTTTTGCTCTGTTGCCCAGGCTGGAGTGTAGTGGCACGATCTCAGCTCACTGCAACCTCTCCCTCCCGGGTTCAAACCATTCTCCTTCCTCAGCCTCCTGAGTAGCTGGGATTACAGGTGCATGCTAACACAACTGGCTAATTTTTATATTTCACCATGTTGACCAGGCTGGTCTTAAACTCCTGACCTCAAGTGATCTGCCCACCTCGGCCTCCCAAAGTGCTGGGATTACAGGCATGAGCCACCGCACCCAGCCTTAAAGCTAATTTTAATAACAATCAGTTATTTCCTTACATGGTGTTCCTTATTCATTGTCAGTTATTTTGTGAATCATTGTAAGGATTCAGAATCTAATTTTTTTTTTCATTGATAAGCTGGACTTCATTAAAATTAAAAGTTTTTGCTCCGCAAAAGACACTGTTAGTGACAAGTCACAGTTTGGGAGAAGATATTTGCAAGAGATGTATCTAATAAAGGACTCTTGTCCAAAATACATTTTTAAAAAACTCTTAAAACTTAGGCCGGGTGCAGTGCTTCACGCCTATAATCCCAGAACTTTGGGAGGCTGAGGTGGGTGGATCACTTGAGGCCAGGAGTTTGAGACCAGCCTGTTCAACATAGTGAAACCCCATCTCTACTAAAAAAATACAAAATTTCGCCAGGCATGGTGGCATGTGCCTGTAGTCCTTGCTAGTTGGGAGGCTGAGGCAGAAGAATTGCTTGAACCTGGGAGGCAGAGGCTGCAGTGAGCCAAGATGGTGCTAGTGCACTCCAGTCTGGGTGACAGAGTGAGACTCCATCTCAAAACAAAAACGAAACCAACCAACCAGACAAACAAATACTTCTTAAAACTTAATAAATAATCTGATTAAAAATTTTTAAAAAGGCCAGGAATGATGGCTGGCATCTGTAATCCCAGTACTTTGGGAGGCTGAGGCAGGAAGATCCCTTGAACCCAGAAGTTTGAGACCAGCCTGGGCAACATATGGGACCCTGTCTAGGCAAAAAGGTAAAAAATTAGCCAGACATGGTGGTTCACACAGGTGGTCCCAGCTACTCAGGAGGCTGAGATGGGAGGATTGGATTGTTTGAGCCCTGGAGGTCGAGGCTGCTGTTGAGCCTTGATTATGCCACTGTACTTCAGCCTGGGTGACAGAGTGAGACCCTGTCTCAAAATACATAAATGAATGAATGAATGGATGAATGAATGACACCTCACTGAAGAAGATATACTAGTGGCAAACAAGTATATGAAAAGGTGCTTCGCATCACAGATCATTAGCAAAATGGAAATTAAAACAGCAATGAGTACCACCACATAGCTATTAGAAAGGCCAAAATCCAGAACACTTGTAACACCAAATGCTGGCAAAGATGTAGAGCAACAGGAACTATCATTTATTGCTGGCAGCAATGCAAAATGATACAAAATATCTTATACTTTAGAAGATAGCTTGGCTGTTTCTTACAAACTAAACATACTCTTAACACAGTCCAGCAGTCACCCTCCTTGGTATTACCCAAGTGAGTTGAAAACTTATATCCACACAAAAACTTGCACATGGATGTTTGCAGCATCTGTAGTTATAAGCTTCAAAATTTGGAAGCAACTAAGATGTTCATCAGTAGCTCAGTGGATAAATAAACTGTGGTAGATCCAGACAATGGAATATTATTTAGTGCTAGGATGAAATGAGCTCTCAAGCCATGAAAAGATGTAGAACATTAAATGCATATCACCAAGTGAGAGAAGCCAATTGGAAAAGGCTGTGTACTGTGTGATTCCAACCATAAGACATCCCGGAAAAGGCAAAACTATGGAGACAGTAAAAAATATCAGTGCTCGTCAGGGGCTAAGGGGGAGGGAGGGAGAATGCAGATCATAGCGGACTTTAGGGCAATGAGACTATTTTGTATGGTACCATAATTAATCTGTATGTTTAAAAAAGAGCATAAATCTGCAGATTCTATTTATAAGATGCAAATGCTTATAGAGTTCTGAATGTGTAACATATTATATTACCTAGACCTCTTAGGAGGTGGAATATTTTGTAAGTCTTTTTTTTTTTTGAATTTTTTGAATTTTTATTTTAATTAATTAATTAATTTATTTATTATTATTATACTTTAGGTTTTATGGTACATGTGTGCAATGTGCAGGTTAGTTACATATGTATACATGTGCCATGCTGGTGCACTGCACCCACTAACTTGTCATCTAGCATTAGGTATATCTCCCAATGCTATCCCTCTCCCCTCCCCCAACCCCACAACAGTCCCCGAAGTGTGATGTTCCCCTTCCTGTGTCCATGTGCTCTCATTGTTCAATTCCCACCTGTGAGTGAGAATATGCGGTGTTTGGTTTTTTGTTCTTGTGATAGTTTACTGAGAATGATGATTTCCAATTTCATCCATGTCCCTACAAAGGACATGAACTCATCATTTTTTATGGCTGCATAGTAGTCCATGGTGTATATGTGCCACATTTTCTTAATCCAGTCTATCATTGTTGGACATCTGGGTTGGTTCCAAGTTTTTGCTATTGTGAATAATGCCGCAATAAACATACGTGTGCATGTGTCTTTATAGTAGCATGATTTATATATAGTCCTTTGGGTATATACCCAGTAATGGGATGGCTGGGTCAAATGGAATTTCTAGTTCTAGATCCCTGAGGAATCGCCACACTGACTTCCACAAGGGTTGAACTAGTTTACAGTCCCACCAACAGTGTAAAAGTGTTCCTATTTCTCCACATCCTCTCCAGCACCTGTTGTTTCCTGACTTTTTAATGATTGCCATTCTAACTGGTGTGAGATGGTATCTCATTGTGGTTTTGATTTGCATTTCTCTGATGGCCAGTGATGGTGAGCATTTTTTCATGTGTTTTTTGGCTGCATAAATGTCTTCTTTTGAGAAATGTCTGTTCATGTCCTTTGCCCACTTTTTGATGGGGTTGTTTGTTTTTTTCTTGTAAATTTGTTTGAGTTCATTGTAGATTCTGGATATTAGCCCTTTGTCAGATGAGTAGCTTGCGAAAATTTTCTCCCATTTTGTAGGTTGCCTGTTCACTCTGATGGTAGTTTCTTTTGCTGTGCAGAAGCTCTTGAGTTTAATTAGATCCCATTTGTCAATTTTGGCTTTTGTTGCCATTGCTTTTGGTGTTTTAGACATGAAGTCCTTGCCCATGCCTATGTTGTGAATGGTAATGCCTAGGTTTTCTTCTAGGGTTTTTATGGTTTTAGGTCTAACGTTTAAGTCTTTAATCCATCTTGAATTGATTTTTGTATAAGGTGTAAGGAAGGGATCCAGTTTCAGCTTTGTACATATGGCTAGCCAGTTTTCCCAGCACCATTTATTAAATAGGGAATCCTTTCCCCATTGCTTGTTTTTCTCAGGTTTGTCAAAGATCAGATAGTTGTAGATACGTGGCGTTATTTCTGATGGCTCTGTTCTGTTCCATTGATCTATATCTCTGTTTTGGTACCAGTACCATGCTGTTTTGTTTACTGTAGCCTTGTAGTATAGTTTGAAGTCAGGTAGCGTGATGCCTCCAGCTTTGTTCTTTTGGCTTAGGATTGACTTGGCGATGCGGGCTCTTTTTTGGTTCCCTATGAACTTTAAAGTAGTTTTTTCCAATTCTGTGAAGAAAGTCATTGGTAGCTTGATGGGGATGGCATTGAATCTGTAAATTACCTTGGGCAGTATGGCCATTTTCACGATATTGATTCTTCCTACCCATGAGCATGGAATGTTCTTCCATTTGTTTGTATCTCCTTTTATTTCATTGAGCAGTGGTTTGTAGTTCTCCTTGAAGAGGTCCTTCACATCCCTTGTAAGTTGGATTCCTGGGTATTTTATTCTCTTTGAAGCAATTGTGAATGGGAGTTCACTCATGATTTGGCTCTCTGTTTGTCTGTTATTGGTGTATAAGAATGCTTGTGATTTTTGTACATTGATTTTGTATCCTGAGACTGCTGAAGTTGCTTATCAGCTTAAGGAGATTTTGGGCTGAGACAATGGGGTTTTCTAGATATACAATCATGTTGTCTGCAAACAGGGACAATTTGACTTCCTCTTTTCCTAATTGAATACCTTTTATTTCCTTCTCCTGCCTAATTGCCCTGGCCAGAACTTCCAACACTATGTTGAATACAAGTGGTGAGAGAGGGCATCCCTGTCTTGTGCCAGTTTTCAAAGGGAATGCTTCCAGTTTTTGCCCATTCAGTATGATACTGGCTGTGGGTTTGTCATAGATAGCTCTTATTATTTTGAGATACGTCCCATCAATACCTAATTTATTGAGAGTTTTTAGCATGAAGCGTTGTTGAATTTTGTCAAAGGCCTTTTCTGCATCTATTGAGATAATCATGTGGTTTTTGTCTTTGGTTCTGTTTACATGCTGGATTACATTTATTGATTTGCATATATTGAACCAGCCTTGCATCCCAGGAATGAAGCCCACTTGATCATGGTGGATAAGCTTTTTGATGTGCTGCTGGATTCTGTTTGCCAGTATTTTATTGAGGATTTTTGCATCAATGTTTATCAAGGATATTGGTCTAAAATTCTCTTTTTTTGTTGTGTCTCTGCCCGGCTTTGGTATCAGGATGATGCTGGCCCCATAAAATGAGTTAGGGAGGATTCCCTCTTTTTCTATTGATTGGAATAGTTTCAGAAGGAATGGTACCAGTTCCTCCTTGTACCTCTGGTAGAATTCGGCTGTGAACCCATCTGGTCCTGGACTTTTTTTGGTTGGTAAGCTATTGATTATTGCCACAATTTCAGCTCCTGTTATTGGTCTATTCAGAGATTCAACTTCTTCCTGGTTTAGTCTTGGGAGGGTGTATGTGTTGAGGAATTTATCCATTTCGTCTAGATTTTCTAGTTTATTTGCGTAGAGGTGTTTGTAGTATTCTCTGATGGTAGTTTGTATTTCTGTGGGATCGGTGGTGATATCCCCTTTATCATTTTTTATTGCATCTATTTGATTCTTCTCTCTTTTCTTCTTCATTAATCTTGCTAGCGGTCTATCAATTTTGTTGATCCTTTCAAAAAACCAGCTCCTGGATTCATTAATTTTTTGAAGGGTTTTTTGTGTCTCTATTTCCTTCAGTTCTGCTCTGATTTTAGTTATTTCTTGCCTTCTGCTAGCTTTTGAATGTGTTTGCTCTTGCTTTTCTAGTTCTTTTAATTGTGATGTTAGGGTGTCAATTTTGGATCTTTCCTGCTTTCTCTTATGGGCATTTAGTGCTATAAATTTCCCTCTACACACTGCTTTGAATGCATCCCAGAGATTCTGGTATGTTGTGTCTTGGTTCTCGTTGGTTTCAAAGAACATCTTTATTTCTGCCTTCATTTCGTTATGTACCCAGTAGTCATTCAGGAGCAGGTTGTTCAGTTTCCATGTAGTTGAGCGGTTTTGAGTGAGATTCTTCATCCTGAGTTCTAGCTTGATTGCACTGTGATCTGAGAGATAGTTTGTTATAATTTCTGTTCTTTTACATTTAGTGAGGAGAGCTTTACTTCCAAGTATGTGGTCAATTTTGGAATAGGTGTGGTGTGGTACTGAAAAAAATGTATATTCTGTTGATTTGGGGTGGAGAGTTCTGTAGATGTCTATTAGGTCCACTTGGTGCAGAGCTGAGTTCAATTCCTGGGTATCCTTGTTGACTTTCTGTCTCGTTGATCTGTCTAATGTTGATAGTGGGGTGTTAAAGTCTCCCACTATTAATGTGTGGGAGTCTAAGTCTCTTTGTAAGTCACTCAGGACTTGCTTTGTGAATCTGGGTGCTCCTGTATTGGGTGCATATATATTTAGGATAGTTAGCTCTTCTTGTTGAATTAATCCCTTTACCATCATGTAATGGCCTTCTTTGTCTCTTTTGATCTTTGTTGGTTTAAAGTCTGTTTTATCAGAGACTAGGATTGCAACCCCTGCCTTTTTTTGTTTTCCATTTGCTTGGTAGATCTTCCTCCATCCTTTTATTTTGAACCTATGTGTGTCTCTGCACATGAGATGGGTTTCCTGAATACAGCACACTGATGGGTCTTGACTCTTTATCCAATTTGCCAGTCTGTGTGTTTTAATTGGAGCATTTAGTCCGTTTACATTTAAAGTTAATATTGTTATGTGTGAATTTGATCCTGTCATTATGATGTTAGCTGGTTATTTTGCTCGTTAGTTGATGCAGTCTCTTCCTAGTCTTGATGGTCTTTACATTTTGGCATGATTTTGCAGTGGCTGGTACCGGTTGTACCTTTCCATGTTTAGTGCTTCCTTCAGGAGCTCTTTTAGGGCAGGGCTGGTGGTGACAAGATCTCTCAGCATTTGCTTGTCTGTAAAGTATTTTATTTCTCCTTCACTTATGAAGCTTAGTTTGGCTGGATATGAAATTCTGGGTTGAAAATTCTTTTCCTTAAGAATGTTGAATATTGGCCCCCACTCTCTTCTGGCTTGTAGGGTTTCTGCCGAGAGATCTGCTGTTAGTCTGATGGGCTTCCCTTTGAGGGTAACCCAACCTTTCTCTCTGGCTGCCCTTAACATTTTTTCCTTCATTTCAACTTTGGTGAATCTGACAATTATGTGTCTTGGAGTTGCTCTTCTCGAGGAGTATCTTTGTGGCGTTCTCTGTATTTCCTGAATTTGAATGTTGGCCTGCCTTGCTAGATTGGGGAAGTTCTCCTGGATAATATCCTGCAGAGTGTTTTCCAACTTGGTTCCATTCTCCCCGTCACTTTCAGGTACACCAATCAGACGTAGATTTGGTCTTTTCACATAGGCCTACATTTCTTGGAGGCTTTGCTCGTTTCTTTTTATTCTTTTTTCTCTAAACTTCCCTTCTCGCTTCATTTCATTCATTTCATCTTCCATCACTGATACCCTTTCTTCCATTTGATCGCATCGGCTCCTGAGGCTTCTGCATTCTTCACGTAGTTCTCGAGCCTTGGTTTTCAGCTCCATCAGCTCCTTTAAGCACTTCTCTGTATTGGTTATTCTAGTTATACATTCTTCTAAATTTTTTTCAAAGTTTTCAACTTCTTTGCCTTTGGTTTGAATATCCTCCCGTAGCTCGGAGTAATTTGATCGTCTGAAGCCTTCTTCTCTCAGCTCGTTAAAGTCATTCTCCGTCCAGCTTTGTTCCGTTGCTGGTGAGGAACTGCGTTCCTTTGGAGGAGGAGAGGCACTCTGCTTTTTAGAGTTTCCAGTTTTTCTGCTCTGTTTTTTCCCCATCTTTGTGGTTTTATCTACTTTTGGTCTTTGATGATGGTGATGTACAGATGGGCTTTTGGTGTGGACGTCCTTTCTGTTAGTTTTCCTTCTAACAGACAGGACCCTCAGCTGCAGGTCTGTTGGAGTACCCGGCCGGCCGTGTGAAGTGTCAGTCTGCCCCTGCTGGGGGGTGCCTCCTAGTTAGGCTGCTTGGGGGTCAGAGGTCAGGAACCCACTTGAGGAGGCAGTCTGCCCGTTCTCAGATCTCCAGCTGCGTGCTGGGAGAACCACTGCTCTCCTCAAAGCTGTCAGACAGGGACATTTAAGTCTGCAGAGGTTACTGCTGTCTTTTTGTTTGTCTGTGCCCTGCCCCCAGAGGTGGAGCCTACAGAGGCAGGCAGGCCTCCTTGAGCTGTGATGGGCTCCACCCAGTTCAAGCTTCCCGGCTGCTTTGTTTACCTAAGCGAGCCTGGGCAATGGCGGGCGCCCCTCCCCCAGCCTCGCTGCCGCCTTGATGTTTGATCTCAGACTGCTGTGCTAGCAATCAGCGAGACTCCGTGGGCGTAGGACCCTCTGAGCCAGGTGCGGGCTATAATCTCCTGGTGCACCATTTCCTAAGCCCGTTGGAAACGCACAGTATTCGGGTGGGAGTGGCCCGATTTTCCAGGTGCCGTCTGTCACCCCTGGAAAGGGAACTCCCTGACCCCTTGTGCTTCCCGAGTGAGGCAATGCCTTGCCCCTGCTTCGGCTGGCGCACGGTGCGCTCACCCACTGACCTGCGCCCACTGTCTGGCACTCCCTAGTAAGATGAACACGGTACCTCAGATGGAAATGCAGAAATCACCCGTCTTCTGCGTTGCTCACGCTGGGAGCTGTAGACCGGAGCTGTTCCTATTCGGCCATCTTGGCTCCTCCCCTATTTTGTAAGTCTTAGAAGCAAGTTGAAAAGAAAAAAATGGTGATCAATTTAAAACCATCCTTGCCTGAATATTGACCAAACAACTTCAAATTGGATACAAGATGCAGGGGAAATACATCTCTAATGTAATATAAATTGTCTAAAAAATAAATGAATGTAGTATACTTCAGTAGTTGTTTTTACATACTGTGTTCACACAAACGGGGCCATGAAAGCTGCTTTGGAACTGCTGAGGCTGGGTTTCCCACCAGTTTATCGTCTTCCAGCTAGAGGTGTTATCTTGCAAGCCACACGTCCTTTCTGGGCCTCGGTTTCCTTCTGGCTACACCATGAGAGGTTTGTCTTAGTTTATGTCTAACATCCCTTTCACTTGAATCCCTTTAGTGAGCCCTAGGGCCTGGCTCTTCTGAATCTGGTGGAAGCTAAAATGAGGCTTATCGCACAGCTCTCTTCCCTTGCCCCAGGCCTACTAACTCTATTTATTATCTCCACCTCCATTATCTCTAAATCTGAAGGCCAGAGGGAGAGCATCTTTTCATCAGTCTCCTGCTGATGCCTGAATCCCACCCCTAGAGATTCTGATGTATTGGCCTGGGTGTAGCTTGGGAGTCAGGAGTCTTCAGCTTCCCAGATGATTCTAATGTGTAGTCAAGGTTAAGACACATTGATGTAAAGCCTTATCAATGTTCCTGATGCATAGTAGGTTCTCAATAACTGGGAAGCAGGATTATGGGAGTTCAGTGCATGAAAGAATTTTAGGTAAACTGGAGGGAGAGATTCCTGGGGGCATTTCATGAAGGCAGTGGCATGTTACCCAGCCCTTAAAGAAAAGCAAAAAGATCTGGAAGCTGGAAAGCCTGGGCCATTGATGTGAGCTAGTGCCCAAGTATGTGAATATTACATACATATCTGTAGGTTTGTGCTTCTGTCCCGAAAGTGTTGAAGGTCTCAACTCTGATTGGATGATCATCCTCTGAGAGGATGTTACATGTATTATATGTTACATTATCTATTGCTATGTAACAAATTACCCCACATCTTTTGTCTTAAAATAATAATTATTTATTATCTTTCACTTTTTTTTTTTTGAGACGGAGTTTTGTTCTTGTTGCCCAGGCTGGAGTGCAGTGGCATGGTCTTGGCTCACTGCAACCTCTGTCTCTTGGGTTCAAGTGATTCTCCTGCCTCAGCCTCCCAAGTAGCTGGGATTACAGGCACCCGCCCCCACACCTGGCTAATTTTTGTATTTTTAGTAGAGACGGAGTTTTGGCTTGTTGGCCAGGCTGGTCTCGAACTCTTGACTTTAGGTGATCCACCCACTTCGGTCCCCCAAAGTGTTGGGATTACAGGCGTGAGCCACTGTGCCTGGCCTTGTCTTTCGCTGTTTCTATAGGTCAAAAATACATGTGAGGCACAGAGGGATGGCTTATTTCTTCACATTAGTATCTGTGGCCTCATCTGAAATACTTGGGGTTAGAATCATCTGTAGATTCATTTATTCTCATGTTGTCTTAGTTCATTTTGGGCTGCTATAACAATGCCATAAACTGGGTAGCTTATTAATAACAGAAATTTATTTCTCACAATTCTGCAGGCTGGGAAGTCTAAGGTCAAGGCATTGGCAGATTTGATGTCTGGTGAGGGCCCTTTCCTGGGTTGCAGACTGCTGACTTCTTGCTGTGTTCTCATATGGTGGAAGGGTAGGGCTAGCTCTCTAGGGTCTCTTTTATAAGGGACCTAATCCTAATCATAAGGGTGGAGACTAAAGGTCCCACCTCCTAATACTATTACATTGGGGGGCATTAGATTTCACCATAGGAATTTGGGGCAGACACAAACATTCAGCATAGCACATGTCTGTGGCTGATGCTGGCTGTTGGGTGCGGGGCTAGCTGGGCCTGTGAGCTAGAACACTTAAATCTGGGCTTCCTTACAGTGTGGTAGCTGGGTTCCAATGCAAGCATCTTGAGAGATAGGGAACCAGGCAGAAGTGGTATCCTTTTTATGACCTCATCTTGGAAGACTCATATCATCATTTCCAGCTGATTTTATTGTTAGAAACGAGTCACTGAGTCCAGCCCATACTCAAGGGAAGGTGAATTTAGATTCTACCTTTTGAGGGGAGGAATGTATAATAATTTGCAGATTTTTTTTTTTTTTTTTTTTTGAAACGGAGTCTTTGTCACCCGGCCGGAGTGCAGTGGCAGGATCTCAGCTCACTGCAACCTCCGCCTCCCGGGTTCAAGTGATTCTCCTGCCTCAGCCTCCTGAGTAGCTGGGATTTTAGGTGCGTGCCATCATGCCTGGCTAATTTTTGTGTTTTTAGTAGAGATGGGGTTTCACCATGTTGGTCAGGCTGGTCTCGAACTCCTGATCTCAGGTGATCCAGCCACCTCAGCCTCCCAAAGTGCTGGGATTACAGGTGTGAGCCACCGCACCTGGCCTAATTTTTTGTATTTTTAGTAGAGACAGGGTTTCACCAATTGGCCAGGCTGATTTCAAACTCCTGACCTCATGATCCACCCACCTCGGCCTCCCAAAGTGCTGGGATTACAGGCGTGAGCCACTGCACCTGGCCAGCAGATTTTTTTTGTTTTTTGAGATGGAGTCTCGTTCTGTCACCAGGCTGGAGTGCAGTGGTGCTGTCTCACCTCACTGCAACCTCCGCCTCCTGGGTTCAAGTGGTTCTCCTGCCTCAGCCTCCCGAATAGCTGGGACTACAGGTGCGTGCCACCACGCCCAGCTAATTTTTATATTTTTAGTAGAGACAGGATTTCACTGTGTTGGCCAGGCTGGGCTCGATCTCTGGACCTCATGATCCACCCGCCTTGGCCTCCCAAAGTGCTGGGATTACCAGTGTGAGCCACCGCGCGCAGCCCAGATTGTATTTTTTAAACGACCTCACTTCTTAAAGTCCTAGTTCCTATTATGGCTTGACTTTGGAATATGAAGATATGACTCCAAGTCTCATTACTATTTTTTCCTAGCAGCATTGGGTGAATCAGTTAATCTCTAACACCTTGCCATCTTCTTTAATGTTGTAGAAGGAGAGAACAGTACTCACCTCAGAAGATTAATAAGGGACAAATGAGCATCATGTATGTGAATATATTTTGCTAACTATAAACAAATGCACATTATTAAAAATAAGGAACATGTATAACTGCATTATTTGTATAACTAAAAATACTTTTTAAGGAAGAGAACTTTGTAGTATATGGTATTGGCTGGGGAGAGGGCAGAGGTTGGGTTGTTTTCATAATTAACTATATTCTATTGTATTTTATAGTCAGTTCCATACAGTAGTAAGACTCCCTCAGCCTTAGGGAGTAGGATAAGCAGTCAGATTAGCCAGGTGGGTATGAGGCAAAAGGAAGTGGCCAGTCCAGCATGGAGCCAGAGAAAAGGCAGGATAGGCAGGAATTAGGTAAAATCCCTGGTGTTGTGGGCTAAGGTTGGGCCATAGGGAGCCAAGGAGAAGCTCTGACAAAAGCTTCAGGAGCCTTCACCAATTGTTCCATTAATGAATAGACAACACTCTGATAATATATATTTTTTTCACTAAGTGACTGATTTTATCTTGGGGTACGTTTACAAAATTCTAGGTGGTTTTAGTAGGAGAGATGACAAATTGTTTTCCACCTGTGGGTTTTGCTTCATGCCAGCCTTGCTTGGTTTTGCCTGGCTTTATTCTGTGAACAGAAAGGAGGTTGGAATTCTGAAAAGTTGCTTTAGCCAAATCCTGTGAACAAAGGAGGCCTTGTTCAGGGTTATGCACGTCAGCTTTTGGAGGAATTTAATTCATCGACTCAGATCTCTGCTTTTCAAGTTGTTGCTCTAGCTAGCATTGTGTTTCTCTGTGTCTGTGATGGAGCAAGTCTTATGTAGGAGCAGGCACTGCTAGTTTACCTTGCTGAGGCCTGTGCCCAGCTCTAGTTACATCAATGAGTTCAGCCTGGGCAGATCCAGGCTCTAGTGGTCCTAAATGGACACCAGCAATGAACCAAAAAGAGGTAGGCACATTTTATTAATGTGCTTGGCTCATTCATGGCCACATGGATGCTGTACTGACACAAAATTCAGGAATTGGGAGTGATAGCTTCGTTCCTGTTAGTTGCCTCCCCAACTGCAACTGAAATTTCCTGAAATGTTACCAGTGTTGACTAGTTTGGATCTTGGACTACTAGGAGTGAGGCCGGGAGCACATAAACCGGTCCTGAAACCTGCTCCCTGATGGTAGATTTATTTCCCCTGGAGATGGGTAACATTGAGCCCTGAAAGGTGGTTTGAAAAAGTTACTATTTTGATATGCTAAATGTCATTCTAGACCCTGGGAAGACTTGTGAGAAATTTCTTAGGGCCTGGGGGATTCCAGCTCCATGTGTGGAAAAGTTGTATGCCGTTATGTGTTGCCCCGTAATGCTGGGCAACCAATGGCATTATGCTACCAGTGTGAGTGTGTGGCTGCCGTTTTCTTCATTTTTGTCTCATTCTGTTTCCCTTGACAGGGCAATTTGGTTTTGATGCTGTGCCAGAAATCTTCTGACAATGAGTTATTGGAACTTGGAAAAAAGGAACTGTGTGCAGTACCGCAGGCATTTTCTGGTGGACAACAGTGTGTTTCATGGTAAGCTGTCTCTTGTATTTATGTAGTTGGATCTTTTATTTTGCTTCTGACAGGACTTTTATTCTAGCACTCTAGATGCAAATATGGTATAATTGTTGGATGGAACCAAGAGCTTGAGTTAACTTTTTTATGAATAATTACCCAAGAAGTCCCATTGCACTTACTATCTCCAGTTGTAAGGAATGGGCCCCACCTCAACAACTATAATAGTGTTATCTCTTTCTATTTTGTAGGGTAGTTGGTACCAGTGCCTTTCCCCTTCTACCACACTGTCAACTCCAGTAATATCCCTTTCTGATGTTTGTAATTATTTTGGGTGAGGGCCATATAATTGTTCAGTTAATATTTGTGGATCACCAGTCAATGCTTATTACCAGCATAGCGTGGCCTTCCAAATTGAGATGTTAGAGGGTGCTTTTGGCCACCTGCTTTAGACGCTTATTGAAGAGAAGTCCACCGACTTTTATTGCTGCCCTTTAGGGCTTTAAGACTTATCTATATATTATGTCCTATATAACAACAGAACAGAACAGTTTGCAGCACTAAACCGTTACTATCAGGGTGGAGGACTGCAGCTGTGAATCAGAGAGTAATCAATATTAGTCATTTTCATGGCAAACTAAGACAAATTGCCTTTACCCTGCTGGTATCTGTTTGTTTTGTGGTATACAGTCAGGGATAAGCTCTGTCTATCCTGCTGTCAAGATACCCTAGGGTGAAACTGATTTAAAAGCCAAAGACTTATGTGGTGCCAGAATTTTTGGAGTAATCTCTATCAGAGGCCTGTGGAATTGTAGAGGGAAGAGAGAGATTTCAGGGGGAGTGGAGTGCTCTTTAACAGAATCCTATAATCTAAGCTGCTTTCACCTTTCTAAGATTGTTGTGAAGTCTTCCCCAATTTGATGACAGACTTAATGTTTATTATTGCTTTAAACTAAGTTTAAGATAACAAATTTAACCTTACTTTATTAAGCACTTTAGTGTTTATAGTGTTTTTACAACATTCATTATACCACCTCACTAAAAGCCCTTATAAAGTAGAGAGTGATTTCATTTTACAGATGAAGAAAGAGAAACAGAGATGAAATAACTGCCCAAGTTGATGTAACTAATTAGGTATTAGCAAGATCAGCATGAAAATTTCTGCCTCCACCTTTCCAGGTTGGTTCTCTTGACATTCCAGTGGTGAAGTGCCCTTAGCAGAAGAGATGTGGGAATGGCGACTTGACCCTGTGGCACTGAGGTTCTGCGTTGCTTTTGTCTAGCCTCAGCCAAGGGTCCTGTTCGTTGCTTTATCTCTCATGCAGTGTTTGATTTATGTATTGTTCTGTTGCAAATTTATTCATATTAAAAAAGAGTAAATATGATAATAGAAAAATCACGGGAGTTAGAAGAACTAGGTTTATTTTTTCAAGCTTTATTTTGTGCTAGTTTTTAAAGAGTTTAGATTTAAGTGCCTTAAACTCATTATTTTCATTATTTTAGAATGCCTTTATTCAGAGATCTCAAAGGCTACAATCATTTAAAATTTTTTCTATGTATTTTTATAGTCATATTACCAATTAGTTTATTACTATATTGCAGATACTTATGCTAAGGGCTTGATGAACATTAACATTGTCATACAGAATCCTTTGAAGGACTTTGCCATAGCTATTATTCAATCCATTTTATGAATGGGGTAACTAAAGCTTGTGGAGATTGTGAAATGGTGACCTAAAATTCAAATCCTGATCTGCCTAATTCCAACACCTCACTATTTTTTCTTCTTTCAGGCTGCCATCTCCATTTTAATAAAAAAAATTAACATTCTGAGGCTTAAGTTCTATATAACAGTATTTGCTCTGTTATTGACTAGCAGTGTATGGTCTTGGACAAGTTATGTAATCTTTCAGGAACTCAGTTCTCTTTTCTGTGAAATGAGCATGCTGGTCTCAATGTTTTTGAGGCTGTTTCTAGTTCTAAACTCAGATTCCACTGAAGTATTTCTGAGAATTACAACTACTGTATTGTCTGAGCTCCCTTTTCACTAAACACAAGATACACAAGGGGGCAGTATAACACTTAAAATATGAATTGGTTACTTCTTACCTTCAAGAATTACTCTTTCGAAAGGATTTAGAGATATTAAATCCTCCCAACATTAAAAGAATCAAAGCCGATTAGAACAATGATTCTATTCATTTATAATACAGCAATAGCTTTATATATTTCTGATAGTGTAAAATATCATTTTGGATTTCCTTGCCTCCGGATATATTGTAATTCAGGAAAGAAAGATGCCTTTTGCTCTTCTTCTACCTCTACTGAAAATGAATCTGTTAACATAGGAACTTACTTAACTTAAGGAAGAATTGTGAGAAGGCTTGGGATATTTTAAACCAAGGGAGCTCTAGTGATAATGTCTTTGTAGAGGATTTCAGAACATTTCTGAGAAAAGAAAGGGACAGGACCTGTTGAGTAGGAAATGTCAGATTTCTCTTGGGCTTCTTGAACATTTATTGACCACGCTTTTGCTTATTCACTTTGGCTTCTCCTTGTTTTTGTTGATAAATCTCCTTACATAACCAAATCAACCAAAACAAAAAGAAACAAAACTTCTTCCATAAACGGAAAAGAACCATTTCCCGTGCAGAATAATAGACTTTTGGAATAAGCAGACTTGGATGTACAAATTATGCCAGCCAGGTTCTCTTTCTACAGACAAACTTCAGCAGTGTTGCCAGGATAAAAGAGCTACATTAAAATGAGAACTCTAAAATGGTCAATAGCAGTAAAAATAAAAATGTAACATTTGTGTAGTTTCACAGTTCATAAAGCATATTCATAGCCTCATTTTCTGATTACAGAGGTGGTATATTCTCATTGGAAACAATTTAGAGTATTACCCACAATCCCAGAACCCAAAGAGAAAGAGACTATTAAACCTACTGTTAAGAGTCTGCTTATGTCTGGTCTTTTATCTACCTACTATTTCATCTTCACATTTCTGAGGCAGGAATGAAATATCTGGAAAGGTTGGGAAATACTGCTTAATGGAAATGAACTGGTTGAATTGACTACTATGTCCAATGATGAGAGAAACCTTGTTAGGAATGATGAATTTTTGTATTTCCCTCTTGTCTGCCTTTTGCCTGGATTTTTAGGAAAAACCCAAAAGAATTTGCACCTATCAGAGAAGCTAATCTCTGGGATCTTCCCCTACTTGACTTTTATTCTTCTGATATGTTTGCAATAGAAAAAAATCTTGAGCAAAGAATGTTTGATGCGGTATGAACCCTGCCTTAATGGCTTATACCTTCATGATTTATCCTGACTTGAAAATTGCCTATACCTTCAGCTGTTTCTCTTGCTTTCAGTGAATTGCAGTACTTTTTTTTCTGACCTGGGATGCAGTCTTGATTCTTAACCAATAATGAGTGTATTTGCAATTAATATGCACGTGCAATTTCTTATGCACATAAGCCTTTCCAAACATTTGAGCTCCTTGCTAAGTGACTTAATGTTTGTTTTCACATACTGCTAGTTATAATTGTACTATTGGAAAAAGTATTAATTGCTTTCCTGTAAGTTATTAGGATATCATCTCAACTTCTTATAGGAAAATTTATTTTTGTTGCCATCTTGTTGTTAAATGAATATTTCTGAATAACCATTACAAATCTAGACTAGAAACATTTTGGACTGAATTAGGAGTATCTTTTACTATCTAGGGATAAAATTAAGGGTAATTCTCTTATTAAATATTTATGCAGCATGCCTTTTCAAGAAGTTGCCTTATATATATGTTAATACTTTTACTTTGCCTCAGAACTACATTTTAATAAAACGAATTGACTTAGTTAATTAATTAAATGACTACTTTTTATCCAGCCTCCCCTTCCTGGCCACACACCTAGTTGGTGATGTGAGGGTAGAAACTTGACTGCTAGTTTGTAATGGAAAGTAGGCTGAAATGGGATCCTGAAGACTAGTTCTAATCCAAGTTTAACAACTAACCTGTGTAGTCCCATGTCACTTCTGGGGCCCTCAGTTTCCCTGTCTTTCAGGTGAGGATTGTGCCAGATTGTAAATTTCCCTTATAGCAGCGAGGTGTGAGGTCTCTGTGTAGTCAAACATCAAGATAGGTGTATGATAGATGGAAGTGTTCTTCAGGCCGGGGGTATGAGAATGAAAGGCTGGCAAGACGGCAGTTGAAGAGAGGATAAGATTTCTTTTTGGACTGTAAACTTTGTAGTTAGTGTTGCACTGGCAAAATGCTGCATATCCCTTTAGGGGAGAGAGGTAGTGGTGCGTGTGTGTGTGAATGGTCACAGGTTTCTCCTGACCCTGGAAAGACCAATATCTAGGACTGACACACAAGCTTTCAGGACAAATGTGATTATGTTCAAAAATGAAGAGTGAAAAGCTCTCCCTCACTGGAGTTCCATCTGCACTGGAAGAAAAGAGAAGAATTCCAGATCCTGACTGGTAAATATGCAAGGAGAATGAAATTATGCAAAAGTGAATTAGGGTTCCAATTGATTTCAGCCAGTTTGTTAGACTTTGGCAGTCTGCCTGCTTTAGGTTTGTGGGGCATCACTAGATTTTATGTTAGAGTGGCATTTCTTTACTGAATCAAAGCCTAGCTTTTCCAGCCATAACTTTATAAGTCTC
This sequence comes from Pongo pygmaeus, assembly GCF_028885625.2. NCBI lineage: Eukaryota > Metazoa > Chordata > Mammalia > Primates > Hominidae > Pongo > Pongo pygmaeus. Next base: position 164,617,673 of record NC_085930.1, on the reverse strand, counting down.
CTTTTCTAGGTCCAGAAGATACTTGTGCACCTAGAATTCCTATTAATGCAGTGACAATCAAGATTTCATGAACATCATTAAGATTAAAAGTATCAGGCTGGGCGCAGTGGTTCATGCCTGTAATCCCAGCACTTTGGGAGGCCGAGGCAGGTGGATCACCTGAGGTCAGGAGTTCGAGACCAGCCTGGCCAACATGGCGAAACCCTATCTCTATTAAAAATACAAAAAATAGCTGGGTGTGGGGGTGGGCGCCTGTAATCCCAGCTACTTGGGAGGCTGAGGCAGGAGAATCACTTGAACCTGGGAGGTGGAGGTTGCAGTGAGCCGAGATGGCACCATTGTACTCCAGCCTGGGCAATAAGAGCAAAACTCTATCTCAAAAAAAAAAAAAAAGATAAAAGATTAAAAATATTATCATTAAATTATTAGAAAGGACCAGGGAAATATTTCAAAGACAAATTGAGAGGAAGAGTTAAAAAAAAAAAAAAAAAAAAGAAGATAGGCCTTAAGGGAGAAAATATATTTGAGTCATTTAAGTTTTATAAATTATAATAGAACTTATTCTGGAAGCAGCGTTGCCAGGTAGATTTCTTTTATTGGCCCCACCCAGAAGGCTCTCCACCTCCCATTGATGGCCACCGAAGCAGAAAGCACCAGGGCAAGTATCCTTTTAGGCCTATGATGTTCAGGTGCATCTTGCAGGTGGTGAAGATTTAGACAGAGGGAAGCATGGCCTGACCCAAGTGTGACAATTTGTAGGGGCTCCCACTGGCTGAGTTACTCTGGGTGAGTTGTTCTCTTTGGGACTAAGTTTTCCATATCAGCAAAATGCTGGCATTTATGGAAAATGACCTCTAAGTTTCTAAGAGCTAAAATTTTAAGAAATGTGAGATTTTCTACCTCCACTACTCACTCTACTTTTAAACACAGGCAAATTGGAGAATTTGCTGTGAGTTAACTGGCCACATTGATTTGTCTCCTTTTCTTCTTCCCCTGTCTGAGGGAAATCATAGCCATCCATTCAGGCCTTACAAAAGAGGATATTTATGTCTAGTTTAGAACACAAAGGAAAAAACCTTTAATGTGAGCTGGTATGAAATACACTTATTCTATGACCTTTTGGGAACATATGCTCTTCTTTGATGTCTTGGAGATACAAAAAATTCTCAGTGAAAGCCTCTCAGTGAATGCTATTTATTTCTATTTTAAAATCTAAAGTTCTTTCCTTTTTTTGGTCTTTCTTTATGATGAGCATTCTATTTGTAACTAGTTTATTGAGCATTCTCAACTTAGTGTAGCATATATGCTTCAGTGAATGCTTCAGAAAATACTTTGTCTCATTGTAGCATCGTGGGTAGATTCTATCACTTTCTGGCTAATTTAGGCTATTAAGTGTCCATTCCATTTTAGAATTTTAATCTCAAATTCATTAAGCCCCCTTACCCGCTGACCTGGCTGTTGGTGGTTGAGGGTGGGGGTTCCTCTGTCTCTGCTATACTCCTTCCCCTTGAAGGAGAATTCAAGGCCCTGTTTCACAGATTTCGGTACAAGGAAGAGAGAGCAAAAGCTTTTTGTTTCACATGTCCCTGTTGTATGTCAGCAGTGGTGAGGTGATCGAGACTCCCTCTGCTTCCATCTTCTGTAGATTCTCAGTTCTATCCTGGCTCCCTCTGTTACCAAGGACCCTCCTGAGAGGACCTGCCATCTTGCTTCAGCCTCATGCCTTCTCTGCTGTCAGTTTCCTCTGGCTAGAGCACAGCTTCCTGTGCCCCTGAGGACACTGGGGCAACTGTCTGGCTCCTGCCCTTTCTCTTCTCTCCGTATTTCTTCATGTGGAGCTCTAGAGACTGCAAGGACTTGAAAGATGGAATGGGGTGTGAAGTTGCCCCTTGCTGTTCTCAGACCTACTGATGACAGTCTCTTCTCACACTGTAGGGGCTGCTCCCATACGTTACCAACTTAAGCAATCTCTTAAGTCATTCTTTTGTAGCTCTTTCCCTGCGTCTTTCTGGGGGTGAGGGGTGTTTCCTCCAGTTTCACTCCTCAGAGTGCCATCTCACTCTGGGCATTGACGATATTATACACCTAACAGCGGCTCAGGTAATGTGATTTTGATGGATGGAATCCCGGCCCCCCAACCACTTACAGCTCTCCTTAGACTCCTAGAGCCACTCTAGGCAGGTCCTTGTTCACTAACATTTTAGATTAGGGCGACTTAATTTCCCTAAAGCTACTGGTGTTCTTTATTCTGTTTGCTTTTTGCAACATTATGTAGCTGGATTGATCAGACCCAAGCAATGATCTGTATGTATAAAAATCCATGTTGAGGTGTATCAGTCGCTATTCCCCATCGGGAATCTAATTCAGTGAAGGGATTTTTCTGAGTAACTGAACCCACTGTGATCTCTCTGTCATGCTTTCTATGCAAGGTCATTTATCTTCTGCAACGATGGAGGGGATGAAAAGGTGCTCTTTAAATGGCAAATTGGAGATCTGGATGTATGGGAAGCCCAGGTGGATGAGAAGTGACAGTGTTCATTCTTTGAAGCTTTAGCTTTCAATTTTCTGAAACAAGCCTATTGCTGCCAAGTGAAAGCCTTGGATGGCCTTTTCCATGAGATTCTCAAACTCTTTCTCGTAAACCTGTGGCCATTGAGAGTCCATCCAGGCAGAAAGGCCCTTGATTGTTTTATTCCTTTATGCTTGGGAATACCAATTTTCTAATTGGCAATTGGAATTGGTAATTTTCTAATTAATTAGAAAGAAGAAATAATGTGTATAATAAACCATCATTTTTTCCTTCAGATTTGCAGACTTTTCATGTTTTAAGTGGTTACTTATGAGAATTATTTCCCCTTAGACCTGTGTTACAAATTTAAGCCTTTGTTCTTGAAGCTGCATTTCCATAATTAGAATTAGTTTTCCTCTGCTCTCTCATTTTCCCAATTGTCTTTCCCACTCTGTTTCTAATGTATGCACAGAAATTGATGGGAGGATGAAAAATCTTTCCATGAGTAGATTCAGGGTTCTTCTAGGGCAACATAATTGTTTAATTTAGTTATGTAAAAGATCTAGATTTTTTTCCTTGGATCCAGTAATAATTAGTGATTGTATTTGTAATCATGAAACCCTCCAATCTCCTATCAAAAGAAAGTTGAAAAACTGCAGTTTGTCCCTTCTTACCATGTGGATGAAGTCATTCCCATAGAGATCTATGACATGTTTTATATTTTCTTAGGGCTCATTCCTTTCAGCAAATATGTTTGGGGTTATTTCAAGTATAAATTGTTGGTTTCAAAGGAATATTCAGATTTTTAATTTAAAGCCTCTAGCCTAGTGTGGAGCGGCTTCACTCCCACGGCTTCAGTTCCCATGTCTATGCTAACTCCAAAAGTGTGTTCATGGCTTTGACCTTCCCTCTATGCTGAATGCTCAGATGTCCATCTGCCTACCTGATGGCTCCACAGATGCTCTCCAGGTCTTCAGACTCAACATGTGTGGAGCAGAATTCCTTCCTGCCCTGGTACCCATCTGCCTTTCCAACCTTATCTCACCCTTTCCCTTCTCTTTGCACCCCGGCAACATTGACGTTTGCATTCCTTGCCCACAAAACTCACTGCTTCTTCACTTAGCCAACTTCGAATACATCCTTTCAATCCCAGAGTAAAAGTCCCCTCAGCAGAGAAGCCTTTTCTGACTTCTCAGACCAGGTCGGGTCCTGTTTTATGATTTCCTGTCACTGTGTATTGCTGCTTCATTTTGCTGCTTCATTGTGTTATCATTACTGTAATAAAACAATTAATTGTGTGACTACTAGTTTCATTTCTGTCTCTCCAACCCAGGGTCCAGGAGAGCAGAGACTGTTCTGACTTCTATCTGCAGCACACAGTGCAATGCATTGCATATAGTAGGTGCTCAATAAAATATTGCTGAATGAATTTCTGTATTTTATTTAATAGGGGAGATAAGAGCGGTTTCACTATTTTTGCACTCTCTGTTGAGTTTGGTTTTTAATCTTTGTGCTGTGAAATGCATCAGTTCTCTGACTGTAAACTCTCTCCTTGCCTTTACTCAGAATTTTGCCATAGGAAACCCAGAAAAAAAAATACTCATAAACCATCCTTGCTGAGATGAAGAAGGAAAAGAAGACCAATGAGAATCCAAGTGTGCCTTAGAAAAGATTATATATTACAAATGCATAATGCCTTGAAATGGGCAAGGACAAAGCCATTTCTTTAAAAGAATTTCTTAAAGTAATTTCAAAAGGCTTTTTGAGTTCATTGTAGACTTTCCATGTTGGTTATGCATACATATGTATTTTATCTGACTTTGAAACTGAAGGTTTCTCTCTTTAAAATAGCACTATTAGTAAAGCTGTTTAATTGCAGTTGTTTGCATACTATTAAAATTCTCTGCTGCTTGTGTCTGAAAATCTCCAGTCCAGAAGTAAGTGTTGTCTGTGGGGTAATCCTTATTGCAGAGAGCACGGAATAGACCTGCATAAAAAAAAAAAAAAAAAAGCACTAGCTTTCTCAGTAAGAGAGGAAGAAAGGAGGCCTGGGGTTGGGGTACATGAGGAGAATAATCAAACAGTATAGGACTTCTTTAAAAGTTAAGAAGATGCATTTTTATTTCAGCTTCACGAACAAGAAAAATGGTCAGCACCTAGGCCTTTCCTCTAAGAATCTCAGGCACTATGAGAGTCCATTCCTGAGTTATAGGTAGCAAGATCACTCTGAGAAGTAAACACCTCTCTGGGTAGGATAAATATAGAATCCGTGAAAATGTTTTTGTCTGTTTGTCAGCATATGTGACTGACGTATAAGTGTTTTTAGAATTTCTCCTATTGAAATGTAAAGAATGGTGGCTTATGCTCAATTAAAAGGAAGAACAGGGAACACATTTATTGTTTAGTGTCCTAGTTTTACTCCCTGCCAACCTGAAATTGAACATCAATGCATTTCTACAAATGACCATTCTTTAAAATTGTGCCAATGTGAGAATTTCACGGTATTGTGTTTTTAAGCTAAGTAGAAGCTTATCATCTCTAGATGTGGAGACATGTAAGTAATTAATACTTTAAATCAATGGTTCCCAGCCTTGGCTGTGCATTGGAATCACCTGGGGATAAAACAAAAACAGAAACAAAACCAAACTATTTCCTGGGTCCCAGCTCAGAGGCTCAGATTTTTTGGTCTGGGGTGTGTCCAGGGTATGGGGAAATTGTTAGAACTCTTCATGTGATTCTAGTGGGCAGCCAATTAGATTTTGGTGGGTTGAAAACCCCAGACTTAGGGTGACCAATACATATTTTCTCAACAGAACTATTGAATTCATGAATTTGATAATGGTTATTTTCTGTGATGATAGTTTATTTTATACTGAATCTTGAAGGCCAGGGAAGGGAGAGCATTAAAAAAGAAGGACATGGATAGAAATACAGTATTTGAATATAAATGAAGCAGGAAAATATAGAAGAATCATCTATGCTTGGGAATTTGTAGCTGCTGTTTTTCTTTTCTTTTCTTTCTTTCTTTTTTTTTTTTTTAAGACAGAGTTTCCCTCTTAAGGCCCAGGCTGGAGTGCGATGGCCCCATCTTGGCTCACTGCAACCTCTGCCTCCCAGGTTCAAGTGATTCCCCTGCCTCAGCCTCTCAAGGAGCTGGGATTACGGGTGCACACCACCATGCCTGGCTAATTTTTTTATTTTTAGTTGAGACGGGGTTTCACCATGTTGACCAGGCTGGTCTCGAACTTGTGACCCCAGGTGATCCACCCTCCTTGGCCTCCCAAAGTGCTGGGCTTACAGGCATGAGCCACCACATCCAGCCGCTGCTGTCTTTCTTTAAAAATATTTTTTCACTTTATTTTTTCTGATGATAGCAACACAGGTTCACTGTACAAAATTTGGAAAGCATAGAAAAGAGTAAAGATGGGAAAAATAGTCTATAATCTCAATAATGTGTTTTAAGTCTGTGCTTTCTTAAAGTGATTTAAAAACCATTGACTAAGTAGTGATTCCCAAATCTGGTTATACATTTGAATCTGCTAGGGTGCTTTTTAAAAAATGCTGATGATTAGGCCGGGCGCACGCCTGTAATCCCAGCACTTTGGGAGGCCGAGGCAGGCGGATCATGAGGTCAGGAGATCGAGACCATCCTGGCTAACACGGTGAAACCCTGTCTACTAAAAATACAAAAAATTAGCTGGGCGTGGCAGCGTGCGCCTGTAGTCCCAGCTACTTGGGAGGCTGAAGCAGGAGAATGGCGTGAACCAGGAAGGCGGAGATGGTACCATGGCACTCTAGCCTGGGCGACAGAGCGAGACTCGTCTCAAAAAAAAAAAAAAAAATTGCTAATGATTGGAGGGACTAATATTATCCTCATTTTGCTAATGAGAATGAGGCTCAGAGAATCCTTGCTGTGATAACCACAGGCAGCTACGGGAAAGAGTAGGAAAAGCAAGGTATTCCCAAGAAGCAGGCAACAGTACGGAACAAGATGTTGCTGTGGTAAGTGCCCAGCTACCAAGTTAAAACAAAACAAAAACAATGATGGTTGGACTCAACCCAAGCCCAGGTAAATCATCTCTGGAACATGGGACCCAGATGTTTCCATCCATCCATTCATTCATTCTTTATCTGTATATTTATCTATCTTCAGGTGATTTTGATGACATGAGAGGGATAAAAATCATTGCATTAAAGTTGTTGGTTGACTAAAGTATTGATTTGATCAGTACACAAAATCAGGTATGAGTTTACTGATTTAATACAGCATATAATTGTACACTAGTTTGGGCAAAAGTGGTACATGAAAATCTTGGCTTTATAGACTATTTGCAGAGAGGAAGGGGGAAGTGATGTGCTGACCTTTATATGGTTATTTTCCTCTTTTGTAACAAATTTATTTCATATTTCCTTTAATAGGCTTTCTTAGTGTCCTTAAAATGTGATTTGTCTTAACTTTACTACCAATATATCAACAGATATATTGATACATGATATCATGATACAAAGATATACCTTTGAGCACTAATTTTTTTTTTTTTTTTTTAGATGCAGTCTCGCTCTGTTGCCAGGCTGGAGTGCAGTGGTGCGATCTTGGCTCACTGCAACCTCCACCTCCTGGGTTCAAGCGATTCTTTGAGCACTAATTGACCTCACAATGTTGTACACGGTCTTCTGATGATAAGTAGAAATACTTTGGGAAGGTCCTTAACAACAGATAACAAAGAACATATTAATAGTGTTTTGTTTTGATTAATCTATAATGAGAAATACACAGTTCACAGTAGGATGATTTGAAGAATTGGTACAGAAAGAAATATGAAATGCAGGAATTGAGAGAACAATGCCATCATTTGGAGTATATCAGATGCAACCTTAAGTATTAACTAGAATTGTGTTTATTTGTCTACTTTGGAAAACTAAGTGGTATCCAGAGACTTAGAGACCCCTGTGCATTTTGTTGTGGAAGGCAAGCTGTGTCAGTCCCTGTAGATATCTGCTCTACCTCCATTATGCTACATGTGAGAAAACTGATGCTCAGGTTCTCTGTGTTATTCCTAGAAGTCTCAGAGTTGTGAAGAAGAAACCTTGCCTTCTTAGATCACTCTTGTTTTGCACGATATCTCCGGCTTTGCATATAGGATCTTAAGGGGGAACACAAAGAGGAATTTGAGACTGTTGTTACTATAACTGAGTTTAGACCTTGTCTGGAGGAATTGATGGACTCTATGTTAGAATATTCTTGAGGGATCGTTAGGAAATGTTAGGGTTGATGCTAAATCAAGGTTGTCATTGGAGTAGCATTACCTCTTTTAAGTCTCTCAACAAGACTATTTTACAGATGAAACTCACAGAAATCACAATTTGCCACAAGTCACATTGTTAGATTATGGAGTTCAAACCCAGTTTGTCAGACTCTCAAATCCAGGGTTTTTCCACTATTGTGACACAGCAATGCATTACACAAACTTGTTTCTTTTAAAGCTGCTGAGGGGGTGGGTTTGTGTTTTAAAAGAGCTGTAACACCCTTTCTTTAGAGGCTACTAGAGAACTTCTAGAGACACAGTGTGAGTTGCCCTTAGGCTGAGTGTGGGGAGGGGGCTGAGGAACTAGGGGTGAGGGCTAAGAGTTGGTGTCTACTGGAGTGGTCCCTGGGAGCTTGTTAAAAATGCAGACTCAGCTCCACCAGGGACCTTCTGAGCCAGAATCTGCATTTTAACAAGGTCCTCAGATGATTAAGTATGAGCAGCATTGCTTTAGGAGACCACTGGGCTTGGGTATTAGTCCTCTGGAGTGAGGAATTTGTCCTATTCTCCAAGGAGCAGATGGAAGAAGGATGGGTGTGAGGGAGAAGAGAACTGTTTTTCATCATACAAAGCATTGAGAGGTTGGAAACTTGTGTGTAAGCAGCACAGCTGATGACCAAGACCCCGAGCAGTATCCTGATACTCAGATTCCCAAGGAGGAAACATGAGGGCTATGAATCGGCAGGTAATTTTCTTTGTACAATGGGCTTAAAAATTTGAATCTCTGTGTCTAAAACATATGAAGATATAGTCAAGGATATACATAATACCCTGATCTACGATAGCAAGGACTAGGGGAGCCCTCTGATTAAGGGATTCTGAACAAAACCCATAGCCAGGCTTCAGGACACTTAGGAAATTTTTGCAAACATTATGCTAGATACTCTATGTAGATATGCATGTACATTTGTGCATCCTCTTCCTTTGAACAAAGTCGTTAGCTTTCATTATATTTCAGAATAATCTGTTATTCCTTACCCTTTTTGTGAATTATAAACCTCTGAGTAAAACCACTCTCCTTTTATAGATGAGAAGGTAAGTGACTGGTACATATTGATAGCAACCAGCTAGTGGCAAAGTTAATTCTAAGGTAAAAGTTTTTTCTGTCAACACTTTAAATATGTCATACCACTCTCTCCTAGCTTGTAAGGTTCCCACTGAAAAGTCTGCTGCAAGACATATTGGCGCTGCATTGTATGTTATTTTCTTTTTTCTTTTTTTTCTCTTTCTGCTTTTAGGATCCTTTCTTCATCCTTGACCTTTGGGAGTTTGATTATTAAATGCCTTGAGATAGTCTTATTTGGATTAAATCTGCTTTGTGTTGTTTAACTTTCTTGTACTTGAATGTTGATATCTTTTCCTAGGTTTAGGAGTTTCTCTGATATGATCTCTTTGAATAAACTTTCTACTTCTGTCTCTCTCCTTCCTCTTTAAGGCCCATAACTTTTAGATTTGCCCTTTTGAGGCTATTTTTTAGATCCTGTAGGTGTGCTTCATTGTTTTTTATTCTTTTTTCTGTTTTTCTCCTCTGACTATGTATTTTCAAATAGCCTGTCTTTAAGCTCACTAATCCTTTCTTCTGCTTGATCAATTCTGCTATTAAGAGATTCTTCATCACGTCAACTGTATTTTTCAACTCTAGAATTTCTGCTGGTTCTTTTTAATTATTTCAACCTCCTTTTAAAGTATATCTGATAGAATTCTGAATTCCTTCTCTGTGTTATCTTGAATTTCTTTGACTTTTCCTCAAAACAGCCATTTTGAATTCTCTGTGTGAAAGGTCATGTATCTCTGTTTCTCCAGAATTGGTCCCTGGTGGCTTATTTAGTTTATTTGGTAAGGTCATGTTTTCTTGGATGATGCTGATGCTGGTAGATGTTCTTTGGTGTTTGGGCATTGAAGAGTTAGGTGTTTATTGTAGTCTTCACAGTCTAAACTTGTTGTGCCTGTTCTTCTTGGAAAGACTTTCAGGTATTAAAAGAGACTTGGGTCCCAAGTCCAATAATTCTGTTTTTTTTTTCAGACTCGTAGAGTTATTACCTTGGTGGTCTTAGATAAGATCTGGAAGAATTTTCTAGATTACCAGGCAGACTCCTGTTCTTTTTCCCTTACTTTTCCCAAACATATAGAGTCTCTCTTTTTCTTTGCTGAGCCACTGGGGAGCTGGGAGGGTGGTGATGCAAGCACCCCTGTAATCACAACCACTGGGACTGTGCTGGGTCAGACCTGAAGCCAGCACGGCGCTGGGCCTTGCCCTAGGCCCTTCCCTTCAGGATGGCAAGCTGCCCCCGGCCCCAGGCGTGTCCAGCGATGCTGTCTGGGAGCCAGGGATTGAAGTAAAAAACTTTAGCAATTTACCTGATATTCTATTCTACAGCGGCTAAGCTGGCACTCAGGCCACAATACAAAGTCCTTCCTGCTCTTGCCTCTCCTTTCCACAGGGAGAGGAGCCTTTCTCTGTGGCCACCCACTACCACTGGTCCACGGGGGCTTTCTGCCCATGTTCACTTACAGTCCAAGGGCTCTTCCATCAGCAGTGGTGAATGCTGACAGGCCTGGGACCCACCCTTCAAGGCAGTGGACTCCTTTCTGGCCCAGTCAGGTCTGGAAATGCGTCCAAAAGCCTAGGCCTGGACTCAGGGACCCTAAGAACCTGTTTTTTGCTTTACCCCACTGTGGCCGAGCTGTTACCTGATTTTTGGTTCCTGTGATGGTACTTTTCTGTGTGCAGATAGCTGATAAATTTGGTGTCCCAGCAGTGGGGATGAATGATGTAGGCTTCTGTTCTGCCATCTTGCTCCTGGGGGTTAATTCTAAAAGCCAGTATTCTGTCATTTCAACTCAACTGGCCTTTATGATCTGAACTAAGCATTATGAAATGCTAAGTGGATTTTCTGTGGGATAAATCTTGTAAATCACTGCATTTTCTGATTATCAAAAATGGCTAGATATTTATGGCATTGGAATATTGTGACATAAAAGGAATTTTATGTGAAAGCATTTCAGAGCCTCTGTGTGTTAGCCAGGTAAGTCTGGAAGTATTCACTTTGGAGCTGCTAAAGGGCTGAGGTCCTGGTTTCCCATCATTGATGGCAGCAGGGCTCTATGAGACAGGGCTCTCCTTGCCTAGTGGCATCCAACTGACTTATTTTTGTGTCTTCATAGGTAAAAATGATTATTAACTGTCTGTGGGGAGCCAGGTGCTGAACTTTACAAATAATGTAACATAATCCATGTAGCATTTAGATCCAGTAATGATTTCACTATATGGTAGTTTACTCGGTGGTAGTGTTGACTCTGTGAATCCAAAGGATGTTTAGACATTTTTCATTTCTTAGGACAAAGGTTTTAGAGTTGCTGCTCTGCAAAACCATAGGTGAATGACCTTTAGTTGTGGAAGTTAACCCTTTAAAGCAGTTGCCTTGTGTGTCTGCCAGAAAAATAATAGTGTTCCGATCCTTGGGAATTACATCAGTCAGTGACAGGAGGATGGTTATTTTTTAAAGACAAATACTTAGTCTCAGTATGTCAACTTGCAGCCTGTTGAGACCATTTTTAATACATATATATATCCTCTTGCTTGAGCTTCTAAGAACCCATCTGGGAAATAATATTCTCATAGGTCTCTTATTTTGGTCTCTAATTATATTTTTGATCCCTTATCCCTTACCATTTCTCCTAAATTATATAAATCAGTGTAGACATTTAATATCTAGCAACTGTAGGCACCATGTTTCTGATACTAGTAATGTAAAATTTTCTCTTAGCTAGAGAACAAGTTCTGCATAAATCATAGTACTAAATTATTTCTAAATTAGATTAATTTATATAAAGTGATAAAATGTTATTGGTTTCCTACTTTATCATCTTTAGTATTCATGAAGAAGCAATTCTTTTTTCTTTTCTCCAAGGTCTTTAACAAAATTAGTCTTTGAAACCATTTTTGTGCTAGTCGACTATGAATGAGGAGGACTATTGAAGCAGAAAATTAAAATACTTTTGATGTTTTAATTTTAATACTAATCATTAATCTATACTTCAGCATTATTTCTCTCATTGATAAATTTATTGCTTTAAAAGTATTTCTATCTTCCATAATGTCTTTTCTAGCAAAAGAGCTTTGTTACATTTCTGAATTCTTGCTATTTGAGTGACTTATCAAGGAGCAAGAATTTTGGCAGCCAAAACTAATTTGACTATTGGCAGAAGGCTTTATTATATATGCTGTCAAGCATTTTATTGCCTTATGTGTACAGATTATTTTAAGTTAATAAACAAGGGGCATTTCTAGTACACTTTCACCTTTAATAGAGTATACATTTACTGCGAGTATTTTAGAGAGTGGTTATACTATAAGATTCATGTTCATTTTTTAAAATAGAAAGCCCCAAGTTTTTGTATAGAATTTTCAGAACTGGGAAAGACTTCAAGGACCTCAAGAAAATATTTAATTCCGCCAGTTTCTGAGATCCCTTCTAGAATGAAAGCTCTAGAGAATAGGGAATGTGACTTCAGAGCCTTGCATATGGGAGATGCCTGGTAAGTATTTGATTGATGAATCAGTAACTTCTCACTTTTGATCAGTGAGGATGCTGAGGCTGGGAAAGGTTCAATGATGGGCTGAAGGTGGGTCTAAATCTAACCTAACTATTAGAAAGTGGTGAGAACTGAGTCCCTGAGCAATATGGGTGCATTGTGAGGTACCTACCATGCCACACCGTGTGTTCATGTCCACAGCTTCAAAAATTCCTTGGTCTCATTCTAAGTAGAGCAGCTTGCTGATTCCCAAGCACTGCCATAACAATCATTTGTCCCTTCCGTGGGTCCTTATTCCCCAAGCTAGTTTGAACAAGGGATATTGCTCCCTTTTCACCTTCATGCTTTAAATATTTATTGACTTAGATTCTATGCTGGGGATCTAGAGTTGACAAACTACAAATGGCCCCTGTCTGTAAGGAGCTTACATTACAGTCTTGCCCCCTTTGCACTTCCTTCCCTCTTCTTCCCCTCAACCACACATGGGACTTTATGTTATGTTAACTTTTATCCTGTTTGCTTTATCGTTGTGTACTTGTACACTCTCTTTCTATACAGACACACACACACACACGCACACACACATAATTATTTTTTCTGAATAATTTGAGAATAAGTTGCATACCTCATGGCCCTTTGCCCCATGGTATAATTATCAACTTAAGTAAATTTAACATTCATAAGGCCCTTTAATGTCCTTGATTTCTGAAAGATGTTTTTCCAACTGGTCTTTACAGGGAAATGAACCTGAGAGAGGAAAGTAAAAAACATGGAGAAAAATATTTTTGTAAATCCTACCAAGTTCTTAGGGTTAGAGCCAAGCTTCTTGTGTGTTTGTGACTTAGAAGGGCCCTGTGCTTGGTTTAATGCTTTGCTGTTGCCATCTTGAAATTCTTTATAATTGGGGGGAAAAAGTCTCCATGTTTTCATTTCATACAGGGCCAGCAGATTATGTAGCTCATCCTGCTTAAAGCACTTATATACTGGGCTAGGAACTTTTGCATCTGTTATTATAGATATTGCTGAAGATGGGGAAACTGAGGCTTAGAGGGATTTAAAATAGCTTGGTTTGTGTTGTTAAGTTACTGGTAGAACCAGGATTTGAATTGAAGTCTTTCTGATTGCTTATCTGTTGACTGTCACATCGTCTCCAACTACTTTATACCCCTTAACTCTTCTTCCACTGAGTTAAATTATTTCTGGATTTGGAATTGACTTGTCCTTTCTCTTTTTCTCCTAACGAGCTCTGCCTTCCCTTGGTTCCACAGTTGCTGTCTCTCATCCTAAATCACTGGGCTGAAGTGTTAACCAGAAGGCCAATTTGGAAAATTTTAATAAATTGATAATTTTCATCCAAGGGAACTGTCCATTAGTAGCTTCCACCTTAATCTTCTCCCTGATTTGCAGAGAAAAAGCTACATGCCATCATCCCCTCACTTACCCTTACCATATCTCACAATTGAGCAACTGGTTTTCTTCATGTTCCCAGCTTTTGGAGTCCCTCTGTTATCCTTTGGGATCTGAGTCTTGCTTTATGCCCAGTGTCTTCCGACAATTGGAAAACTATCCAGAATCTGAGTTTGGGTCTGGGTGGGTCTTCCTGTGCTCAGACCTTCCTGGTACTCACTACTCTTCTGGTCCATTCTAGGCCCTGGAGATACATCAGGGAGCAAGACATTCATTGTTCTAGCTGTCAAGGAGTTTACATTATGTTCCTCCTTGTTTCTGTGTCTATTTTTCTGTTGTCTTAGGCAGAATGCAAAATTAATAAATCAGTACTGTTAGGGAGAAATAATATGAGAAGAAAGACTAAAGAGGTAAGGAGACACTGCAAAAACTATTAGTATGTGTAAAATTGTACTGCTGAAGTTGTGGAGAAGAGCTGCTTTCTCTTTCATCAAGGGAGAGACAAAGGAGTTGATTTTTCATTTCTGTAGAGTAATTTAGTTTAGGAATTTAGACTGTTGTGATAGTACTGTGAGCTGTAACGTATTGAAAATTGTTACCAGAGGAGCCAGTACAATCTCTTTCCTTGGTTTTCTTTTAGAAAGAGGAGTGAGGTCTCCCTGCCTCAATCATTTAAGGGCATCCTTTCCCTAAAGGTAATCTTTTTTTTAAATAAAATGTCTTCCTCAGACATTACAGGGTTAGATTTTCAGGGGAGGCATTCCCCTTCCAGTCCTTCAGGAGTTTATGGCCATCCCGCTCCCTTGGAGACCCGTTTCCTGTTCTCAGGAGAGTCTCTGGTTGTACAGAGCAAACAACCCTGAATTCTGCTCAGGTTGAAGTGACTTGGTGGTTCTGAGGCAGCCTCGAAATTTGAACTCTCTTTAGTCAGGCCTTTGGGTTTGGGTGGCCTGAAGAGACTTCCCAAAGATGTGGCTGTTGTGTTCAATAATCTAGAATCATCTTCTCCTCTCTCCCCGCTTCCCCCAATTTATGGTTATCTCTATGTTTGTTTTCCTTATGGGACCAGTCTGTATACATAGCGTCCCAGGGCTCAGTATTTATTGCTGGATAAGGGGGTAGGGGGTTTGCGTTATGATGACCATGCGTATCTCCTATTTGAATGCATGTATTGTAATCCCTATTTGATTGGCTGTAAGTCAAACCATGCCTGGGCAGATAATATCACTTACCTTTTATTAGACTCAGAGATGGCAGATTAAGGCATGGTAAAATATCCTGTATTAAGATATCAGGTACGTCCAAGTGTGGTTATTATACAACCAAACAGTCCTCCTTTAGCTGGAGTGCTGGCGAATACAAGCACTTAGGATTTATTCTGAATATTTCCACTCTAGTCATCCAGCTCCACCTCCCAAGGGTGGAGGTAAAGGGGCTTCTGTTCAGGGGAAAGTGCATCCCAAGTGCTGTGGGGGAGTTTGAATATATGACTAAGTAAGTTTTGAGAATTTAATTAAAGCTTCAGCCCTCAGGACAGATATTTGTTTTAATATATGTCACTGTCAACAATCATGAGAGATTCCCGTGTGACTACCTATCTCTAGTTAATTCTCCTCTGTTAATGTTATAATTAACACTGATCAGCACTGATGGTAGCTGCTCAAATAGTTGATGCTGATTTACAAAGTCTGGGTACTTTTATTTATAGCTGGATATGAGTTCATGGCACCCAAATGTCAATCAGAATTTTACATTTTCTGAGTCATTACCAAAGATAGTTCAGTGTGCTTTAGTGTTCCCTGGCTGCAAGCTCCTGGGTTTCTTACAGCACCTATGCATAAAATCTTGCCCACGAGGTCTTGGTTATTTTCATGGATTGCTCAAGTTGAAATCAAGTTCTGAGTCTACCAGAGATTTTATTTTCAATTATATTGACATCTTCATCAAGCTGACAGTGATGTGCCTGTAAATTTTTATGCTAACCTATAAAATTTAAAGTGACATGACCAATAAACAATCAAGTCTTTCAAAAAATAATGAAAAAATTTTATTTTAAAGCTAAGAGTCTCAAAGGGGAGATCAATAAGTCATCAAGCAGGCAGCATTCAAAGAGGCAGTCAGGCTAATGAGTGGCTCATCTCTGTCCTGTGGAACATCACAAAATTAAATATGGGTTATACTCAGTTTGTTTTGAGATTCAGATGCTTAAAAATGTGTAGCAATTACTGTCCACTGATGCATGTCAGGTTTTTAATGCAGGAGAAGTCCAAACTGGTTTATTTGACAAGTGTGTGTGATCTATAGGACATGTTCTGTCTCATTAGAATATAGAGTTATATCTCTCCAGTGATGAGTAAACATTCACAATAAGCCTGCTCTCTGAGTAAAACACTTGTGTAGGCTATTCTCAGCATTTATTTAGCAAGCATTGGATGGAAACCTGCTCCCCTACAGGTCTTCATCTGTTCTCGGCTAAAATTTTTGTAATACACTGGGTTTGCAATTTAAGTGTTTGGTTATACTCTGTTATCCTGTTGTCTAGCAATTCTTGCTGGCAATAGTATTTTAAGCATGTTTGCCTGGTGTGGGGAAAGAGCACTGTGTTTGGATTAGAAAGCCCAGTTTTTCCACTGACTAATTTTATGATCTTGGGCACATTCATAGGGAGCTGCTGAGGCTCAGCTTCCTCTTTTGTGAATGCAGAATGATAATTCTGCCTCTCTGCCTTCCTGTAGTTGCTGTCAGGCTCATGTGGGGTGTGTGTTCCTAGAGGACTTCGTAAGGTGTAGAGTTTATAAAGCATCACACAGGATTGATGAGATTATAATTATTACCATTATTGAGCATTTAGGTACGTTGCATACATACACTTTTGTTCGTGAAGTGCCTTTTCCTTTGTATATGAACTCAGAGTAGCATTCCATTTTGTTCCTTGGGGTTTAATATAAAAGTTGCAGCAATTTTATGAAGCAATCCTGATGGGGCTTTCTGAGCTTCATATAATGGCAATTTCCTCAAATGTACTGATGATGAATAGGCCATAGGCATGAACTATGCTGGGCTTGTTTGAATTGATAAATGATCTCTACCTTCTCTCATTCATTTAACTCAAAATTTGCATTGACTGCATCTTTAGTGAGTTGAGTCCATTGTAAATAAAAACTGAAAGCATATTTCCAGTTTGTCACATAGATTATTAGCAGACACTCAGAGGCTAAAGTGTAACCCTTCAGTTAGCTCATTTTTTATTTCTGTGATTTGCACAGGCCAAATAATGGATAGTGCTACCCTCTGCTTCAGAACCAGATATTGCCTAGGACAGCTAGTTGAATAAGGATGACTGAGTGATCAAGGGATTTTGATGAAAGATTAGTGCCCATTGTCTCCAGAGTACTCTGGAACAGCTTAAGACTAAGCAGGGGTTCAGACAGGACAATGCCTCAGTGGTAGTAAAAAAACCCCCTATTTTATGAAAAGGAAATGTGCTTGCTCATCCTGGGAACATCTTCCTGGACCATCCACTTGGGAGTTTCCCTGCATCTAGCCCTTTGGGGTTGCATGTAGATTGGAAAATTCTTGTTGAGGTTTCATGTGTTTGCATAGCTACATTGGTGATTTTGATATATAACTTATAGTGATGATTTTGGGTTTCCTCTGTAGTTGAGTGCACAGTGAAATTTCCTAAAAGGAATTAAGCTCTAGTTGCTCTGTTCATTGTTCTGTGAGACATTCAGATGAAAAAAAGAGACTGAAGGCAATAAGTGACTCAAGATCTCCGTATTACCTTATCTGGTGAAGATCACTAATTCTAGAGATATTCTGTGGAGATTCAAAGCCCAGGTCTGTCACAGACTTGCTGTGCCATCTTGGGAAAGTTATTTAAGTGCTTTTTGCCTCAGGCTCCACATTTGAAACTAGAGAAATGATTGTACCTAATCTACTCAAAGGGGCATTGTAAGGATTAAATAAGGCATGTGCAATGCTAGGAACAGTATCTGGAACATAGTAAAGTGCTTCATAAATGTTAGTAAGCCTCAAAGCAAGTTCTCCATCATTATATTAGTGGGAAGAGATTATATTCTAAGTTTAGTGTTACTAAACTGGCTACACTTTTAAAAAATAATGTTTTTTTTTCTGAGTATAAAAGAAATAAATGCTGTTTCTAAATAATTAAAATATAGTAACATATAAAGAAGAAAGTAAAACACCTAGAGATAGCCATGGATAACCTCTGATAACACTTTTTCATATATTTTTATAGGATTTATACTATATGTCTATACACATATATTATACATAATTAAAGTAACATTGAGTAGTTAGTTTGTATCCTCCTTTTTTCACTTAGTATGTCAAACATTCTCCAGGTAATTGCAATGTCTTACAGACATTGTTAATGGTTAGACAGTATTCCAAAATGTGAATGTATATTTAAGTAAATCGTTCCTTTTTGGTAGACAGACAGTTGAGAGAGTTATTCATTATTATAACAAATGTTAAGGAAAGGATACTTCCTTCTATATAGATTTTTATATTTCTGATGATTTCCTTATGGTAGCTTTCTAGCAGCAATGATTATTAACTAAAATAAGCATAACCATTTTTACAAATCTTGCTGCATCTTGCCTGATGAATTCATTAAGTTTGTTACAGTTTGTGCTCTCAGTGTACAACTTAACAGCAGAGTATGAAAGCTCCTGTGAGATACTCCCCTTATTGAGGTACCTGCATGCGGGATAGGTCTTAGGAAGCAGTAGCTGGGTGTGACTGGAGGCTCTCAGTGGCGAAGCTGCACCCTATACTTGCTTTTCTCCTACTTTCCGTTTTGTGATGAAAACTGTGAATATGCTGTAAGTTAATGTGGTACTATGGCTTTATTGACTTTTTTTTTTTTTTTTTTGAGACGGAATCTCACTCTGTCACCCAGGCTGGAGTGCAGTGGGATGATCTCGGCTCACTGCAACCTCTGCCTCCTGGGTTCAAGCAATTCTAACCTGCTTCAGCCTCCCAAGTAGCTGGGACTACGGGTGCACGCCACCACACCCGGCTAATTTTTGTATTTTTAGTAGAGATGGGGTTTCACCATGTTGGTCAGGCTGGTCTCGAATTCCTCACCTTGTGATCCGCCCGCCTCAGCCTCCCAAAGTGCTGGGATTACAGGCGTGAGCCACCGCGCCTGGCCGACTATTTTTATTTATTTATTCATTTATTTATTTTTTAAAGCATTTCTGTGTTTCTATGCCAGAGACACTAACAGCTTCTGGCATTGTGTGGGAATATTTTCTAGCTGGGGAAAAAACATGAGGAATTTCAATATCAGGCCTAAAACCTTACACATGGTTTCCAGGACCTAAAGCACAGAGCCAGGGGAAAGGGCCCAAATCTGGAGTCAGCTTGGGCTTGAATTCTGGTTCATCACAGCTGTATGATCTTGAACATCTTGTCAGACTTGAATCTCAGTTTTCTTACCTTTAAAATATGGATACTAATATATCTCCTTGCAGAATTTTCATGAAGATTAGGGAAGATAATGTTTGCATAGTGGTGTCTGGTAAATGGTAGCTTTTATAATAATGTTTCATTAAGTGACATGGTTCCTAGGTTTGTGTCAGTAGGTTTTCTGATTGGACTTGTGAGCCCTAAGGGCAGATATGTTCCATGTTTTCACTCCGAGTTTATCTCAGTTTAGAATTATGTGACTGGTGAGGTTGGGGTGTGGGGAGAGGGTTGTATAGAGCATTTTAAACATGAGACTTGGTTAAATGAAGTTATATCAAGCCAGTGATTGGAGTGGCCATTCACTTACTGCATTAGCTTCTATTTATGGAGTATTTATTTTTCCAGCCACTGGGGCGAGGCCCTTGGCCTCTACCTCTCATTTACTCTTCAGGAATGCCCTGTGAGGTGGGTACTGCCATTGCCAGGGGAGGATATTTAGGCTTGGAGGTTTAGAGAGCACCAGCCCTCCCCGCCACCCCCATTGTGTTGTCAGATTTAGCAAGAAAAAATACAGGAATATTACAGCAAGTAAAAATACAGGAAAAAAATACAGAAAATATTTAGCAAGAAAAAATACAGTATGTCATGGGACATACTTATACTGGAAATTATTTGTTGTTTCTCCGAAATCCGAATTTAACTGGGTGTCTTGTTTTATCTGACAACCCTACACATAACTGACCCAAGGCCAGGCAGTGAATAAAGAAAAAGGCTGGGGCTTACATCTTTCTCTATCTTCCATGGAAACCATTGCTTTTACCTATTACTTTATGATATTTCTTTAAGAAATCAGAAGTAGAACTCAGGTGTGAAAGATGAGGGAAATGCTGTCAGATGAGGTGTAAAGTCCTTCACTGATTGTAAATTTAGAAGCTGAACTCAGGAATATTGTTTTTTATTTTTCACCTGATTGGTGAAGGTAATTCCATGTTAGGTCTAATGATAAAAATGGAGAAAGTTGATGAGGGTCTATAAGGTACCTACTGTATGCCAAGTACTGTGCTAGAATGAATCTGGAAAAGGCCCAGACTTTTCAAATGAGGGTTCTAGTTAAGAAATTAAAGATTCTAAGGCTGTAGCATTGTTGAGGTAACCCATCAGAGGAAGCACCATTGCCCCCAAAGTCTGTTGGCCTAGTTTTGACATTGTACATGACCTTCTGTTGGGAGAATACAAGGGAGTGATTTCAGAGATGTGGTTATTCATTCAGTGTCTCTGCCAACTTCAGGATAGGTGTTTATAAGTTTTATGATTCTTTTGAATGGGCTGCATAGGAGGTTATTTGCTACTGCTGAAGAATTGGATATTTAATAATGAGCAGATATCTCTAGGCTCTCAAAAATCTGTGAGTGCTCCTTGGTGGTCAAACAGACACTTATGGGCCATGATTGCTTTTTAAAAGCTTGCCCACCTGCCCTATGAAGCTGCTATGTGCTCCCCCTGGGTGCGTGGCTTGGCCCTCAAAGGTGCCCCAGAGCCACTCAGGATAAACCTGCCATGTGCTTGTGTGGTTGGGCTCCATATCCAATCCTGCATGTCAGCCTTTTCAGGGAGGAGCCTGGGGCTTCAAGAACAAGAGGTGAGAGGGATGAAAAACTTATTATGAGCAAGACTCCCGGTGGGTAAAGTGAGCACATAAAAAGTTTGTCCCTTCCTCTTTCTTGACCCAGATTGGAGTGGGGAGGGGGATCTTTGGAAGGAAGGCTTTCCAAACCTTCTTGGGAGCTGGGAGTGCTTTGGTCTTCACCTCTTTTCAGGACTGAGCAGGAGATAAACCCAAGATGCCTCTTGCTTTTTGGGCATCTTTGGTTCTGGGCAGCCAAAGGAACGAGACATTCGTTACTTGGTGTTACTAAATTTGTGTTAAGAAAACACCATTGTCTTTTTGTATAAAATTATCTGGGAGTACTAAATACTTGGATTATTTAGCAGGAATGGGTATTTCTGAGATATGTCACATTTTGGGGTGCCATGTTGTGTTCGGACCACTAATTAATTCCGATTAAGCAATGAAGTCCACTCCTCATCTGGGTTGATGTAAAGAATTTCAAGACTAATAATAGTAAAACAATAATAATATATAATTGTGATTCTAAGCACTTTATGTGTATTAAATTAATTACTGCAATAACATTTTGAAGTAGAAACTATTATTATGCCCACTGTACAAATAAGGAAATGGAGGAGCAGAGAATTTAAGTAAATTGTCCAAAGTCACACAGCTAGTTGGTGGCAGAGTCAGTCTTTGAACCCAGGCAGATATGCTCCTAAACTCTTAATGGCTATTTTGTATAGTGATGTATGTATGTATGTCAGATTCAATCCTGCAAGAAGGATATTTTCATCATGTATTTAATTGTATGTGCCCACATATACCTTTGAAATCCAAGTTTCCCTCGAGTATTTAAAAGTAAATAGTGTGGTTTGCAATTTGGGGCAGGGGATGTGCAAATTGGGACACAGGTGAAATGGATCTGGGATAGAGCTTAGCACCTTGGAATCGAGGGGTGAGTTAGCAATCTAGGCTGGGTGGCCCTGGTGGGAATTGCCTAAAGGGCCTGACACTGGTATATGCAGAATGGGAGATGCTGGGAGTCCTAAGGGCCACAGGTGGGTGAGGGACAGCTGAAGCTGGGAGAAGAAAATGGCAATAGGGCTGATATAAGAAAGGGAATGCTGGAGTGAGAGAGTTAATACTCAGGATGAGAGGCTTAGTTACAATGCTTAAATGCAAGACTACTGTAAATTGCTTATGAAATATATCTGCTTATGTGTCTATCTGTCTACCTATCTCTTCAAAGAAGCTGAATAAAGTTGCAGATAATGTTAACATAGACTTTAGGGAAAACTGCATTATAATAGTGTGCAGTTTCATTCACTAAAGACTGACTTTTTTAAACCCATTCATGCTGTCTACCTTGTCCACGTCCACAGGGATGTGATTTTTTTTTTTTAAACATGAGAAATAGCCTTCACCGAGTAAGTGTTTTGAAACTGTAACCTCATTCCTTCTAAGTTGGAAACATTCCAGTCTTTTCTGTGATCATTGCTATGTTTGTGTGTGAACAAAATCAGCACAAAAAAACAAGGAAAACCCTCAACGCTTTGAATATGCGCTTAACCTGACTTGCACAAAAGTAGTCTATAGGGCAGTTGTAGCTTATTTCTTAATGGATTGTGTTTGCCTCCGATGGAGTGATGTTTGCTTCCGAGAGTGTGTGTGTGTCTGCTTCTGTGTCTCTGTGTGTGCATGTTCATTTTCTGTATTCAGTCTGCGTCACTCCCATGGTAATCAGTGTTTCTCAATGACCTCTGAAGGTGAGGAGGGTTTTTTTGATGGCTAAAGACCTACACTTCCCAGGCATTAAATGTGCATAATGCCTTGAGGGCTTTAACGCGCTGCTCGAAGCATGCATGTCTCATACCCAAAGTAGCCACAGCGCCTGCATTCCCACAATAGCGGCAGCCCCGAGCAGATGCTTCCAGTGTGCTTATCTGGCTGTGCTTTTCACTTTTCGACAAAGTTCTATAATCATATCTCATGGATTTATTTTCTCCACACTATAAAGCCTGAATTGTGAAGATCTCATCATGCCATAAAGGGCAGCATGAGCCAAGTTCTGGGGGCTGCTAAGGATTTCTTTGCCTTTTTCTCCCCCACCCTTTTTGGAAATGTGTATCAGGAAAAGGCTTTGCCTTTAGAGAGAAATTTTACTGCTCTTGCCAATAATGTGTAATAGTATTAAATTTAATGGCAGACCTTGAAGTGTATAAAAACTTAAGTCCAGAAAAAGGTAAGACTCATACTACTAATTTTAAGGTAAGTGTAATAGTCCTAGTAAAAGATGGTAAACATTTATTTTATTTCATGTTTAGTTAAGTTAAATATTTATTTGAATTCTTCAGAACATATTTATTATATTTCAGTATGAAATGTGGTAACAAAGTATTTTTGTTTAGGTAGAAGTGTTTTTTTCTTATAAATGTAGACTTTTATAAGAGTAGAATTTGCATGCTGACAAATTGAAAGTATATCATTATATTAAAATGGTCAGTGAGAAAAGAATTTGTATTCTTAGGTTATAAGTCAGGATACAGACATGCCTATAAATTTCATTTGTCTGACATTTATAAACAGTAGGTTTTAATTGAAACATTGTCAAGTCTTGTTCAGTTTGAATAATGATGAATAAAACTATATTTTAACTTCCTACAATAATCTGGAGAGAATGATTCCCAATTTGTATCAATTAAAACTAGTCAGGGATAGTAAAAATAATTAGCTCTATAAAATAGAATGGCAGAAGTATTTAGCACAGATAAAATGGAGGCAGGATCCATGTGTCATGTTCTTACAGCCTGTCAGCTCCAGGAGCATGAGAAAAACATCTTAAAGTATGAGTTAGGAGATCAGAAATTGAAAATCTATGGAGATTGTTCTTGAATTATAAGAATTATTCCTTCCTGGTCAGACAGAATAAATGACATGTCAAGAAATGTCTTCTAAAGTTACCTTCAAACTGAAATTTGCCTGTCATTTCAGATTATTCATATGCGTCTACTCAAATGTAACTTTATCCCATCAATGCTGATCTGAAAGCCTGTCTGGAGATTGTTGCTAGTTTATGGTATCAGCTTTAATGTGCCATGTTCCCAGTACCAGCATTGATGTTTGCTTTTTATTCAAAATATAAATTGTACCATGGTTGAGATTTTCTTGAGTATACCTGAGTTTTCTAAGCCTGGGAAGAAGCTTTCATAGAGAAATGGGGAAGGATTTGGCTTACTTGATATGCAGTTTGTCAGAAGGATTTCCATTTAGAGTTTTGTCTTATAATATGTTTGGAAACTCTTATGTATGCAGAATGTAGGAGTAAATTGAACTGCATAGCATACTGTCAGGGTCGTCTTGCTTTACACATTATGGAAGTAATGATGAAAGTGACTTCTATTACTTTTACCACATAAGATGATCTTTAAATTTAAAATAGAGCTTTAATTCTTAAACATAGTGGAAATTTGAAATAATTTTCCTAGTCATATAAGCTTTCAAAGTTGATGAATGTAAGGTGTCTTGTTTCAAGGTAGATGTTTTCACATACAGATGTCTTACCAGAGATTTTTCATTGAGCAAATATTTCATATTTTATTTAATAGATTTTCTATTATTTATCTTAGTGATTTTATTCTGCTGAATGAAAAATTTTCATTACTGACTAGCCATCTTTCATTCTGCTGAATGAAAGATTTTCATTACTGACTAGCCATCAAAATCATTTCAGTTGGTAGCAAGACTATTTTTCAAAAAATCTTTCTTCTGATTTCCAGATCAATTTTAAGAGGAACATCTTAAATTATGCAGATCAACTCTATATCTGAGTGTGTGAAATTGATAGATTCTTAAATATCATGAAATCTGAGTTGCATTGTTAAACAGTAACATTAGTGGAGTGGCTTCAATTGACTGGAGTACAAAGTTGAGGAATGTTTATTCGGAGGCAGGAAGACCATGAAGTATAAAGCCCATGTTTGCTCCTATATTTTGTATTTGTGTATATAATTAGGAAATTATTGTTATTGTTATTGTTTACCTTAGAATTTCATGTAATGCACTAAAGCTCATCTCAGTGATTCTGAACAACACTGAGAAGACGTAGGGACCTGAATTGCAACATAAAACTAGAAGCAGGAGCAAGCTTGAGGCATGTAAGGAAGGTGTTTTTATAATCTTGTGTCTCTGAACCTCAATTCCCTTTTTAGTAAGAACAGATAATACTACTTTCTTGCTTACCTCACAAGGTTGTTGTAAGAATTACTGGTCTCTGAAAGCATTTGAAAGATAGAAAAGGATCCCAGATATGTAAAATGGTATAGTTGTACAAATAAAGATAATGTATATTTCATATACTTTAATGAAAAGAAATCATATTTGTTCTGGGATGACAGTAGATACACTTTGACCTAGAACTTTGGTACCATCTGCTTCTAATTTCCCCCACGGCCTAGTACAGCCTACATGCCAGCAGTGTGCATGCTGTGTACGAATGCCTGATGGAAGGGTAGATGTCAACGTAAGAGCGAGTCCTAGATTTCTAGAGCAGGAAGAAACCATAGCAATCTCATTCTTTTATAAGAAGAAAAAATAGTCATAGGGAGGCTGCATAATTTTCTTGAAGACGTGGAACAGATCTGTGGCTGGAATTGAGCCATCCAATTCCCAGATCATGAGAGCTGTATCTACCCTTCTCAATCATACAGATTTTTTTCTTTTAGAAGTTGCTACATTTAGATATTTGTGATTTTGCTCATGCTGTGTCATTTGAATCCTTTGTACAAGGCTGTTTTTTTTTAGGGAAGGAAAATGGAGAACTTCTTGTGGAATTCTCAGCTACTAATCATTAATGGGTACAATTAATAGAGATAGACTATGTGCTTTATCTACAAGATGCTGGTTGGGGATATGAAGATGAATAAAATAACTTACCTCTCTTCTAGTAACTTCTGGTATGGTGCACAAACATGCTTACATTACTGTAATAACAGTAATACTGTAATAGAGGAACATTCCAGTGGTACCTGAGTATGGAGAAGTCAGCAAAGGATTTCTGGAGATGACATTTGAACTGAGCCTTGAAATATGATGAGGATGATGTCAGGTGTATAAGCAAGGGTTGAAGCTGAAGGAGTAGCAAGGACCAGGTGTTATAATAAAGACCTGGTAATCCAGGTTAAGAAATTTAGACATTATTACCAAAAAAAAAAAAAAAAAAAAAAAAAAAGGCAACAGAAGGTTTTAAGCTGGGGAGAGAATAATCAGATTTGAGTTTTAGAAAGATCTCTCTGACAACAGTTTGGAGACTGATGGTGGAACGAGTGAGGCTGGAGCACTGGAGACCAGAAAGCTGTTGCAGTAAATAGTTGAGGAAACAATGGTCTCTATTCAAGTTTCTTAGCTAAGATGATCTTTCATAGGAAAACATTAGGCTCTCAAGTCCACATTGGTGTCCTTTGCCCCTGATCAAAGCTGCTGTAGAATTCATAACTGCTGCTTTTTCTGCATACACTTGTTATTCAGTCACTGCCTTGTATTTGGGATAAATTAGTTACAAGAAAGTCATTGCCTGATAAGAAATTTAACACTTCTGTTCTTACTAAGGTCGTGACCTCTTGTCCACTAGACAGAATTGTGCGTAATTATGAGCATCCTATTCTTTTATGGCAAACAAAAAATGATTTCTCCAAGAAGTTAGAGAACCCCTCCTCGACCTTTCCTGGGTTGCAGGAATTTGGTTTGAATGTTGTCATATTGCTTGCATGATCAGTCCAAATATAACGTTAGGGCAGGAAGGTCTGTGGCCATTTCTTGGTGTTTCACGTTGTGGAATATGGCTGTTTCCCTATTTAATGAAGAAGGTGATACCCATAATGCTGTGTGCTTTAGTTGCTTTAGTCTGTTCTACAGAGCTATTAGTTTATTTCTGAACTATCTGTGAGGGCAAGTTCTCCCTTATTGTTCTTAGTCAAAAATTTTTGGCTCTTTTCACGTATTTTGTATTCCAGATAAATTTTAGAACTGCCTGTCTAGTTCCAGATGTCACTTAGTTGGGGTTTTGGTTGGAATTACATTGCATTTATAGATTAACTCAGGAGAACTGCCAACTTTAAGACACCGATTCCCCCTTTCAGGAACATAGTAGGATTCATCATATTTTACGTTTTCTCTTAGGTCCTTCTCTTATATCAGTCAAGATTTAGAGCTTTCTTCATGTAGGTTGTTCACATTTCCTGGTAGGTTTATTTTTATGATTTTAGTTGGTATTGTGAATAGAATTTTTTCAGTTATGCCTTCTTAATTTAAAAAGTTGAAAAATTTAAACACAGTATTATAGAACTATCAATAATTCTATAATAGTTTTTTTCTCAGCCCTCTTCACCTCTTTCCAAATAAATTACCTTTAACTCTTTTACTTTCCTTTTTGTAGGGTTTTAGTGTTACTTTTATATCTCCAGCTGATGCACTTACACTGCCACTTATTGATTTCTCAAGTTTTGATATTAATTATTGATTTTCTTCTGTGATAGATGAGAAATAGCTCACTTACATTGCCCCATGTCCTCTTTGGTTACTCTATTTGTTATCCCTGTAGTTTTAACAATTCACTTGCATTTTGGTTTCCTGCTCTGCCAGCTGGATTACTCTACCTCGTGACCATCACTCTCCCTTTGCTAAACCTTTGCCTCTTTTATCCCTCCTAACTTCTCTTAGTATAATTATTTTTTCATCCTTTTTCTGTACTCAGAATCACTCCTCCTATGTTTTGATCATAGATTGACTTTAAAATTTTAATATCAATAAACAAAGTTTACATTACTGTGACTACTTACATTTACATTATTGTGACTATATAAATGCTCATCAAAGTAACCACCTAAGTTATTTTGATTAGGGTTACTGCTTCAGAACATAGCATCAGAGAAAAAGGACAGATTCTATAGTTTTCTATAGCAAATGTTGGGATCAAATTCATTAGAAAAAAAATCGAGTACCTACTACTAATTTTGGCAACTAGCAATCTTCATCATAACTCTGTGAAGTGCATATAGCTATCTTCATTTTAGAGGCAAGGAATCTGAGGTGCAGAGAGAGAAAAGAACTTGCTCTAGGTCAGCTGTAACTGGTAGAGGTGACATTTGAATCCTGCTGGCTGACTTTGGAACCTGGACTTGCAGCTCTGTTCCCTCTCTTAGAAATGTTATTACTTTGTTAGAGGTGGTAAGATACATAGGCAGGAAGCAATCGATTGCCTGTTTTTGTAAAAGGTTCTCTGTCTCTATGAAGACATCTCCATTTAACATCTCCTCCTTTGTGCATATGCCTTTCCCCAGCCGACATGTTGGCCTGATATTCCTTGGAATAAATGGGCCTGCAAATATATACTTCCTGAGTGTGAGATGGAAAGGGGAACAGTATGGTAGGTTACACAGGGTTTGGCACAGGGAAGCAGTGGGGTAAGAATGATTAGCCGTGTTTTTAATATCTCCCTGAGGAGTTTGTGCTGGATCTAAAGAGCACGGGGAGAACATGCTAAGTTTTGGAGTACATGGGTGATGTAAAAGTGGCATTTTGGGAAAAAGAGTCTAGAAATGCTATGAAAGATAGATTACACAGCCCAAGGGAAAGGGTCTTGTCATCTGCTTGAGAAATTGGTTCAGATCAGGGCCATGAACCCTACCCATTGAAGTTTTGACAAGTGATCTGTAACTGTCTCTAATTACTTGTCAGCAAAACAGAAGCTACCATGAGTGAGCTAGAGTTACTTCAGCTGTCTCTCTGAAGAAAGGTGAATGATTGTTTCTATCGATCTGTTTAAAGAATAAGTCATGGTGGCAGATGTGTGTTACATAAGGTTTTCGTCTAATCCAGTGACCTCTTGCTTCTTGCTTTTCTTTAAAATCCATGTGAGTATTTTCAGTTTTGTCAGGGACGGTGTGTAAAGATAAAACTTGAGAAAATATACAAGCAGGGCTCTGAGGCAACCCTCTTTCTCCAGATGGTGAAATAAAGTCAAATGAGAAAAGAAGAGATGAAATAAAAGGCAGCTTTAAAGGACAATTTCATTCCTCTTTTATAATTTCTTTTTGCATTTCATCTTTATGTCTGAGCTCATCATTTGCCCTTGATAATCTTTTTTCTTTGTTTTATTTTGAATGTCTAAGGTTATACCCAAGGACTGTTTTAAAAAAACAAGCGATCTTGATTTATATCAAATGCTAAAATGAACTTTCTTCTTGCCTTTCCCACTCGTTGGACATAACCATGGTTGATATGTTGGAATGTGGATTTGCGTCTTTCCAGAGGTGTTGGTACATGTAGTACATACATGCACACACATATGTAAACAGAAAGGAGTTACGCCATTGATGTAGGTCTCATAAAGAAATTGAACTTTTATGTGATCAACAAAAGAGAATGAAGACTATACATCGTGTGAGCCATTTCATATCTCCACCTTCCTATTTCTACTTGTTGAAATATGAACAGTATGAACAGGAGACAGGTCTTCAGTTGGACTTAGTAAACAGGTGCCTCTCACACCATGAGTATTTTTCTGATTTTGAGGTTTTAATCTTAATTTCAATGATATTATACCTTCCTTATTTTCTCATTTTTGTATTCCTTTTATTTACTAACTTATTTTCTCATGTTCTCACTGATGGTTTCAAAAATGAAAAGGCCAGAAAATTAACTAAGAAAATGAGAGAATAAGAACATACTAATTTTGTTGTCCAAGCTAGAGTGCAGTGGCACAATCTTGGCTCACTGTAGCCTTGACCTCCTGGGCTCAAATGAACCTCTCACCTTAGCCTCTCGAGTAGCTGGGACTACAGGTGCATGCCACCATGTCTGGCTAATTTTTGTATTTTTTTAGAGATGGGGGTCTCATTATGTTGCCCATGCTGGTTTTGAACTCCTGGCTTGAAGTGATCTTCCTGCATTAGCCTCCCAGAATGCTGGGATTACAGGCATGAGCCATCATGCCTGGCCTTCGAGTTTCTTATTTTATTTAAAAAAATGTGCTTAACCAGTTCTCTATTTAATCTTTGTGTATAGTCATTCTCAACTTATTTCATATTCTCTCATTACTACTTACTGTTTTTGACCACAAATGTATGCCTTTTTTTTTTTTTCTGAAGAAGTAGTGGATGAAAGCAAGTGGTGATGCCCACTCCTTGGGCATAACCGTGGTTGATATTTTGGCATGCGGATTTGCGTCTTTCCAGAGATGTCAGTACATGTAGTACATACATGCACACACACATGTAAACAGAAAGGAGTTACACCATTCATGTCCCCAGTTATGCACAAGGGGACAAAGGAAGAATACAATGGATGAAGAATGAAGCCATCCTATTCTACTGTTTAGTCTCGCTTTTCTTTTTCTTTTTCTTTTAGACTGAGTCTCTCTCTGAGGTCCAGGCAGGAGTGCAGTGGCGTGATCTTGGCTCACTGCAACCTCTGTCTCCTGGGCTCAGGCAATTCTCCTGCCTCAGCCTCCTAAGTAGCAGGATTATAGGCGTGTGCCACCACAGCTGGCTAATTTTTGTATTTTTAGTAGAGGCAGGGTTTCACCATGTTGGCCAGGCTGGTCTTGAACTCCCGACCTCAGGTGATCCGACTGCCTTGGCCTCCCAAAGTGCTGGGATTACAGGTGTGAGCCACCGCACGCAGCCTAGGCTCACGTTTCTTATTTTCCCCTCTGAACCCTCACCCTCTCCTATTGGTTGTAATCTCTCCACAGTTGTCCTTTCTATTTTTAGACATCTTTTCCCTAGTTTTCTCAATTCGTCTTATTTTTTACATAGAAATACAATTTAGAATATATTTGGTTTATAAAACCCCATGCATGCCCATGAAGATAAGAATCAATGGTTGATTGTATCTGGCTCTGACCTGAATTAGCTGTCAGACCTTGGAGTCAGTTGTCTACCTGTTGTGTTGGGCTAGGGGATCTTTCTAAGTCCAGTGATTTTTCTTATTCTAAACTCAGGTAAGTGTTATTAAGAACAGAAACAAAGCCAAGTGAAGCAAATATTGGCAGGCTTGTCAGAAGCCCCGATGAGGTTCACAGAGAGCAACAAACAGATGAAAGTTCTCAACTTGTTGATTGTTAGCGCAAATAGTGTTAGCAGTTCCTGACTAGCATTCTCTTTGTGTTTGCTGGGTGATGTGACTCTTTTTTTATTTTTTGAGATGGAGTCTTGCTCTGTCACCCAGGCTGGAGTGCAGTGGTGTGAACTTGGCTCATTGCAAGCTCCGCCTCCCAGGTTCAAGCAATTATCCTGCCTTAGCCTCCTGAGTAGCTGGGATTACAGGCACACGCCACCACTTCTGGCTAATTTTTTTTTTTTTTTTTTTTTTAGTAGAGAGGGGGTTTCACCATGTTGGCCAGGCTGGTCTTGAACTCTTGACTTCAGGTGGTCCACCTCCCTCAGCCTCCCAAAGTGCTGGGATTACAGGCATGTGCCACCGCGCTTGGCCAATGTGACTCGTTTGATGAAAGGGTTCAGTTTTGGTTACTGCATTTAAAAAGTGGTGGGGAAGTTGGCGTATGATTATTAAGAATATTAACACAATGGAGAAAGTGTTCCTTTAACAGCAGGTCAAGATTAAGGAGCTGGACATAATATTTCTCAGTTGAGCCAATCAGGTTTATAATTATGTGGTTTCTAGTTATTATTTTCCATTTTAGAAATATTTTCATTTTACAAATACGTGTGTTTTTTCATGCCATTATTTTATTGTGCTACTTCTTTATCCTGAACTTATTTATTCCTGACTTTTCCGACACTATTCTAAGGTTACATTCCCTTCAATTTAATTTCTCATATACTCAATAGATAATTTATTTTCTTTTTCCTTTATTAAAGTTGCTGGGACCATCCCTTATTCTCACATGCAACCCATTCCCCTTTTTACTTTATTATTTATTTGTTTCTTGGTACCCCTACATGAGAGAAGAAGAACACTGGTGTCAGGGAGAGCACTGGAAATTCTAATCCAGGATTTTTTTAGTGTACAGTGGGGGAGAGTATGGAATTTGGAATAAAATTATAGCAAAAGACAAGCGAAAGTTCTAATAGTGGCTGAGCTTTTGGCTAATCCCTTGGTCAATTTCTCTGGCACACAGTTTAAAAATATGGATTTTGGGCATTTTCATTTTAAAAATATGGATTCTGTGCACTTCAAAGAGTTGTGAGGATCAGATGAAATAATGTGGATAACAAGTCTTGTCCAGTGCTTGGTACATAGGCCTTTAATAAATGTTACCTTGAAATATATCTCCTAATAATACATGCCTGCTCATTTTAGTATCTGTCTTACACACACACACACACACACACACACACACGCACACACAAACACACACACACCCCTCATCTGTGTCTCATCCTTTCCTTTTTCTCAGGTTTGACAACCTATGTTAGTTTTCTACTTGTATTTTTTCTCTAAGCTTACTTGTATATTTACCCTTTGCCCTAGCTAGTATATAACCAAAACCAAAGATAAGTCAAGCATATGATAAAGTTGTGAAAAACACCAAGGACGCAATAACTTAAACAAATCCTTAGCTAATTTTAATGAGTACATGGCTTGTTATTTAGAGCACATAAATGCAGAAATAGATTATCTACTCAATTTTGACAATGCTAGTTCACCCACCATCCTTGATACCCCTTGAGGAGAATTAGTATCTGATTATTTGTGTTTACTTCTTTCACACTAAGTCTTTCAAATCCAAAAATGACTCTGCTTCTATTCACTTAGCCTAGTTGTATAAATTAAACACACTGTAACTTTAAAGATAATAAATGTATGTTTAGGATCATCCATAGACCAGAGAGAATATTTTAAAATACAAAGAAGAGAGCTAAAAACTTGAGTAACTGTGTTTTCAAAAATTAAAAGAATGAGATAGATATATATGTTTTTGCCTTACCAGATTGCCAAAGAATTAAAAGAAAAAAAAAGATGACATTCAGTGTCACCAAAAAGTGTGGGAAAATTGGCACTTTTATACACCACTAGTGGGAATCTGAATTAGTACCATCTCTCTGGAGGGCAATTTGACAGTAGAAAAACTCTTTGGCTCAGAAATTAGTCCTGTCAAATTACTTGTACATTTGCACAAAGATATATGTATAAGAAAGTTTATTGCAATAATTTTTGTAATAGCAAGAAAAAGGGAGCAACCTAAATATATACTAGTAGACAATTGATTTTAAAAAATGATAGCACATCTATACCATGTGCACAAGGCTACTAATAGTTTGTGAATATCTATGGTGATTGATACGAGAAGATGCTGATAGTTATAGTCAATTGAAAATATTATCTTATATTTCCATTTTTCTTCATGCCTAAACATATCTGCTAAAGAGAAAGGTAAAATAAGCTCAGAAGTTTATGCTCTGAAATATTAATACTGGTTATCTTTGAGTATGAGATTATTTGTGATTTATTTTCTTCTTCATACTTCTTTATACATTTGTAATTATCATATATTACATTTATAATTGGAAAAAATCAGATTTATTTAATAATTTATATAAAAAAAATTAAAGAAAATATTTTACTGGCTCACAGCTCTGCTCTGGTGAGGCCAGTGCTGATCAGACTCTAGAGGTGGTCTCCCTGCCTCCATCCTCTTCTTCCTTAGATTGAGTGTGCTAGAGGCAGATCTAACTGCTGTCTCTTGTTCTCTCCAAGTCCTCTTACCATAGTGTTGGCACAGGTCTTTCCCAGTGCTTATCTTTGCTGCCTCTCCTTCCACTACCTTGCTAGTTTACTATTTAACCATTTAGAACAATTTCTTCTTTCTTGAAAGCACTCTTTGCTTTGCCTGAATGTCCCCTGTCTGAAATACGATCTCTTCTGTCTCATTGGCCTGGTAAACTCATCTTTTGCATCTTGGCTATAGTTGAATGCAAACAACATTGGACCTGGGCACAGGCTGTATTAGCTAAAGTAATATGCAGATAAAGCTGTCTATCTCAGTGACTTAATACACATTTCTTACTGCTTTCCCAGTCTAATACAAGTGTTCCTGCTTGAGTGGCTCTCTTCCAAGGGATGATTCAGGGGCCCAGGCTGCTTCTGTTTTGTGGTTCTGCTGTTGTCAACATGTTACCCAAAAGATTACCCTAGGAGTACCTCCTTCTGGCCAAATGGAAGGAGAAAAGAAAGCAGAGGATCATGTTAGCCTATTTTTTTGAGGAAATTTTAAAGGGCAAAGCCCAAATTCCACTGGCCAGAACCTAATCACATGGCCACACCCAACTGCAAGGGAGTCTGGAAAATGCAGTCTGTCTGTGTGCACTGGAGGAAGAGGAAGTAAGTTTTGGTGAGCATTTAGTAATCTATACCTGTAAGGTGGAAGCTCAAATCTTAGCTCCATCTCTACCTATATGATGACTTAAGGAAATTAATTTATTTGAGCCTTAGTTTTCTTATTTATAAAATGAAGATAATAAGACCTACCTATTTTAAAGGGTTGGAATGAGGGATTAAATTTTGAGCTAATATATATGAAATAGCTTCATAAATTATGAAATGTTATGCAAATGCAAGGGGAAGCTTTCATCAACATACAGCCCACTGTTTTGCAATTAAAAAAAATGTACCTGAATACCAAAAGTTGACAAACTACGCCCTGTGGGCCAAATTCAGTCAGTTGCCTGATTTTGTATATAAAGCAGACTACAACCCAAACACAGCCATACTTAATAGTGTACACATTTTCTAATGCTGCTTTTGTTCTGCATGCAAAAGTGATTGCCACAGAGGCTGTATGGACCACACAGCCTAAAACATGTACTATCTGGCTTTTTACAGAAAATGTTTGCCGACATTTAGATTAGACTGTGAGTGTCTGAGGTCTTATTCTTTTGTTGTTTATTATAGAACCTGAGTTACAGCAGGTGCTCAGGGAGTCTTTTACTGAAGGGTTGAAATCTCTTTTTAGAGCCCTATAGTTCAGACATTATGCAGCTGGAAGGTAATTTCAGTAGGAAGGATGCTTTTCCACTAGGGTGGATAAGCACCATAGATTTCTTTACACTTGTGGAATAGCGAACTAGCCAAGATAATCAGGCACCCTGAGTTCAGTCCCAGCTGAATCCCCTCTACTATGCTGCCTTTGCCAGTTTCTTTTCTGAACATAAGCACATGTCCTTTCTTATCTTTATAATTGGTACAGTCATCAGACTGTTTGTGATGCATCACTGTTCAACTCATCGGTTGGCAAATATTAACTGAATGATTATAGCAGGGAGTAAAAGGCAGAGTAAAAGACAGTTGGCTGAGGAATGCTTTGGTATCACAAATGCACTGTCTCATTAATGTTTGCTTCTGCTTGTTGCGTAGCCTGAATTTTGCTATAATAGTTTGAAGACATAGTAGCCTAAACAATAGTGGTGCAAACTTGATAGTAATGCTTTTCCTTTAATGATTGGCAAATTAAGAGTTTATATCAGCCAATCAGTACAAATTCAGCATTTAGCATGTAGAGATATTAAGCTAAATGTTGGAGGGGAAGTTCATGGAGCTAACATTTATTGACTGCTTAGTAGCTGTTATGCATCATGCATTATACTGCGTGCAAAGGATAGCAGGGTTAATAAGCCGTAGCCCCTGAGTGAGGCACACACAACTAAGTGGGAGAAGATACAAAAGGAATGGGTAAATGCCTCCTACTTTTGAGAGACAGGGAAGGTTTTGCTGGGAGATAATATTTTTATAGACATTAATATCAGGAGCAGAAGTCTCTACAGCTAGAATAATGTGGAGGTTGAATACTTTGACTGGGTTATGGAAAGTGGGAGAAAGGAGCAAAAGAGGAAAGAGAGCAAAAGGTTTCAGCAGTTAGTTAGTGATAGAATTAGGTCAGGATTTGCTTCTCCATGCATATTCTTAGTTACCCAAATCTAACCAAACGTAGTTGTCAAAATTGATTAAATCACAGGTTACAAAAGAGATATACATAGATTTTTGTAGATTGCTCTTTTGTCTTTATATTTTAAATAGTTAGATTTTAAGAGGATGTAGAAAACACAAGGTATGTACTTAGCCAGGAGACCTTTCTAGAATTTAACTATTGAAAATATCAGAGTCTGTTTCTCCCAGGAGATTTACATAACAGGGACAGTGTCTCATTCCACTTGGCATCCTTATAATCTACACTAGTGTCCTACGATGGAGCTGGCACACCATGATTGTTTATTTATAAAACATTGGAGATTTTTCAATCAGAAGCAAAGATTTAATACCTTTTTAAATTATAGCCAAAAAAGAAGAAAGGTAAGAAATACATAAACCTGAACTCGGTGCGGTGGCTCCCGTCTGTAATCCCAGAATTTTGGGAGGCCAAGGTGGGTGGATTACCTGAGGTCAGGAGTTCAAGACCAGCCTGGCCAACATGGTGAAACTCCATCTCTACTAAAAATACAAAAAGTAGCCGGGCGTGGTGGTGGTCGCCTGTAATCCCAGCTACTTGGAGGCTGAGGCATGAGAATCACTTGAACCTGGGAGGTAGAGGTTGCAGTGAGCTGAGATTGTGCCATTGCGCTTCAGTCAGGACGACAGAGTGAGACTCCGTCTAAAAAAACAAAACAAAACAAAAAGAAATACATAAACCTGAAAGGCAATAATAATGTAAGAAAAATTTAGAGATCCCACTGGGGCTGGGGGTATTTGGTTGCAATGTGTCTCCATTCTCTTTGGCCTCTTATTTTAGTCTCTTATTTTAGGCTTAAGATTAAAAAAAAAAAAAAAGACTTGTACATATACATATATAGTTTTTATTTTTATTTTTAAATTTTTTTTAGAGACGGTATCACTCTGTCACCTAGGCTGGAGTGCAGTAGTGCGATTATAGCTCACTGCCACCTCCATCTCCTGGGCTCAAACTATTCTACTTCAGCCACCCAAGTAGCTGGAACTACAGGTGTGCACCACTATGGCTAGCTAATTTTTTAATTAAAAATTTTTTTGTGTGTGCAGATAGGGTCTCACTCTGTTGCCAAGGCTGATCTTGAACTCTTGGCCTCAAAGGATTCTCCCACCTTGGCCTCCCAAAGTGTTGGATTACAGGCAAGAGCCACTGTGCCTAGCTCATATACAGTTTTCAGATCATGGCAATAGCTTCTCTAGTTCTATTGAGTGTCCTCATCATAAGCTTGTTAAAGCAATACCTTCAAGGCCTTTCACTGAACTATGTGGGTGATGGGCCCCTAACCAGAATATGGAGGGTGACAGCCCTAACTCAGGTAGATTCTGCTGATTCATTAAGAGGTGTTTCTAGAGTGTTATCAGATACCATTACAATCTTACCAAACACTGTGTTTATGTACTATCTCTAGTTGAGTCAAATGCTTGAAGAAGTAGGAAGTGCCTATTTGCTTAAGATTAGCTCCTTAGCTTTAGAAAAGAAAACTAACTACCTGAGTGCTCCAAGCTTGCTTATGGAAATTACCAAAATGAGCAGAGAGCAGACCACAACCCTAACTGTATTCATTTTTGCTCACAGTTTGGTGCATAACTCTGTGGGTTATCTTTTTTATATGAATGAGGTGGGAAATAAAAATCTAGTATCAGAGAGGAAAGGGGAAGAGACCCTGCCAGACACTTTTTTTTCCCTTCTTTATTCAGAGGTCTGGAGATGTGTTTATTTTATAGCTGGTACAGGTTGCTGTTTTTCCCCCAAATATTTCTGCTTCAAAGCTTGTTCTTTTTATGAGTGACAGAAGGCAACGAAGGCACTGAAGGATTTGGTAAGGCAAGTGAAAGGTTCAGGTATGGGGGGATGGGATGCTAGCAATTAGAACCAAGGCTCAGAATCTGAGCTATGAGTTGGCTTTGATAAAGAGCCAGTAGCCTTTGAGACTCCCTCCTGGGTTCAGTGTGTCTTCAGAACCTGGCTTATAGATGGGCTAATCAAAATATGCCTTGTTACCCCACAGCTAGGGTTGCTCTGTGACCCAGTGTAAGTAACCCTGGACTCAGTGCTCTGTTCAACCTCTCTCTCTCTCCCTGCTCTCTGTCTCTCTGGTCTGAGCACAGAGCCCCTTCATTGCCTTAGCCAAAAATCAATAAGGTTGTGCTATGTGAACTACAAAGTTGTTGAAAAAGTTGATTGTTTGCCTCTTATATGGTATATGAGAGTGCCGAATCCTAACCACTAGACCACTAGGGAAGATATCATATATGGTATTTGAAATGTCTCCTCTCTACCCCTGCTATGGGCAATGCTGATAAATTTGGCAGAGGACAATACTTCCCTATTCTAAATATGCCAGTTCTTCATGTGGCATTTTGTTTAAAAGCCTCAGACAGGCAGATAGGGATTTCAGCTATATGGAATGATCTGTA
This sequence comes from Pongo pygmaeus, assembly GCF_028885625.2. NCBI lineage: Eukaryota > Metazoa > Chordata > Mammalia > Primates > Hominidae > Pongo > Pongo pygmaeus. The sequence continues at coordinate 164,579,488 of NC_085930.1, read as the reverse complement.
GAGTATATCAGACCTTTGTTATTTGGTAAATTTCGTATGAAACTCAATTACCTATGAAGTCACTCTAGGGGAGTCACTCATCCTGAGATACATAGGAAAAGGAAAATTGTCAATTTCTTTTTCAACAAGGGATTTTTCTTTTTTTAAAAAGGGGCATGTTGATTTTCTTTTGATAATGTAAAATCCAAATGCACAGAAGATGAGGCAAAACTCTAGAGACTGATATGGGTAGATGGATAGAAAAGTTATTTTAAGGCAAACCCCCTACCCCCAACTCCTGTAGTGATTGAAATTATTCAGCTAAAGTTCAGGAGCAGCTGTAGTTAGATCACTTTAAAATTAGGATATCAGGATGAAGTATATGTTTTTCAGGGGCAAAAATGGTGCTGTCTGCCTTTGTCAATCTCTGTATTCTCCAGAATGGAACTGTGCACACAGCAAGTTTCTAAGGTATACCAACCACTAAAAAGTCTTTATCGTGTAAGACCTACAGGGGCTGACTGGAAATAGCCTTGGAGTTGGCCTGCTGCCTCCATCTCAATTTCAGATGCCTTCAGTGTATGCAGTATTCTTAAGAATTTCAGAATTTGCTCTCAGAGCCGTCTTGGAGAGAGAATAGGTTGGTAAAAGTGGCTGTTGACTTTTGAAAAGAATATAGTTCCCCAAAAGATGTTATATCCAGGCGGGCCTTGGCTCTGCTGTATTAGGAAAAGTCCGACTTTCAATTGTGTTCAGCCTGTTAGGCACGGAGGACTGCCACAGAGAGTGGGCAGCCACTTTCATAATTCAGGTGCGGGTGCCTTGTCAGGAGATCCATCCATTCTGGAAGACATCTGGCTCCCCCATTCATGAATATAGGTAACGATTCTTTCCAAGTTAACATGTAACATAGCAGGCACTTGATATGCCAGTGTCAAATTAAGCAGAACTTCTCTTTTTCTAATGATTGACTGATGGTTAGGAAATTATTAGAAGTGAATAGACAGCTGGGCGTGGTGGCTCATGCTTGTAATCCCAACACTTTTGGAGGCTGAAGCTGGTGGATTGCTTGAGCCCAGGAGTTCGAGTCTATCCTGGCCAACATAGTGAGACTCCATCTCTAAAAAAATTACAAAAATTAGCTGAGCTCAGTGGGTCACACTTGTAATCCCAGTCCTTTGGGAGGCCGAGGTGGCTGGATCACCTGAGGTCAGGAGTTCAAGACCAGCCTGGCCAACATGGTGAAACCCCGTCTCTACTAAAAATACAAAAATTAGCTGGGCATGGTGGTGGGCGCCTGTAATCCCAGCTACTCAGGAGGCTGAGGCAAGAGAATCGCTTGAACCCGGGAGGTGGAGTTGCAGTGAGCCGAGATCATGCCACTGCACTCCAGCCTGGGCAACAGAGCGAGAGTCTATCTCAAAACAAAAAAACAAAAATGAAAACAAAAATTAGCCAGACATGATGGCATTAGTCTGTACTCTGAGCTGCTCTGGAGGCTGAGCAGGGAGGATTGCTTGAATCCAGGAGGTTCAGGCAGTGAGCCGTGATCATGCCACTGTGCTCCAGCCTGGGTGACCGAGTGAAACCCTGTCTCAAAAAAAAAAAAAAAAAGAAGTGAATAGACATCTCACGCTTGGCATGTGGTCAGAGCAATGGAGGAATATTCTGAAGTTTTGAGCTTGGGAAGGCTCCTTTGTTATTAAGACATCATCTCTTGTCCTGACGAACTAGGAATTTAACTGTGTCCAGTGTCCTTCAGCCCCATTGCTTCTTGGTGTTTTAAAGAAGCTGAGATGTCTTGGTTCCCTGTTACTGATGGGTTGTGATGGGCTTCACATGTCTCCAAACAGTGATGATGTGGCAGCTAAGAAGACAATTTTGGTTTTGCTTTGAATGTGGTATTGCTCCTTTGTCTTTGAGATTTCACTCATGTCAAGCAGTTAAGTTGGTGCTATGGTCTGCTGGATAATTATGTTTTCTAAGTAAGATTAACTTCTTAATTACTTGTGAAGGAGAAGCTGTAATATTGAACTGTGATTGCTTTCAGCAGGCAGCCAGGGACAAAGAGTACAATTATATGTGTGACTACTTCTTTCCAAATGTGAAAGGCATACTTGTCAGTAGGAATATTTGACCATTGAGTTAACTTGTCATCAACTATTTCAGTTACTGAAGTAGTTGCATCAAAAGTGAATAGAGATTGACTAGAGAAATAAACTTTTTTAGAAGTAAATTTTATTTTTTAAGGAGTATTGTTTTTTTAAAAAATCAGTTATTTAATTAGGTTTTTGGTAAGAAATTTAGAGCACCAATTTGTGGGGATAAACTCTATTCGTCAGGACAAACATGGATCAGCTTTGATTATTTTAGTAAAATGTGCAAGTCCACATCTTTCTAATCAACCTTGCACCATTCTGTAATCTCATATTTCTCTTTTTCTTTGTTGGAGATCTCACCTTCCAGTGTCTGGGCTTCCACAGCTGCTGCTTCTTGAGGTTGGTATCAGTGAGATGTTTTGGGATTCTCACATTGCTGATATCAATTTTTGTGGAGGTGGTGATGACAAATTTCTGGTGTGCTCCCCACAGAGGAACTTGATTGAGAACTAGAGATCCAGTCACAAGTAACAAGCCACTGCCCAGCTGCTTCAGGAAAGCCACCCTCTTGCCTCTGTGGTGCCCAGGGAAGATGATCAGAACGGTCCCAGGAGTGATGTTGCCTCGCAGTTTCCTCTGTGCTGACTGAGGGTTTTTTGCTGTGGCTCAACAGCTTTCGAGGCACATCTTCAGTAGGATAATATCTATGCATTTTGCAGAGTTTAACCACCTGGGTACCACCATCCTTGTCACCACCAACCGGTTTTGTAACAGTTGCATGAACCTTTTCCTTTTCAATCTTGAATTTAGCGGCGAGTACCTCCTCTTGTATCTGGCCTTTCTGGAATACACAGTAGACAGGGAAAATCTACCAATTCCTCTGATCAGGGCAGGATTTCGGCTGCACTGGGGTTTCCTCTTCTTGGACTTTTTCGCCTTGACTTACCCTTTTTCACCTTGACTTACCCTGTTTCACTTTGCCACTAGTATCAGCTTTCTTGGCTTCCAGTCTCTTCTTAGTATCCAGCCTTTTAAAGCTTTCACCTGCCATCTTGCAACATAAGAAAGCAAGGTATTCTTTACTATATGAATCCCTTTGTATTTTATTGGTAAAGTTTAAAGTGTAAATAATGCGGAATGTTTGGGAATATCTTAGCTCTTTCTCAATAAGCGTAGTTTCAGATTTTCTGATTCAATAAATATTTTGGAAATAATAGATTATTATTATAAAGTTAAACTGTGACCTCTGACGATTGTTTCCTCCTTATGGTGGTCCCATTCTCGCTGTGGGTGGTTTTCTCACATATATGCACTAATTAGTACTCAGCCGAATGCTAGAGGGAGACCCTCCACATCTATCTCCGGAGCTCTTCTCTAGGCAGCTCTTTCCTCTCCAGTAACCTGTCTTGTGAACTGTAGTTGTCTTGGCCTCCCTGGACTCCCAGCCTTGTCTTCTCAACTCACAGAGACCACTGATCTCTTCCTAGGTTCCCCTTTTCTGTTTTATAGTCTGGAAAATCTCTCCAGGCGGTAATCTGAGGCAACCATAGGCCTACTTCATTTGGTTCCTGTCTCTCAGAGATCACTGTTCTTCATCGCTTGATTCCAAAGCCTTGAAAACTGTTGTTCATGTATTTTGTTTGTTTCATGTGGGTTACTCCATCTTGGTTGGAAGCAGAAGTCTCCTTTCTGACCTATTTTTACTTTTTTTTTTTTTAACTTAAGAATCAGCTTATTTAGCTGCAGAAACTTTTTTTTTTTTAAAGAAACTTGTCCTTGTTGTTACTCATATATGAGAATCTTCTCTCCCATTATATTTTCTAGCTGGTTACTGTGTTATTACATGAAGGCTATTTATTTTAGCATGTGAATTTTATAACTTTCTACCTTACTAAAATTTTAAAATTTTTATCTTTGGTTATCTTGGGTTTTACAGGTTATATGGTTACGTAACCTAGAAATAGCTATAATTTTATTTCCCTTTCAATTCTCATCCTTTGATTGTTTTTTTCTTATCTGATTACATTGTCTAATGCCTCTTCTAATACAATGTTAGATGGAGATAGCGGGCATCCTTGCCTTATTCCTGACCTTAGTTGAATGCCTCTGGTGTTTTTCCATTAAGATGCTGGCTTTATGTCTGAGGAATGCAAACAGGCACACACATACCCATAAGCAAATAACCGCTAATTTCTGTTTTATTGAATGCTTTTGGAAGTTAGGAGTGGCATGGAATTCGAAAGCCCTTTTAGTATTTCTGAAGAAAATCATATGATTTTTCTTCTTATATCTGGTGAAATGGTGAATTACATTAATGAATTGTCTAAGAAGGAAACATTTTCTCATTCCTGAAAAAATTCCACTGGTTAATGAAATAATATTTTATGTGCTGTTAGTTTTATATGTATGTAAATATTCATAAGTGAGGGTTGTATATAGTTTTGAGTATAATCTTTTATGAAATAGAGTTTAGAGGTCAGTATTATATCGGCTTCATGAAAAGAATTTAGCAGTTTATGCTTCTTTTTCTATGCTCTGGAACAATATAAGCAGCATAAGTATGATCTAGTCTTTGAAGCTTTGGTAGAATTTCACCCATTAAATCACATTGGTCTGGTGCTTGTTTGTGGCGGTAGTTTTTATTGGGGGGGGTAATTTTCTCTATTTCTTCTATGAAAATTGAACTATCACTATCTGTTTTGGGGTGAAGTAGGGGGAAAGTGTATCTTTTTAGGAAATTACCCCTTTTATTTAGATTTTCAAATTTATTTGGTTGAGTCAGTAGAAAATTGTCTTTTAAACATATCTTCTGTTTCAATGGTTCTTTCTCTTTTGGAGTTTCTTATTTATTTGTGCTTTCTCATTCTTTTCTTCCTTGGGTAGTTTTGCTAGTATTTTGTAATCTATTTTATTGATTTTTCTCCAAAGAATTTGCATTTTAAAATGTATTTAGTAATTTTACTCCTTTTAAAATTTCATCTTTGATTCTTTTCTGAGTGCTTTCTTTGGTTTACTAGCTTTTTTGGGTGGGACTCTTTCTTTTTGGAAGAGATTTTTGTTTTCTACCACTCCTAAGTCCCCACTACCCCCTTCTCTTTTCCATGCATGTGATGTCCGATTCTAGGGTTGGCTATGCTGGGTTATGCTGTTTATTTTGTACACTTATATGTACATTGAAATTTTGGGAATATCTTAGCTCTTTCTCAATAGGCGTAGTTTCAGATTTTCCGATTCAATAAATATTTTGGAAATAATAGATTATTATTATAAAGTTAAACTGTGACCTCCGACTATTGTTCCCTCATTGTGGTGGTCCCATTCTGGCTGTGGGTGGTAGTATTGTCTGACCCCCTAGTTATGGATTATGGAAGGCTTATTTGCACTCCCATGGTGAATGTATGGAGAGATTTGGATTCAGGCAGCTGCTGTTATCTGTGAGAATTCTGAAAGTGCAAGATTGATCCAATAAAATAAAGATGTGAAACAGAAATAGCGACTAAAAGGGAATATTTTCTCTCTCTCTCTTTTTTTTTTTTTTTTTTAACACAAGGTGTTGCTCTGTCACCCAGGCCAGAGTGCAGTGGGGCAATCATGGCAATCACGCAGCCTCGACTTCCCGGGCTTGAGTGAACGTTCTAACCTCCCGAGTAACTGGGACTATAGGCACATGCCACCATGCTTGGCTAATTTTTAAATTTTTGGTAGAGACGGGGCTTTGCTATATTGCTCAGGCTGGTCTTGAACTCCTAGGCTCAATTGATCCTCTTGACTTGGCCTCTCAGAGTGCTGGGATTACAGGCATGAGCCACCACACCTAGCTGGGGAATACTTTAGGTAGAAGAATCCAAGAAGACATTTATAAGAGGTGACATTTCAGTAGAAGCCTGGATAAAGTGAGGGAGTGAACCATATAACATCTAAAGGAAGAGTGTTCAGGAAGAGGAAACAGCAAGTGCAAAGGCCCTGTGACAGGGTCAAGAATGGTGTATTTAAGGAAAGAAAGGAGACCAGGGCAGTGGAAACAAAGCCGATAATACAAAGAATGGAATGGTAGAAGATGAGTCAGAGAAGTAGCCAGTGGTCAGACCATGGGATTTAGAGTTTTTCCTAAGGGTAATTGGAAGCCATTGTAAAATGTTCAGTGGGGCAATGGTAGGATTCTCTTCAAGGGACCTCTTAGACTGCACTATGGAGCATGGACTTATTATGAGGTGAAAGGAGACAGGGAGACCAGTCATGATATTATTACATGAAATGATGGTGGTCTGGACTGGAGCAGAAGCTGGGGAGGTTATGAGAAGTGGTCAGACTTAGAATATGTTTTGAGAGTTGACTTGATGTGACTTCCTGATTCGTCAGATATGGAGTGTGAAAGAGATTCTTGCAGGATAAATGGTGATGCTGACAACATTTCTGAGACGGAGAGGCCCGAGAGAGGAAGAAAATGGTTTATTTATGTATGAGTGGGGGACAAGAGTTCTTCTTTTGATATGTTAAGACTGAGATGTTGATTAGACGTACAGGTAGAGATGTTGACAGGAAGTTTGAATATTCAATTCTTGACCTCAGGAGAGAGGTTGTAGCTTTGTAGAGATACATTAGGGAATCATCACGTATTTAAAGTCATGGTACTTGCTAGGATCACTAAAGAGTGAGAGAAAGAAGAAGGTCACAGGCTGAGTCCTGGGCTCCTCCAGATTTATCTCGGGAAAGGAGGATTATCCAGCAAAGTAAACCAAGGAGGATTGCCCAATATGATATGAGAAACACCAGGGAATGTGATGTCCCAGGAGCCACGGGAGGGAAGAGTTTCAAGGAGAAGGGTATGTTCAGCTGTGTGAAATGCTACTGTGGAATTGAGTAAAATGAGCACTGAGAAATGACCATTGGATTTGGCAACATGGAGGTCATGGGCATGCTAGATCAGCCTGGTTCCTGGTTTCAGTGGAGAGGTGGAGACAAAAGCCTGGTTGGAATGGATTCAAAAGAGAGAGGAAGGGGAAAAAATGGAGAGAGACAATTCTTTTTGAGTTTTTCCTTAAAGATATATGCAGATGGGGTGGTCATTAGGGAGGGATATAGGGTCAGGGAACATAATTTTTTAAGGCAGTTTTGACAGCGTATTTGAAGATTCTTATGAATAATCCAGCAGAGAAAAAACAAATTGATGACGTAGGAGAGTGAAGAAGTGGAGTATACAGGCATAGGTGAAGATGGTAGTTGGAATGAGGAATTTTTCTACCTATTTCTTCTGTTGGTGAAATTAGAAGCAAAGTTATCAGTGAAGAGTGGGAAGGATATTGGAGATTTGAAGAGAAAAGTTGTGTAGAAGTCATTTTGGATGTGATGAGATGAACTGACAAGGGAAATGAGGGTCTATTTGAAAAGTGAGGGTATAAATTTAAAATGAGCTTTGTCCCCTTGTTTTGTGCAGGCACAAAGGATGTGGAGAATAGCAACTAATCTGGGTAGGGGAATGCGAGGTAAAGGAATTGAGTGCATGTGTGAGACTGTGGAACCAACACTGGGTAAAGGGGCCATAAGGAAGGCATTTGGACAGTTCAAATAAAGCCAATGATTTGGACCTCCCAATAAGGTGAAGTAATTGGGACACCAGAGGAAGGGAACAAAACAAAACAAAACAAAAACTAGGTGGTCAAGCCAGGTGTAGTAGCCAATGCATGTAATCCCAGCCACGGGAGGCCAAGGCTGGAAAATTGCTTAAGGCCAGGAGTTTGAGACCAGCCTGGGCAACACAGTGAGATTGCATCATATATATCTATATCTATATCTATATCTATATCTATATCTATATCTATATCTATATCTATATCTATGTCTATATCTATATCTATGTATCTTCCAGCAATGTATGTAAATTACCCACCCACCCAGGTGGCAGTAGTCTTATAGTCTAGTGGAAATCTGGAAGTGAAGATTTTGGGAATTATGCAATTAGTGGCATTGTATAATTAGAGGTCTAGGGTGGGATGGACTATTAAACTGGGAGGCTGAGGTAGGTGGAGGACAGATTATTGCAAGTGAAGTGGTCCAGGAATAAAACTGCCAAAGTGTGGTGTATCAGCCAATTTCAAGTTCATGTTGCTAGGGATGATGGCAGAATAGAAGTGGGGCTTGGTGCAGAAATCGTCAGCAGATGAGGGTGAGTGCCTGAGAGGGTGGGTTGTGACTCCTTTGAGGCGAGGTAGCAGGTGTCAGAGCCAATGGCTTGTGCTTTGTTCGTAGGTGTGCGGAGGAATCAGTGGTCTGAAAGCAGCAGTGAAGAGAACAAGTAAATGAGATGAGACATTTAAAACTCTTCCTGCATGTAATAAGCATTCTATAAATGGTAGATGAAACCTAGTACTAAGTGTTTGATGAATAATGATCTTGAAAATGTAGTGCTATGTTCAAAGTGGGCTCATAAAATGCGAATGTGCTCAACAAGGTCCCACACACGCCCACAAAACAAAACAGAAAGCTCTTCCTTTGCTAACCTGAACGGGGATTCTGACCTATTGTGACTAGATGTCAGATTGAGTCAGATTTGTCCTACTGACTCTAGAGAACTCTGGTGGATAATAATCTTAGTCTGGCTGTCTATGTGATGCTGGCTTCTTCGTGTCCGTTAGATAAATGATACTGTGCAAATACAGTGCAAGCTACAAAATGATCAGATCTAGGAATTTAACATGGTGCTTAAAAAAATGTGAACAGCTGTTTGAGGGGTCCAGTAGCATGAGTGATTAAAGTTAACGGGCTTCCCACTGTCAAAACTCTCCAGGAATACTTGGAAAAATGAGAGGTAGTGTTAGGTGTAAAGTCAAATAAATGCTAAAATCTTTGCCGAGGGCTTTGCTGTGTCCTCTTGCTCATTTCGGATGATTCGAACAGTGTATTTGCCAAGAAAGTCAAATTAATAAGCTTGTTCTGCATAGCTAACGGCATGGGTCCAAAGGCTCTGAGGCATAACTTACATAGTTTTACAGATTCCTGGATGGAAGAAAGCCTAGGAAGTTAGGACTTGAAAAATGGAAGCTGATTGATATTTAGGTTTTCTTTTAGTTTATCCTAGGTAAGAATTTATTGTCTCTGAGGACTGATTTTAGAAATAGTGCTTCAGAGAAAATAATTGGAACATCTAATTTGCCTATCAATAAAATTGAAGGAAGGAATTAGGGATCCCCTATATTAATGTTTCATGAGAGATTAGGTGGTAAGTAACTTCATATTGAAACAGAAAGCTATCTGGAAACAAAGTAAATAAGAGTACAGCATGTTTACATTGCAGTTCATTTGCTCAGGAACATTAAGCTCCAGAGTTTTATTTTTTCGTAATAAAACATTCTTACTAGTTTTAAAAAATTGTAATATTAATCTATGCCTATCCTTGGGAAAATTTAATACTATAGAAGTATGTGAAATAAAATATAAAAGTTCTCTTTTGAGTCATACTCCTCCACGCCACCCCCCTCCAACCCCCCAACTTGCTATTCCCCTCTGTAGATATTACAATTGACTGACAGTTTGGTGTATTTCTTTCCTAACTTATATCTGCCTTACTCTTTTAAACAACTGCATAGTTTTTAATATAATACCATGACTGTACCATGATTTAAGTAATTAGTTCTGATGGACATTTAAGTTTTTTGCTCTACAAATAATGCTATAACAGGCATTCATTTACATATGCCTTTGAATCCTTGTGCAGTGTGTAAACTTCAAGAGCTGAAGTTGCAGACTTTCAGAGTAAGAACATTTGAAATTTTGATAGATGGTGCTACATTTTTCCCCCTAGTCTATGAGAAAGCCTGTTTACTCTAGCCAACACTGGGTAATGTCAGCCTTTTAAATCCAGCCAACAGTTGAATATTATTGTTTAAATCTGCAGTTTTTTTTTTGTTTTTTTTTTTTTTTGAGACTGAGTCTCGCTCTGTCGCCCAGGCTGGAGTACAATGGTGTGATCTTGATTCACTGCAACCTCCGCCTTCCGGATTCAAGCGATTCTCCTGCCTGACCCTCCCTAGTAGCTGGGACTGCAGGCACCTGCCACCATGCATGGCTAATTTTTATATTTTTAGTAGAGATGGGGTTTTGCCATGTTGGCCAGGCTAGTCTCGAACTCCTGACCTCAGGTAATCCACCCGCCTCGGCCTCCCATAAATCTGCATTTCTTTAAACACTAGCATTGTTGAGCATCTTTTCATGTTTATTGGTAATTTCTTCTTCTACACATAGTCTATATCCTGTAATCATTTTAATGCTGATTTATCTTTTTCTTGATTCATAACGGCTCATTGAATATGAGGTAGGTATAATGTGTGTCACATATGTTATGCATGTATTCAACTACTTTCTTTTAATTTCCTACTTCATTCATGGTATGTTTTGTCATTTTCTCTGTGGTTTAAAGGTGACTTAAGGCTTATTCCAATTCAGTGACTTGAGGCTAATTCTAGACTCCCAAGTAACATTTTCTTTGAGAGGCCTCTGGCCCCCTGGTCATAGCGATTCCCACTAGATCCGCCAGTAATGATGTCTCCTGGCATGTTCTCAGGGGTAATACAAGTTGCTGGTGCTTGTTTATGACACTATTAGATTATTGTATCATATACAGATAATGCATTTTAGTAGCAAGGGCATGGATTTGGATTTGGAAGTTCTTCGTTTGGGTATTTTCCTGTGTGTACTAATTGTGTCATTGCTGGAAATTTTACTTCTGAAACAAGGATTATACCTGTCACATCTCATAGGACTGTTGTGACAGTCACATGATATAATGAGAGTAAAATAGCATAAGCTATAAAGCTGTACACATTTTTATTAGTTTCATGACTGTTTTATTTGGGGGGTTGGGGGGGCTCTTTGTGGAAGACCACTGGAAGTTGCAGAAGTGTGACCCTCTCCTCCCTCACGCCTCCCTGTGCCTGTAGCACTCACTCCCCGAGCCTTGTTAATTCTACTTCTTTTTTTTTTGAGAAGGAGTCTCACTCTGTCGCCCAGGCTGGAGTGCAGTGGCGCTATATCGGCTCACTGCAAGCTCTGCCTCCCGGGTTCATGCCATTCTCCTGCCTCAGCCTCCCCAGCAGCTGGGACTGCAGGTGCTCGTCACCACGCCTGGCTAATTTTTTGTATTTTTAGTAGAGATGGAGTTTCACAGTGTTAACCAGGATGGTCTCAATCTTCTGACCTCATGATCCGCCCACCTCGGCCTCCCAAAGTGCTGGGATTACAGGCATGAGCCACCGCGCCCGGCCATTAATTCTACTTCTTAATGAGCTTTGAATGGTTCTCTTTTTCCCAATTCCCACTACCATCATCACAGTCCAAATCAGAGTCAGATTAAAGATGGGTCAGCTGCCTGTACCAGGGTGCTGTGTGATATGGGGGAGGGGGAACTGAAATGACTAGACATATAAGATGGAGAAGTGAGACCCCTCCCTTGCAATGGCAGGGCTGCTCTGAGGTGTAGCATAGGTTGTGCATGGTGCTACTTGGGGTGTGCACACCCTGCCTGAAGGGTACATGCCTATCAGATGGTCCCTAGACCTCCTTCTAAGGGAACAAGGTCTGCTGAGTAGCATGGTTTGTTTTGTTGATCAGGTTATTATTTTAGGGCCAAAACAGAATTATATAGGACAGTGGAGGAGAGTCTGGAGTTGATGCCCAAGGGCTTCCTTGCCTCACTTTCCTCTAGCAGCTTCAGGCATGTCTAAATCAATGTTGAGGAGATATTTAATGGTTACTGGTTGAGCAGGGCCCAAATTATGAGCCTACATATCTCAGTACTGCCCTGGTCTCAGTCACCCCTTTTGTGCCTGGGTTTCTCGAATTGCCCTCTGAGCCCCCCTCTTGCCCTCCAGACTGTCCCCCAAGCCACAGCCAGGCTAACCTTTAGAAAAGGCCAGCCTCATCAGGTTACCTCCTTGCTTAAAAGCCTTCAGTGGATTTTTGTTGCTCTCAGGATGGAAACCAAGATCGCTAACATGGCCTACGAGGCCTATGTCATTGGCCCTGCCTCCCCTCCCTGGGCATTGTCACAGCATTCTGGCAATGCTGGTCCTGCCTTGTGGCCGGCTCTGCCCCTGCTTTTCCCTGGCTGATGGTTGCTCAGCCTCAGAGCTCAGATTATCAGCCACCTCCAGTGAGAAGCCTTCTCTGACAGCCAAGCCTGTGCCAGGTCCTCTGTCATTTGCTTTCTCTTTATATCCTGCTGTGCCTTTCCATGGTACTCAGGGCAAAAATTATGAAATGCTTTGTTGTCTAATTTGTTGTTTCATGTCCATCACCCCTGCTTAATGAAGACAGGCATTCTGTCTGTCACACTCATTTTTGTATTCTTAGTACCTAGAAATACTTCTCATACACAGTAGATGCTCACCATTTATTTGCTGAAAGACAGAACATATGAATAACTGTGGCACGTAGGGAAATTTAAATGTGACCAGGCCTTTCTCCTTGCTGGAAGTTGCATGTTCACCAGGGAAGTAGGCCTTTGTAAAGGGGAAGAGTCTTTTTTCCAGGGAGGATGTCAAGACCAGAAGCTCGTAAACATAGTGAGGCTATAAATGGTCCCAGCTGTCCCTAAAACTGCCCTTTTAGGACTTCTTTTCCTTCCCAAGGCCCTAACATCTTGTGGTGATGGTTCTTCTGCCTGTTTTTATTTGTTTCTTTGTCTTCAACCTGATTTGATGAATGTAAGAGGATTGAAGCTGGACATCAGGAAATCTCCAATACTACTGCTGTTGTTCCCTGGGGACTGTGAAGAATTTAAATTCCTGAGCTCTGACCTTGTTGGCATAGTCTGGCTACCCCTAGAGCTGGGGGATTTTAAGATGACTATATTACAGTTACATTATGCTTTTCTCCCCTGTTTGATCCAAGAGTTAAATTTTCAAGTCTTCTGAGTTTTCAATGGGAAAACTTGTACAAATTCAGTTTTATTGCCTTTGGATAAATACAGCAGGTTAAAACACAAATTGCTTCTTTCAGGACCTCTACCAGAATTCCTCTGCTGCATATAGTGGGGGCAGTAAATACCAGGGAAAGGGAAGAAAGCAGGTAAAGTGCACAGGATTTAAGAATCTAGCTGTGCATTAGGATCAGAAATTCTTAGGGAGTGCTGCATGGATATTCTATTGATGCTTACAGCTACTTGAGTGAATAAAAGGAATGATATTTACTTTGTCTTACCATTGTATAATCATTTCTTTTAGTTTCAGAAGTTTTAAAAAAATTAATTTTATTAAAGACTTTTGAAAAAGTCTTGTTAAGTTTTAGAGTGAGGGTGAAGGACAGAATTAAGTATTTTCCAGTCATCAGTTAAAACCTTTTTCATATCAAAAGTCATCTGGGCATTGCTTTGCTAGGGGTCTTCATATGTATTTTTTCCTAATGCTCTTTGTGGATCTTTTTTTCTCTCTGATCTAACTTGGCTGCTTTGTTGATCTGCAAAGAAAATGCAATTTCCTGTTCATTGTGTCTTTTGGTGTAACAGATTCTGCAAGTTTAGGAGAAAGACATTGAGGAAATGTGTCTTCTGCTTGATAGTGCTGTCCCCAGAAACATTCTGATTAAATTACTATTGAATGAGGCAGTCAAGCGTCTTTCATCCTGGGAATATTAAGTGTGTGTAGGGAGTTCTTTAAAACGTTAAGAGGACAAATGCTTGTTTTTATGGTAGAAGACCACATTCACTTTCCTTATTGACTCTCAGGTTAAGAATACATGCATTTTTTATTAGCTATGCTTTTGTATCCTCAGCTTACTGAATAGGAAAAGCAAGTGGGTTGGCCCTGCATGATACAACATTGATACAAAATTGTTTCACTCTCTGAGAAGACAGTTGGAAATCAAAAAGGAAGGTGGTGGTTAATTTTGTGCAGCTGCAACAAGTCTAGGTTCTCTATCAGTATTTGTTCTGCTGATGCATTCTATTTGTTAGATAGGAGTCACGAAGGCTATCTGTGTCCATGGGGTGGGGAATTGGACTTCATCTCCCAGTGAAAGGAGTGTCCAAGAATTTGTGAATATATTTTAAAACAACCACAGGTATGTATTGTAATGTTCCTTGTGCTTCATTGCTTTATTTAACTATTTTATCCAAACCCAGCATGATATGTTTACGGGTTTATCTTTTCAGAGTATAGAGAGTGTGAGCTTGGGGCAGGAGGCAGGTTGTGTGGGAAATAAGCTGACTCGTTAGGGAGGAGGGCCAAGGAGGGCTTCGTAGACCAGGCAAAGGAGTTTTTGTTCTCTGCTTTAGGACTGTGTTTTCCAAATGGTGGTGACTTTACCCTCTAAGTCATTTGGAGAAGTATCAGGATAAAAAGGTTATTCCTAGAAGGCCAGTTTTACTCAAGGACCTTAGGGAACTCTCATTATGGAGTTGAATGTGTGATTTCACATACTTTTTAAAGACAAAACAAGAGTCTGCAAAGGATTTGAGTGTGGGAATGAGGAGGCTGGAGTTGCACATTATGGTCGGCAGTGCTGAGAATGGGTGGGGTGAGACAGAACTGTGACACTAGCTGGTCGCTATTCAGGATGTCATTTCAGAAGTTATAGTGACAACTAAGGTGAGTGCTGAAGGACTAAACAGTGAGGACAGAGGGGGCGATGTTCAGGAAGGAGAAGGGGAGGCTTGGGCCAGTGGGTGGTTGGTGATGTCACCCAGGCATGAGCCTGAAGCCAAGAGGGTTTCATATGTAGGTGGGTGTATAACCATTTCTTTTTATTTTTTTGTATCCTAATGCTTTCACATCTGGGGCCTTGTTGACCCTGGAGGAACTGCCCCTCTCAGGGTTAGCTGATTTCTAGAGATCATAAACAGCTCTCCAGAAACACACCTTTCACATGCAAACCAACCAATCTATAGTCTATACCCTCACCATGTCCTTTATCAGTCTCTCAAACATGGGCCACCATCCACCTGCCTAATCACTCCAGGGCCAGATACCAGACATCTAAGTATAGCACCTTTCCCCCCAGATCCTGCTAAAATTATTCAAACTAGTCAATCCCAAGTCTGCTTAACCTGCCTCACTCGTTCTTTGCTTTGGAAAACAATGAAAACATTTGCCTGCATTTTGCCCTTATCCCATTCCCTTTACCTCCCGACTGGCCTTGGTGGTTCTCTGTGTGGCCACCTGCTCTCCATATTGTCTTGCCATCCCTCCTGTTTCTAGGGAACTGTGAGTTTAAAAAACTTCTCCCAGCACTTTGGGAGGCTGAGGCAGGAGGACTGGAGTTCAAGCCTGGGCAACATAGTGCGACCTGGTCACTACTGGAAAAAAAAAATAGCTGGGCATGGTGGCATGTGCCTGTAGTCCTAGCTACTTGGGAGGCTGAGGTGGAAGAATCAGTCGCTTGAGCCTGGGAGGTCGAG
Organism: Pongo pygmaeus; assembly: GCF_028885625.2. Classification (NCBI taxonomy): domain Eukaryota; kingdom Metazoa; phylum Chordata; class Mammalia; order Primates; family Hominidae; genus Pongo; species Pongo pygmaeus. The sequence goes on along the minus strand of NC_085930.1, from coordinate 164,564,023 downwards.
GCTGCAGTAAGCTGTGATTGTGCCACTGCGTTCTAGCCTAGGTGACAGAGCAAGACCCTGTCCCAAACAAAAACCAAAAAGCAACAACAAATAACTCCTTCCTTCATGACTAGTGATTTCTGTGACTATGTGTCTTATACTAGGAGTAAAACAAATCCCAGGTACCTATAAAAAGGTGAGGCTATGCCAGGATCAGTGGTGCACGCCTGTATTCCCAGCTACTTAGGAGGCTAAGGCAGGAGGATTGATTGAGACTGGGAGTTTGAGACTGTAGTGTGCCATGATTGTGCCTGTGAATAGCCACAGCGCTGTAGCCTGGGCAACATAGTAAAACTCCATTTCTTTAAAAAACAAAAAAGATGAAGGTCATGGAGAATTTGGTTTTAGACATATTGAGTTCAGAGTATCTTGGGGGTACTGGGATATTTGGCTGGAGATATCTAGGGGCAATTGGACATCAGGATTTTGGGCTTTGGGGAAATACCTCAATATTCCCTCTCCATTCTGTCTCGTAGGATTGTGTGAGTTGAGATCATGTATGAGAAGGGGCTTTGAAAATTAGGAAGTACCATGTAAATGATGAAGTAGCTATATCTCACCAAGAATAAGTAAAATAGAAATTTTGCTGTAACCCCTTCATGCCAATCTTTATTCAGACAGAAACACTTACAGGAATTCTACTGGCTGAATGTCACTGCCGCCACAGTGGCTCAGATTTGACTTTTAAAAAAGGAGCCTATTCTTATCAACAGAAGAGGAGAATATCAGGAAGTTAATATTTTTCACTTGTTCAGATTCAGAGACAGTAATTGTAAGTATAAACATGACAGCATAGGCAGTTTGAATCGCGGTGCGACGGAGTAGGTGGTGGGATCTCACCGTGGGTCCGATTAGCCTTTTCTCTGCCTTGCTTGCTTGAGCTTCAGCGGAATTCGAAATGGCTGGCGGTAAGGCTGGAAAGGACTCCGGAAAGGCCAAGACAAAGGCGGTTTCCCGCTCGCAGAGAGCCGGCTTGCAGTTCCCAGTGGGCCGTATTCATCGACACCTGAAATCTAGGACGACCAGTCATGGACGTGTGGGCGCGACTGCCGCTGTGTACAGCGCAGCCATCCTGGAGTACCTCACCGCAGAGGTACTTGAACTGGCAGGAAATGCATCAAAAGACTTAAAGGTAAAGCGTATTACCCCTCGTCACTTGCAACTTGCTATTCGTGGAGATGAAGAATTGGATTCTCTCATCAAGGCTACAATTGCTGGTGGTGGTGTCATTCCACACATCCAGAAATCTCTGATTGGGAAGAAAGGACAACAGAAGACTGTCTAAAGGATGCCTGGATTCCTTATTATCTCAGGACTCTAAATACTCTAACAGCTATCCAGTGTTGGTGATTCCAGTGGACTGTATCTCTGTGAAAAACACAATTTTGCCTTTTTGTAATTCTATTTGAGCAAGTTGGAAGTTTAATTAGCTTTCCAACCAACCAAATTTCTGCATTCGAGTCTTAACCATATTTAAGTGTTACTGTGGCTTCAAAGAAGCTATTGATTCTGAAGTAGTGGGTTTTGATTGAGTTGACTGTTTTTAAAAAACTGTTTGGATTTTAATTGTGATGCAGAAGTTATAGTAACAAACATTTGGTTTTGTACAGACATTATTTCCACTCTGGTGGATAAGCTCAATAAAGGTCATATCCCAAACTAGTTGTGTATTAAATTTGAAAAAACAAAACAAACAAAAAAAAACATGACAGCATAAAATCAGTATCTGAATTTCCTTTCTTGGACATTCTTATCCTTCTCCTTCAAAAAATTGTTTCTTTAACTGTATGCTTTTTGGAATTAGTACTTTTATTTTTATTTTATTTATTTTATTTTATTTTTCAGGTGGAGTCTCGTTCTGTTGCCTAGGCTGGAGTGCAGTGAAGCGACCTCAGCTCTCTGCAACTTCTGCCTCCCAGGTTCAAGTGATTCTCCTGCCTTAGCCTCCTGAGTAGTTGGGACTACAGGCACCTGCCACTATGCCCGGCTAATTTTTGTATTTTTAGTAGGGGGTTTCACCATGTAGGCCAGGTTGGTCTTGAACTCCTGACCTCAAGTGATCTGCCTGTCTTGGCCTCCCTAAGTTCTGGGATTACAGGCATGAATCACCACACCCGGCCTCTGGAATCAGTACTTTTAAACTTCTTATACTCCAATAATTTCTCAAATTGGAGATTAAATAGCTCTGAGCTCCAGAGACTACAAATAAAAAGAGGTTGGAGCTGTGGTTCTGGGGTGTTGGAGAATGTAACCCCACCCTTCATATTCCTTCCTTTTTGCCATGTAATGGTTTTTCCCTTTCTGCACTATAAGGTACTGCCTCTGTATGTATCCCTGTCTGTTAATATTATTGGCTCTCTTCATTCCAGTGACTGTTTTTTCCAGTGTGTGATCCAGCCATAGAAATTAATTCAGGATGTGACCTCAAGTTGCTTTTCTTTTCTGGGCCTGCATTTCACCATATCATAACAATCAGGGACTGGGCAGGATCTTTGGAGTAGAACATGCCACTGGTTGGATGGGATTGACTAAGAAAGAAAGAAGAGAAGAAAAATTACTCAATGAAGTAGACTGAAGCACTTGGTTGCCACTCATTCTTTATTCTCCAATCATATGTTTATTTGTTTATTTATTCAGCAAATATTTACTGAACATGTGCCAGGTACTGTTGGATACATTGGGAAATACAATGATGGGCAACACCAGACATGATCCCTGTTCTCATGGAGCATACATGCTGAGGCATCACACTGGCAGGTCCAGTGAAATGGAAATGCAGAATATAACTAATGGAATGATTTTGAACAGTTAAAGATGAATTTCAGGGGAACTATGTTACGATATCAAGGCACTCTGAAAAGTTAATGCCAATGCCAGCAGACACACAGACAATTTTATTACCTACTTCTGACAACAAATTACCCTAAAATTAATAACTGGTTGTTATCACTTATAGTTTCTGTGAGTCAGGAATTCAGAATGCTTGGGTTAGGTGGTTCTGTCTCAGGGTATGTCATGAGTATATAGTCAGATCAGCTGAGACTGCACCATTTGCTTACTCTCAAGTTGATGCTGGCAGGAGGCTTCAGTTCTTCTTCACGTGAATGTCTCCACAGGGCTGCTTGAGTGTCCACACAACATGGTGACTGGCTAACCCCAGAGCGTAGTGATCTAAGTAACCAAGTTGGGGCCAGGTTTGGTGGCTCATGTCTGTAATCCCAGCACTTTGGAAGGCCGAGGTGGGTGGACCACTTGAGGTCAAGAGTTCGAGAACAGCCTGGCCAAAGTGGTGAAACCCCGCCTCTACTCAAAATAAAAAAATTAGTTGGGCATGGTGGCAGGTGCCTGTAATCCCAGCTACTCAAGAGGCTGAGGCAGGAGAATTGCTTGAACTCGGGAGGCGGAGGTTGCAGTGAGCCAAGATCATGCCACTACACTCCAGCCTGGTGACAGAGTGAGACTCCATTTCCAAAAAACAAATAAACAAAAAACCAACCAAAAAACAAGTTGGAAGCTGCAAGGCCCATTATGACCTAGCTTTGGAAGTCCTGCTGTGACTTTTGTCATACTCCATTGGTTACATAGACTAATTCAATGTAGGAGGACACTACCCAAAGGCATGGATATCAGGAAGCAAGGCTTTCTCAATTGTCTGGCCAGATGGACTCTCTTGGAGGTTGGCTACCACAGGCGTTGTGTCAAGATTAAGTTCAAGTATATGTGACAGAAACTCCAGATAACAGTGCCCTAAACAAGATAAGCACTCATTTTCCTACATGTAATAATCCTGGGGTAGGCAGTCCAAAACTAGCATGGTAGCTCTGTGCCCTTCCAGGTTTTGGGTTGCATTTATCATTCTGGGCTACCATCATTAGGACTTTGATAATTATTAAGCTGTGTAACATAAGGCAGAAGGATGTGTGGCTTAAGGGAAGGACTAGTTTTCTTTTTCGAGGAAGTCTTGTGATGATGAGATGGTTGCTTCAGTTCCAGCCGTCAAATCTACATTTGGATAACAGGAAGGGGCAAGGGCAAAGGATCACCTTTTAACTGAATCAGCCCCCTTTTGAAATAGCTGTCACAGAAACCCACTTATGAACTTGTGCTTATTTCACGTTAACCAAAGTTGAGTCACATGACTCATGCAAAGGATGTGGGGAATGTTTTTAAGCTGGGCACACGTGCTCCATGTTTTCTAGGTGTAAGGAGCAGTGTGTATCCCAGGTAAAAATAAAACCTCATGTTCTTTTGCTTCTCATGTAGAGCGATTGTGGACTACTAAGCCTACCTTTCTTATCAATAACACACAACACCTGCAAATGTCAGTTTCTGATTGAATGCCCATTATCTATATTTACGTATATTTTTAAATTTTTTCACTCTTCTCTATTTTGTTTCAGGAAATACAGTTATTTCTCATTTAAAGTGTGTGATTTATTTATTTATTTATTTTTATTTTTATTTTTTTGAGACAGAGTCTCACTCTGTTGCCCAGGCTGGAGTGTAGTGGCGTGATCTCGGCTCACTGCAAGCTCCACCTCTCGGATTCACGCCATTCTCCACCTCCCGGGTTCATGCCATTCTCCCTTCCCAGTAGCTGGGACTGCAGGTGCCCACCACCACGCCCGGCTAATTTTGTTTTTGTATTTTTAGTAGAGGTGGGGTTTCACCTTGTTAGCCAGGATGGTCTTGATCTCCTGACCCTATGATCCGCCCGCCTCAGTCTCCCAAAGTGCTTGGATTACAGGCGTGAGCCACCATGCCCGGCCAATTTATTTTTTTAATTAATTAATTTTATTTTTTATTTTTAAAAAATTTCTTTTTTGGTTGGGCACGGTGGCTCACGCCTGTAATCCCAGCACTTTGGGAGGCCAAGGCAGGAGGGTCTCTTGAGGTCAGGAGTTCGAGACCAGCCTGGCCAACATGACGAAACCTCCTCTCTACTAAAAATACAAAAATTACCCAGGCGTGGTAGTGCATGCCTGTAATCCCAGCTACTAGGGAGGCTGAGGCAGGAGAATTGCTTGAACCCGGGGATGGAGGTTGCAGTGAGCTGAGATCATGCCACTGCACTCTGGGATGACAGAGTGAGACTGTCTCAAAATAAATAAATAAATGAATAAATAAAGCATTTTTTAAAAAGTTATTTTTTATTTCAATAGGTTTTTGGGGGAACAGATGCTGATTGGTTACGTGAATAAGTTCTTTGATGGTGATTTCTGAGATTTTGGTGCACCTGTCACCCAAGCATTGTACACTGTACCAATGTGTAGTCTTTTATCCCTCACCCTCCTCCCACCTTTCCCGAGTCCCCAAAGTCCATTGTATTATTCTTATGCCTTTGCGTCCTCATAGCTTAGCTCCCACTTATGGGTGAGAACAAATGATGTTTGGTTTTTCCACTCTTGAGTTACTTCACTTAGAATAACAGTCTCCAGTTTTATCCAGGTTGCCGTGAATGCCATTGTTTCATTCCTTTTTATGGCATGCCCATTATTTCTAGGAAGACATACAATAACATAAAACTAGAATGAATATTTCCCTGATGAGATGATTTCTAGGATCTCATGAGACCTATTTTTTTAGGAGAATAAAGAGAGCATTAGATCAGTGATTCTCAAACCATAATCCCATAAAATGAACTTCTGTGAGCTAAAGTAATGTTAGATAGTTAAACTTTGATTAATGGAGATTCCCTGAATCTCCACAACACAAATTGTATAAAAACTGATGTTAGGAGATAGATACTGTCATGCATTTTTCTTAAACTTTTGCTATCTGTTTCCACTTGAATATAGACAGTTGACAAAGGAAGCCAACACTATTATTATGGAAAACTCAAATAGCAGATCATACTTGTCTGATTGCTGTTAATATTTTGCCCAGTTGTCTGCCATGTAATTGTCACTGGCATGTATGGTAGCATTAAATATGTAAGTATTCCTGGAGGAGCCTGGGTTGTATCTCACCCAGGAGATTGCTGGGTGCTGCTGTTGCTCTGCCTCCTAATGCATTGATAGTTTGTCCTGACTTCTGTGGGTTCTTGTGATCCTTAATTGGGAAATGCACTTGACCTCTGTGTCATTTGACTTTCTGTTGAATGTCATTTGACATAGAAAGCCTGAGGATGCCATTTATTTTTACATTTGTCTCTTTTAAAATTGGCTCCCAGGAGAGAGTTTAGAGACTAATACAAGAACGATGTATTATTCAGGGTCCTCCAGAGAAACAGAACGAATTGGAGATATACAGCCATTTCTTTACAATAAATTTCTTACACACATATACACACGCAGTCATACTCTACATAACAATGTTTCAGTCAGTGATGGACTGCATATATGACAGTGGTCCCATAAGATTTTAATAGATCTGAAAAATTCCAATGGCCTAATATTTACTCTACTTCTTATTGTTATTTTAGACTATACTTCTTCTATTTATTAAAAAACAAACGAACTGGTAACTGTAAAACAGCCTCAGGCAGATCCTTCAGCAGGTATTCAGAAGAAGGCATTGTTATCACAGGGGTTGACAGCTCCATTCATGTTACTGCCCTGGAAGACCTTCCAGCAGGACAAGATGTGGAGGTGGAAAACAGTGATATTGATGATCCTGACACTGTGTAGGCCTAGGATAATATGTGTGTTTATGTCTTAGTTTTTAACAAAAGTGTTTAAAAAATTTTTTAATGGAAACAAGCTTATAGGACAAAGATGTAAAGATATCTTGGAGCAAAAATATAAAATATTTTTGAGCAGCTGTACAATGTATGTTTTAAACTGTTATTACAAAAGTTGAATTAAAAAATTTAAAATTTATGAAGTAAAAAGTTACATTAAACTAAAGTTAATTTAGTGAAGAAAGAAAAGTATTTCTAAATACGTTTAGTGTAGCCGAGCGTGATCGCTCACGCCTGTAATCCCAGCACTTTGGGAGGCTGAGGTGGGCGGATCACAAGGTCAGGAGTTCGAGACCAGCCTGACCAACATGGTGAAACCCTGTCTTTACTAAAAATACAAAAATTAGCCAGTTGTGGTTGTGCATGCCTGTAATCCCAGCTACTCAGGAGGCTGAGGCAGGAGAATTGCTTGAACCCTGAAGGCAGAGGTTGCAGTGAGCCAAAATTGCGCCTTTGCACTCCACCCTAGATGACAGAGTGAGACTCTATCTCAAAAAAAAAAAAAAAATGTTTAGTATAGCCTAAATATACAATGTTTATAAAGTCCATCATAGTGTACAGTAATGTTCCAAGCCTTCACATTCACTCATCACTCACTCACTGACTCACCCAGAGAAACTTCCAGTCCTGCAAGCAGCATTCATGCATGTGCCCCATACATTTTTTACACATTTTTTATCTTTTTTTACATATTTAAAGATATGTAAAACTTTAAGACACATTTTTTTTATCTTTTTTACTGCATTTTTAATGTACCTTTTGTATATTTAGGTATACAAATACCATTGTGTTACAGTTGTCTATAGTATTTAGTTCAGTAACATGCTGTACTGGTTTGTATACATATAGCCTAGGTGTGGAGCAGGCTATACCATCTAGGTTTGTGTACATACACTCTATGATGTTCACACAAGGATGAAATCACATAACACTACATTCCTCAGGATATATCCTTGTTGTTAAGTGATGTATGACTGTGTGTGTGCATATGTGTGTATATGTATAATCTGTATATATACATATGAGATAAAAATGAGATTTATATATAGCCAGTCCTCTGTGTCCATGGGTTCCACATCCATGAATTCAACCAACTGTGGATTGAAAATATTTTAAACAATTGCATATGTATTATACATATACAGTTTTTTTTTCTTGTCATCATTCCCTAAACAGTACAGTACAACAACTATTTACATTAGGTTTACAAGTGACCTTGAGATAATTTAAAATATATGGGAGGCTGGTACATAGGTTATATGTAAATACTATATCATTTTATATCAGGGCCTTGAGAATCCCTAAAGATTATCCTCAGGAGGTCCTGGAAACAATCATCCATGGATACTGTGGGACGACTGTGTGTATGTATGTGTGTGTGTGTGTATATATATATAAATATATATATAAATATATATATAAATATATATAAAAATATATATATAAATATATATATAAATATATATAAAAATATATATATAAATATATATATAAATATATATATAAATATATATATAAATATATATATAAATATATATATATAAATATAAATATATATATAAATATATATATAAATATATCTATATAAATATATCTATATATATATATCTATAATGAGATTTAAAGAATTGGCTCACACAATTATGGAGGCTGAAAAGTCCCATCCTCTGCCATCTGCAAGCTGGAGCCCCAGGAAAGCTGGTGGTAAATTCCAGTCCAAGCCCGAAGGCCGGAAAACCAGGCATATCAATGGTGTAAATCCCAGTCCAAGGGCGGGAGAATGCCGATGTTTCAGCTCAAGCATTTAGGCAGAGAGAGCTAGTTCAACCTTCCTCTGCCTTTTTGTTCTATTTGGGCCCTCCACAGATTGGATGATGCCCATACACATTGGAGAGCGCAATCTGCTTTACTCTATCTACCAATTCATATGCTAACCTCCTTTGGAACTACCCTCACAGACACACCCACAACTTATGTTTAATCAGATATCTTGGCATCCTGTGGCCCAGTCAAGTTGACCCATAAAATTAACAATCACAAGTGGAGCCCCTTAAACTTCTTTCAATGAAGGTGATGGTGGAGACAATGTGGGCGAATCTGCAATTTATCCGGAGTGGTTTTTGCTTTCTACTTTCATTATACTAAAGAATGTAGTGATTTTTAATTTAAAGAAACATCTAGGCCTTGGGAAGTAGTTCAGAATGTGGATGCTGAAATCTTACTCCACCACTTATATAGGCTGTGTGACTGTGGGGAAGTTATTTAGCTTATTTATGCCTTGGTAGCTTCTGTTGTAAAATAGGGATAATAATAGCACATACCTCATAGGGTTGTTTAGATTATTAAATGACTCCAAGCATGCAAGGCACTGTGAATACTGCATTGTGAGTACCCATTAAATGCTAGGCAGATTTAGCTATTCTTTTTTTATTATTATATTAATGCATTCACTATTCTTACAACTGGGAAAAATTACTCTTGATCCATTTTTTAGTATGCCAACCTTCTGCAGCTGGTGAGTCTTAGCATTAGTGGTCTTATTTACGTTTTTGACTGATTAAACAGGATTAATTTCTTTTTTTTTCTTTTTATTATTATTATTATTATTATTATACTTTAGGCTCTATGGTACATGTGCGCAACGTGCAGGTAAGTTACATATGTATACATGTGCCATGCTGGTGCGCTGCACCCACCAACTCGTCATCTAGCATTAGGTATATCTCCCAATGCTATCCCTCCCCCCTCCCCCCACCCCACAACAGTCCCCGAAGTGTGATGTTCCCCTTCCTGTGTCCATGTGTTCTCATTGTTCAATTCCCACCTATGAGTGAGAATATGTGGTGTTTGGTTTTTTGTTCTTGCGATAGTTTACTGAGAATGATGATTTCCAATTTCATCCATGTCCCTACAAAGGACGTGAACTCATCATTTTTTATGGCTGCATAGTATTCCATGGTGTATATGTGCCACATTTTCTTAATCCAGTCTATCATTAAACAGGATTAATTTCTGACTAGTGTTTAATAACTTCTCTGCCAGGACCTTTGGGTTTTTTTTGAGGTTTTAGTATAAGTTTTCAATTGACAGGATCCAGGTGCCCTAAACTTGAGATTTTAAAAAGCTAAAAAAAAAATTAAATTTTTTTATTTGTTTGGATACATAACAGTTGAACATATTTATGGGGTACATGTGATATTTTGATACAGGCATACAATATGTAATGATCAAATCAGGGTACTTGGATATTCGTCACCTTAAACATTTGTCATTCTTTGTATTAGGAACATTCCAATTCTACTCATTTTCAAATGATTTCTTCTTGCTTGTTAACGTCCTTTTCTTTTAGATTGAAGAACTCCCTTTAATATTTCTTGTATGACAGGTCTGGTGTTGATAAAATTCCTCAGCTTTTGCTAATCTTGAGTTTTGATGAGGACCTCTCTCCTATCCCCCAAATTTTGACCACAAAGTAGATCAAACACAGTTAAGGAATATTTGGGCTTATCATACAGAGAGAAATATGAGGTAGTATAACACTTATGACCATTTAAGTCTAAGAAAAAAATCTATAAAGACAGGTTATAGGAAAACTTGAATTATCAAGATTTTTAATTTAAAAAAATGGTGAATACTAGGACCAGTGAAACAATCTTAAAAGGAGTTTGTTTTTGTGACTTTTTTTTTTAACGTTGAAAGTCAGTTTTAAACATGTATTCCAGGTGACACGGAGGCTATAGGGCTCAAGTAATTGTAGAAAGCTAAATTCTTTCTTATTGCAGAGCCATGATAGTCTCCATTTCAGTACATAATTTGCACTCTACTTCTTTTTAGCTAGCTTAATATTCATTTATAATCAGAAGTGTAGCGAGTCCCAAACCTTAAAGGATTTAGAAAGATTTTGTGAAATTAGCAAAATATCTGCTACCACAAATGTTATGTTATGAATTTGTTTGTTGAAATTTACTTTGACAGGCTTAGGAAAGGATCTACAACATTAAGGAAGAAATGTTGGATACCATGCTAATGGAGTAGTGGACTGATATTCTCCCTGGGCAATTCTGAAATATGGCACTATTAAATATTGGAAACTCTCTGATGACTTAACTTCTAGTCCTAATATATATTATATAATCATGGATGTTTTGGGCCAATAATCTAATAATTAACTGATGCTGGGTGACAAAGAATGAGTTTTCATGTAATGGTTAGAGATGTTACATAAAATATGCCCTTTTGAAGAGAAATAGCCTATGTGTTTAAATTATGCTAGTAGGCAGCATTACACATGAGCAGCAGATACTTCCCTGGGACAACAGACTGTTAAATAAATGACCACAAAAGCCTCCTAATTGCAATCTTCCTCCATTCTAACCCATTCTCTACTTTCAGCCAGGGTGCTGATTGTAAAGATGAGTATCCCATCGTGGGTCACTCTGCTTAAAACCTTCAGTGGCTCACAGAGCCCTCAAAGGAAGTCTAAACAATTATTACATTCACTCACTCTCATTTTAGTTTTTCTTCCACCCTGCCATTTTATCACCCAGACATCTTGGATATTGAGTCATCTCAAGGAACTCAAGGATGACCAGGCTTCACAAGAGGTGAACTAGGAGCACAGGCAGGCCTTCCTGCCCAGCTCTGATCTCCATGGCTCTCCCTGCCATCTGCCTCATTCTCTTTCTCTGTGGACTTTCTCTGCTTTGGCATGCTTGGAAATGGCCACCCTGTAGCTCCCTTGTTTAGATGTCTTTCCCGCAAGTGATCAGCAGAGATAGAGGTTTGTATAAGTCCGTTCTCACATTGCTATAAAGGAGTACCTGAGACTGGGTAATTTATAAAGACTCACAGTTCTGCAGGCTGTACAGAAAGCATGGCTGAGGAGGCCTCAGAAAACTTACAATCACGACAGAAGGCAAAGAAGAAGGAGGCATGTCTTACATGGCTGGAGCAGGAGGAAGAAAGAGAAGTGGGAGGAACCACACATTTTTAAACAACCAGATCTCGTGAGAACCCTCTCACTATCCTGAGAACAGCAAGGGGGGATATCTGCCCCCATGACTCAGTCACCTCCCACCAGGTCCCTCCTCCAACACTAGGGATGACAACTTGACATGAGATTTAGTCAGGGACACAACTGCAAACCATATCAAGGTTCTACTTCCAGTTCCCGGGAAAGTGAATCTGAAGGGCTAGAGTAAGATAGGCTCTCCTGAGCCTGGGAGATGGCCACAGGCATAGTACCGGCTGTGAAAGCAGACTGCCAGAAGAAAACACAGTCAACCTTTTGTTGCTCCCCTTAGCCCCCTCCTTCCCCTTTCATTTTCCAATGACTATAACATCAGATGTCTTCATATAGGCTTGGAGTTTGGTCTTTGGTACCAAGGACTGTGATTGCCATATACGTTGCTTATTTATTTATTTTTTGAGACAGGGTTTTGCTCTGTAGCCCAGCCTGGAATGCAGTTACATGAACGTGGCTCACTGCAGCCTTAACCTCCTGGGCTCAAGTGATCTTCCTGCCTAAGCTTCCTCTGTAGCTGGGACCATAGCCTTGCACCACCACTCCAGGCTAAGTATTTTTTATTTTTTGTGGAGACAAGATTTCACCATTTTGCCCAGGCTGGTCTTGAACTCCTGGGCTCAAGTGATCTTCCTGCGTTGGCCTCCCAAAGTGCTGGCATTACAGGTGTGAGCACCACCCCTGGCCCCTGGTTTATTTATGGGAAGCTTAAGGCAGCCAAGAACCTATCTTTCCAACAAGGTGGTATATCTTGTCAATTTTTTTCATTTACTCATTTGTTTAACCAATATTTACTAGTTATCTACATTGTTTAAGGTGCTGTAATATAGAGATGCATGGAATATAATATAATTTTATATAGTATAAAGTCCAATTTACTTTTGGGGGGAAACTGTTATATATTTAAGCTGCATTTGCTTGCTTGTCCAGGGTTATAATCCTTTATTCATTAATATTTTCCTCCAGATCTTGTTCCAATATTATGGCAGGCAGTCAAACCCTTTAATCATTTGCCTGTAAAGATGCCTCTGATTTATTCAGAAGATTTACTCATTCTAGTTAGGAGTAACTAGGAGAATAGACATGTTGGAAAAATAGAAATCTAACAGCAATGTTGCATGACATTATGAGTTTGACATTAATTAAATAACAAGAGAGTTTGTATTATCTGGGAAGCTGGAGGCTTTAAGATTATAAACATGGCAGCTAGCCCAAATCATTTCTAGAGTTGGAAGTAGCTTGAAGTTCAAGACTTCACAAATAAACATTCACATGCAAAGAGAAAAATCAGAAAAATCATAGCCTAAATCCAAAATGAAGTCACAGCTGGCTGCTTTGGAAAAAAGAAGGATGAGCTTTGTTGGCAAAGTCAGCTCTTCTGCATGTTTAAAGTCTATGTAGCAGTGTCTAAAAGAAAGCAAACCAAATTTTGATTCTCTCTTATAGCAGGCTTAAATTTAGCTCTTTGTGGAAACTGGTGGGGAACATGTACATGGTTGAAGGTATATGGTGTTATGTTTTTAAAGTTCAATGATGATAACTGTTGAAGGGGTTATATCACTAGAGCATTTATTGGGGTGATAGTGGGTAGCAGGATAGTGGGAGACCCCTACAAAGAGACCATTAGGTAAACCAATTTGTTGAATATTTGAAATCATATTCTCTTGTAGTGAGGAAGAAAGCATACTTGAACTTGCATTCTTACAATTGAACACTTAAAAACATCATTTGGAAAGCTGTGCCATGATAACCATTGTGAAATAAATAAGGGGAAGAAAGCATAACCCACCAACAAATGCCATCAGTAGATGTGCCAAAGCTGAGTGATGTTTATCATCAAGCTTTGATTTGACGATAAACATGTGCAGATCGTGTGCAAACTGTCCTCTTAACTGTTGAACTCCTTGCTTCCTTTGTGCACTGGCTAGTGCACCCAGGGATGTCAGGTGACTTTTTCATAAGAAGATGGTAGGTTAATTCCATAAAAGCGCAATTCAAGAGCCCACTTTGAATACATTTTGCGGTGGAATGTTGTCTTTGCAGTTGGTGATTTGAAAGGTTACTTTAAATCCACTGAATAAACATACTAAAGTAGGTGAGAGGTTCTTTCTTGGGTTTTGGAAAAGTGTTATTGATGTATGATAATTGTGGCTAAGGTCATTTCCTAATCTTCAATATTAACTACAAGTTTGTCCTGTCCTCTATAGAGAAGTATAAGAATTAATTTGCTGTCTGAGGAAATAAAAATGATAAGGGACTACTCACAAAACGCATTTTCCATTGCAAAAGGGCAAAAATGCTAATTGAATGTAGGGAATATTTTCCCACTTCGAAGGAAAAATAATATGAACTTTGAATCGATTCCTTATCTACAGATATGGATCCTTATCTACATGGCATTTTATTTTGCTCATCCTTAGGACTTGTCTCATCTTTTATTAGAACAGGACCTACCATGTTTTTCTAACAATGCTGGCCTGGCCAAAGTCATATAGAACTTTTGAATTCCTTTTTACTTGATGTTGTGCCCAGGGGCTGGCCAAAGTTAAGGGTTTAGCCTCTTCTGGCACTGAGTAGTCCGCAGGGAAATGGACCTCTGACTGAGGGCTCATTAATTTATCCTAGTCAGTTTTATTTTTTAATATAATTTCTGCATCCAGGTATAGTTTACAATGTTCAGACTGTATCTTTAGCTGTCAAAGGTTTACAGTCCAATCAGTTTGGGGGGAAAAGCTGCTGAGCTTTAAGCTGTTCTAAAAGTATATAATTTACACAAAAATTAGAGAAGTTGGATAGGGTGATCTATCTCTAGTGAATGACTGTTTTGTTGTTGTTCCAATTTCCAGTCCATTACAGACTGATAATTTTGTGGACTACAATAAAAATCAATTACTAAAAGTAAAAAACCGAGACATAAAAAATATAAGCTCCAAAGTGTTATTAGATTTAACAGATATAAAATTAGACTATCAAATTGTTATATAAGTTTTCCAATTTTTTTCAATATATCTACACTTATGTGAGATAAGCATACTTATCTCATGTTGTACTCATCACAAATAGTTTGCAGACTGGCATGGGATCATGCTGAGACACAAAATCTAATTTTTTTTTTGAGATGGAGTTTCACTCTTGTTGCCCAAGCTGGGGTGCAATGGCGTGATCTCGGCTCACTGCAACCTCCACTCCTGGGTTCAAGCGATTCTCCTGCCTCAGCCTCCTGAGTAGCTGGGATTACAGGTGTGAGCCACCACACCCAGCTATTTTTTTGTATTTTTAGTAGAAACGGGGTTTCTCCATGTTAGCCAGCTGGTCTTGAACTCCTGACCTCAGGTAATCCACCCGCCTCAGCCTCCCAAAGTGCTGGGATTACAGGCGAGAGCCATCACGCCTGGCCTACAAAATCTAACTACTTAGTTGTAGTAGCAAAAGTTAAATAGCACCTAGAAGCTTCCATTTAAAAAATTTCCCAAAATGATATCTTGATTTAAATTTGCTATATTTACTTTTTTCCCTAACAGCAACAATAAAAACAACAACAACAGCAACAACAACAAAACATTCACTACATTTTCCCTTTTTTTTAAACAGCACCTCAACAGGTTAATCCTATTCCAGGGAAGTCTAGGTTATCTGCCTAGTCCTGGGTGAATCTTGATCACATTGGTTATTCCAGTTTCCTGCTGAATGATTGGAGTAGGTAGGAACAAGTGACACAATGCTGGCCAATGAGATGTGAGGGAAGTTGGGAAAGTTGGGGCACTTTTGAAAAAGTTTTCTTTCCTCTTAAAAAAGATACGATGAAATGATTTGAGGATATGATGCCTGGAGCTGCTACAGCCATCTGTCCACCTATGAGTTTATGATGATTAGAGTAGAAAGATGGAAGAAACTTGGATTTTCAATGAATTATTGAATTGCTAAATAAACTAATTTTACTGCCTTCCAAATTTCTTATATGGGATTTAAAAAATTCTTTATCTTCTAAGCAATTTGTCATTCTCTTATTTGCAGCCAAAAGCATCTAAACAGTAATTTGCAATCATTCAAAGCATATATGATATTTTAATAAGGAGTTCAATTTTTAAGGAAAATCAGTAATTAATTAGATGTTTAAGAATCAATTTCCCATGCAATGCTTTACTGCAAGGCATGGCTTTTCATCAGGTGGCAGCTCTTAGGCTTGCAAGCAAAAAGACTACTAGAAGGAATGAACTGATCTCTGTAGGATTTGCTCAGTGAGCCAAATGTTTAAGAAGAAGCATATGTCACAAAAATAAGGTGTACTGCAGCTGTAAAGACTGCCTTTGTTTTGAGATATGGGATATTTCTAACCTTCAGCAGGGGTAGGTTGAATCGAGTCTGAATCTTGTTTTGAGTGTTGAGGCAAGTGCACAATGTGCATAGTCCTCTCAGAGCAGGCTGTAGGTTATGGATCATCAGTAACCATTGGAGGCTGTGACTGAGGGGTTGCACAGTCTTTTTTAATTCCTCAGTGCTCTGCTTTCAGCCTTGAAAGTTTACTGAAATGCCCAGATGGAGGAAGATGCAAGCTGCAGGGCTTGAGAAGTACCTATGAGTATAAAAAGAACTATGACTAGGCATTTTGGGTGCTGGAGTTTGTGACAAGTAGATGGAAAGGAAAAAGAGATGGGGGCTAAATGAGGTCATATGAGTGAGTGTAGCTGGCAATAGAGCTGAGAGATTTTAGTTTTTTTTTTTTTTAATTAAGAAATGAATGACACGTTGAGTCTGCCATTATTATGTGTTAGAGATTGTCCTCAGCACTTTTCTTACATTAATTCATTGAATCCTCACCACAGTCCCATCAAACAGACAACATTATCATGCCCAGTTACAGATGAAAGAAGTGAGTCCAGTCCAGGGAAGTTAACTATCTTTTCCAAGACCCACAGCCTTCATAATTCACGCTCTTACCCATGAACCACTCTTGCCATATGGAACATTTCAACTGTATAGACAAGTCAAAGAATAGTATAGGAATCACCCGGGTATCCAGTCCTTCACTCTGTCATTTAAAGAAATACAACTTTAAAAACATAGCTGGTCCCTGAACACCTTTCTCTGCCCCCAGTTCTCCCTTTCTTTCTATGATCTTTCTGGCATGAAGCCTGGTTTGGCTTTTGGTAGAGGGGCTGGGTTTACTTTCTCATGCCTCCTGGGCCCTGCTTACTTAAACAGCAGTTCTGAGAGAAGCAGTTTTCTCCAGCCTCTGGACCCCAGAGCCAGGCTTCAGCCAGTCGTTCTAGATAGTGAGAGAACCTCTGGCCCCCTTATGGGTGGATCCTTCAGTCTTCATTTAGTCCCCACTGTCCTGTAAGTGCTCAGCAACCAGCTCCATTGCTCTCTGTTGGTCATGGTGACCTGAAGCCCCATGGTTTCAGTCCCACTAACCACGGTGAGGCCTCTGGGAAAATGGGAAGTGTAATGCTATTGATTTGGGGGAAAAAAGGCTTTTCCCACAAAACTACCCTGCGCAGTGCTTATTCCTCATTTGATGGTTACCAGTAGGCGGCGCAGTTAAGCACAGTCTGAAGCTTTGCTAACAGCACAGGTGTAACTTAGAGCAACACGCTGCTGTTTCTTGGTTGGAGGGGCTATGAAGGTCAGTCAGGCTCTTACAGCCCTCTTTTGGTCACGACATCTTATTTTCTGAGTTGTTTTGACTTGAAGAAATTAGGGTGATTGTTTTGGAAGGATACATGAAATTATTTTAAGAGTTAAATTAACTTGATATTGAAATGCAAGTTTTCTTGGCACCCATGGATGGTAAGCAGCAGGGAGTCTGCTTTAGGCTTAGTTATTGATGCTGTTAGAACAACTCAAAGGAATTTAGAGGAGACGTGGATTGCAGCCTATAATACCTTTAAGTTAAAAAAAAAAAGATGGAGTCAGGAATGCTTCACCATGGAGTTGTTTTGTTTGTTTGTTTTTTGAGACAGAGTCTCGCTCTGTTGCCGAGGAAGGAGTGCAGTGGTGCGGCTTATTGCAAACTCTGCCTACTGGCTTCAAGTGATTCTCGTGCCTCAGCCTCCTGAGTAGCTGGGATTACAGGCATGCACCACCATACCCAGCTAATTTTTGTAGTTTAGTAGAGATGGGGTTGGCCATGTTGGCCAGGCTGGTCTCGAACTCCCGGCCTCAAGTGATCTGCCCCCTCTCAACCTCCCAAAGTGCTGGCATTATAGGCATGGGCCAGCGTGCCTGGCCCACCATGGAGTTTCTGCTATAATTTATCTTTTGATTTATTCATCAACTACTTACCATTTACCTCTTGCCAAACACTGGCAGGTGTGGGAGATATAGCAGTAATAAAAGCATATAAAAATTCTTACCCTCATGGAACTTACATTCCAGCAGGAGAGACGGAAATAATAAAGCAAGTAGGTGTGTTTATGTTTGCGTGTGTGTGTGTGTGTGTGTGTGTGTGTGAGTGATGTTATATAATAAGTGCTGAAAAAAACAGTGAAGGAAACAGGAAAGAGTAGGTTTTTTTTTTTTTTTTTTTGAAAAAAACTAAACTGTTTCAAGGAGCATATTACCAGTGCAGAAGCAGATATACAAAGATATACAATAATCAAAATAAGATTATGACCTCGAAACTGCATAGCCTCTTAGAGCATCTCCATGCTTGGACTATGATACATTTGAGAAGGTGGGGATCTAACCAGTAGGTAGGTCTTGGTGCCCTCAGCAATGGGAGCTGTAGCTCCCTTTCTCCCCTCCAGGTTGACCCTCCTCATGATCTAAAACATCTCCTGACTGTCTCCCCTCCAGCCCCTGCAATAGGATTTATCATGGTAAAAAGAGAAAAACTTGAGTTCTTCATATTCAGGGAAGGGAAAAATCTGGAAATACGTATGGTCGACCACTGCCCTCATTGGCAATGTCAGTAGTAGGAGGGAAAGTGATTTTTCTTTTTCAGAAAAGAATTTTGATGTGTGTGTGTGTGTCTAAGTGGGATAGGCTTTGGAGATCAGCATAGCCTGGGAACTTGGCAAGTTGGAAATAAGCTTTTTATTAATATCAGAAATTCAAATGTGGATTACTTCTCTAATGTAATTGCCATGAGCATTCATAATAATAATATTACAGATCATGTGCAGACCATCCTCTTTAGTTTACTAATAAAAGATTTCCATAAATCAGGATATAACTTTAAGAACACTCCCTCACCACCATTTAGAAAAATTGTATGAGGAACTGTTTTTTCATTTGCAAGATTTTTGTTTAAGCAGAGCTCTTAACAATTTTTTTGTGAGCAGTCATTTTACAGTGCCTACATTTGCATGGCTTTATAGAGACACAGTTAAATTGACATAGGCCTAGTCATCTCAATACAGAAAAGAAGGCAAAAATTGCATTTTAAAAACTGCATTTTGGACTGGAAAGTATTTAATCCCCAAAGATAAACTGCTTTACAGCTGATTTGTTCATGGATATGATGATGGCTCTAGAAGGTAATAGATACTTGATTTGGTTTCCCTGAATAATTCCAAATTCTGGATTAAAGCATGGTAATTGATTTAAAGAAGACAGGACTTTTTTGTTGATATGGAGATATAGAGAGTAATGTGTGTGAAAGTGGTTAGGAATAGAGTATTCTGTGACTACAAATGAGCTGATTTTATGGAGTTTCCACTTGTAGCTTTTTGGTAGCTGGAATATTTCAGCCATCAAGCACAGCTCTTTTCAGAGCTGTGATCACAATATGATCACAATAATGATCACTTGCTGACATGGCCCTTTCAAACCATGTCCGGTGTCTGACAGAGCTGATGGCCACTGTGAAACTACTGAAAGATGTCCTGGATGAGTCAAGCTGGCCAGACTGGCTTAGGTTTAAAACCTTGGATCCTTACATTTCTGGAACAAAAGAAAGGATGCATACAGGTCAGAAGTGTGATTTCAGTTAAACCATTCTTGACTATTTTTATGTTTCTGAGTTAAGTGCTTCAAGACAAAAAAAAAAAAAAAAAAGGAGTCCTTGTGGTCACTTGTTCACCTAGGGAAAGAGCATTTAAATGGCCACTAGTGCCTAAATGTCCACAGGTGCTTCTGCATTATTCATCAGAAGTTTCCTCTATCATTAGAATAGCACTGTCTTGCACAGAGCAAATGTTTCTTTGAGATTTAAAGAAGATGTAGGTCTAGTTGTTGCTTTTTCATTTTTCAGATCTAGATTGTGGAGATAAACTCTGATGTTTGAATTGTTCTTGTTCTGTGGGAGGAAAAAGATTTCTGATTACGGTACTTATCAGCAATTGGAGTGCTGCATCAGTTACGAAAATTCAAAATAGCATGCAGATTGCGACATAATTTTCCTGTGTGAACAATCCTTCAGGGAAGGAGCCTTACAGGATAACAGTCTGACACATTGTTCATTCCTGTACTGAATGTTGTAGTGACCCAGGGCTGGGAGAGCCGGAGTCCAGGCAAAGCTCCTACATCTCCCGGATGTTGACAAGTATACTGCCTCAGTGCTTTTTGTTGAATTGAGGTTCTACTGCTTCAAGTGCATGCATCATGTTTAAACACAGTATACTTAAACTTGGCAGTGATCCTAGTGCTACAATGGATCCTAGTGATGTTAGCATTAATAATATAATCAGTAAAATGCAAGAGCACCATCTCATATTTAAGGCTTGTATTTTATTATTTGTCACGCATCTACTCTGAGTCTACTCCTGTGGTCCTGTGAAATTACCAAAATACCCAGAATTTTGTTCCCTTAATGCATTGCTGTGGCTGTAAGTCAGGCAAAGGTGACTTAAATGTGAACCAGTTTGATTTTTAATAATAAATTTGGATCAGAATTTTAGGGTTAGATAAATAACTTTTAAGAATAATAAATTTTTCCCTAAAAAATTAAAAATTAGAACTAGTTTCTGTGGTGAGCCATAAAAGAATAACTTAAATTCCAAAAATTTCTTCAATCATATGAAAGCAGTTTAGTGTCTGTCTTTTAATTTTCAAGTCTCTTTTTTAGTTCTTATTCCTTTTGGGTACATAGGATATTAGGTACTAGTTTAAGAAGTTTTTAAAAACTGTATTTATTTGTAAAATGTTACTTGTTTATTGGAAAACAGGGAAGAGAATAAAGAAGAATATGAATTATCCTTAACCCTCTAAGCCAGAAACAATCATAGTTACCGCCATTTTTGTATAAAGTCTTTTCTCCGTTTCTCATAATATGTACAAATATACAGATTTAGTGTTAAGAGCCTCACCTTTGTGTGATTAACTACAGTGCCAGAGTCAGAAAGAAGAAAATGTAGATGGTATATGCCAAAGGAAGGGTTAATTCTCAGAAAACTAGAGGAGCCTAAAATATGGCAGACTCTTGCAGGCAGCCTAAAGACCTGATTTAGGAAGTTTATCTATTTTGAAACTTGAAGTTCTGGAAGATATTTTGACTGGATAAGTTTGCAACCAGCTGGGTGACTCCACTATACTCTGATTGATCTAATAAAACACTTTCAAATCAAGTTCTTTGGTATTAGCACAAGTAACAACAAATCAATTAATATCTAAGCTAACCATTATCATTTTTTACCATTTGTATTGGCTCTTCATCAGATCTTAGCTTTAAATGCTAAAATTCACTGGCTCTGAGGTAACCACAAATCAGTCTCTGCTTTTATTCTTAAAATACTCTTTAATTTTTTAAAAGGCAACCAACAAGAGTTGGGGATCTCCTTTAGATCTGTTCATCAAACCACCGATTCGTTAGTCCAGTGAACAAAAATGTATGCAGTTACTGCTGTGTGGCAGGCATTCATCTAGGCACAGAAAATCATGGGATGATAAAACATTTCTGTCGTTACGGAGCTTACATTTTAGTGAACAGTGACAGGAAATGAAGAAAATGACTGTTAATAGTAGTTAACTAGGAGGCTGCTTTAGATTGGGTGGACAGGACTTGCCCCTTTAAATTACTTAATCTTCACCTGAATATAAAAAAGGAGTAAGGCATACACATAGCTGAGAAGCAAGTATTCCAGGGAAAAGAAACAGTGAGTACAGCGAGTGCAAAGTGTGCTGGGGAACTGTGCAGAGTCTAGTGATCTATGGGAAGAAGGGCAGGAGGGAGAGGCTGGAAAGAGACCATGCAGGCCCCTGGCGAGGAGTTTGGGATTAATTACACTCCCAGTGGGAGGTTGCTGGAGTATTTGAGACGTCTAATTGACCATTTAAAAATACCATATTGGCTGTGACATTGAGAAAGGGGGTCACCAGATTGATGGAGACAAATGGTAGATGTGGGTTATTGCAAATGGAGAGTCAAGACTTTGTGAAGGATGGAGAAAGGAAACAAGGATGAATCTTTGGTTTGGATCTTAAATAATTAGGGGATGCTGGAACCATTTACTGAGATGGAGAGGCTGAAGAAAAGCAGGTTTAAGATTTATGTGATGTTTAAGATCTTATTAGTGCTTGTCATTCAGCAGTTATACGAGCAAGTCTGGAACTGAAGGCAAAGGATGGGGCTCGAGATTTACATTTGGAGTTATCTGTGTGTGGATTGGCATTAATGCCATGGGATTAGGCCACATTGCTTAGGATGGTGTAGAAACGCAAATTCCTTCAACATTTGGAAGCAGTTTTATTGTCCTGCTGTAGAATTTCGGATAACTGAGAATCTGCCACTACTTTGAGCCGCTGCATTTTCTGAGCTCTGATGTCATTCAGAAAAAATGGAAAGAAACTAGTATTTGTTGAAAGCCTAATGTGTATGGAAAATTGAGCAAGACACTCTTTACATGTTATTTCATTTAATCTTCACCATGATTCTCTTAAAATGTGAAGAAACTGGCTCAGTGTTAACTAAGGAAGTAGACAAGAAGGTAATGTGACTGAGAAGTGACTCCAGGATTTAAATCTAGGTTGTTCAGTGTTCTTTTGCTTTACTGGGCTTGCAGTTGGCAGAGTTGCAATGGCAATTATTTTATTTTGATAGCTCTTGCAAATTATATGGAATTTTAAAGTGAATATAACATCTCCCATATATATGTTTTAAAACTTTCAGAACAATATTTGCTCACAGCAAAGACAAGAAAATGCCTCAACAAGGTTTTAAGGTGGGATTTACTCTCATCCCTTTCTCTTTAAATACCATTTCCTTTCCACAAATTCTAGAAATTTCCAAGCCTATTGTAGAAGAGAAAAGATATCTTTCCTTACCCACCGCTAAGTTCATAGCTGAGACTCCTATAACAAAATACAAATTAACAAGAGAAAAGCATACAAATTTATTTAATGTAAGTTTTATGTGACACAGGAGCCTTCAGAATGAAGAACCCCCTCCCCCCACTCAAAAAAAAAAAAAAAAAAAAAAAAAGAGATGAAGATCCAAAGCATGGGGAAACCTGTGTATTTTTATGTGCAGTTGGGCAGAAGTATGACGGGATGGCAAAAGGATATGATCAAATAGTGGTAAACTGAGGGGAACTTAGTAAGGCTTGTTTGTTCAGATTCCTCTTGGTGTCTCTGTTTCTTCGGGGATAATGATTTTTTTTTTTTTTTTTGGGGGGGCATAGGGAAGGCGCTTTTGGAATGAAAGTCTTACATCCTATGTTACAGGAAGGTCAGGTAATTCTTTTATGGCCTGCTTCAGGGGAGAAGGGTGGGAGAGGTCAGAGAGTCCTTCCTGCTTCTGATATTTCCTCAAAGGTCAATGTGCCATACTTTGGGGTAGTATATCCGTGAACCGCTTTTTATATAGTGTATATTTATGTATATACATTAAGTAACTCAAAAAGAATAATGTTCTATCTGTAGTTTTGTAACTTTTTTGTTCACATAAAAATGTGTCTTAAGCCCGGGAGTGGTGGCTCACACCTGTAATCCCAGCATTTTGGGAGCCCGAAGGGGGTGGATCACTTGAGGTCAGGAGTTGGAGACCAACCTGGCCAACATGGCGAAACCCTGCCTCTGCTAAAATTACAAAATTAGCCAGGCGTGGTGGTGGGTGCCTGTAATCCCAGCTACTCTGGAGGCTGAGGCAAGAGGATCAGGAGGTGGAGGTTGCAGTGAGCCAAGATCGTGCCACTGCACTCCAGCCTGGGCGATGGAGGGAGACTCTGTCGCAAAAAAAAAAAAAAAAAAACTTCGATAACTTTTTTTTGGCAAAATTAGATATATGATATTCTTTTTAATGACATCATAATATACGGTTAACCCACCATTTATTTAATTGAGCCCCATGGACATTTAGATTTTTTTCAACTTGTTTTTTTTTTTGAGACGGAGTCTCACTCTGTCTGTTGCCCAATCTGGAGTGCAGTGGCACGATGTGGGCTCACTGCAAGCTCCGCCTCCCGGGTTCACGCCATTCTCCTGCCTCAGTCCCAGGTAGCTGGGACTACAGGTACCCGCCACCATGCCCGGCTAATTTTTTTTGTATTTTTAGTAGAGACGGGGTTTCATCATGTTAGCCAGGATGGTCTCGATCTCCTAACCTCGCGATCTGCCCACCTCGGCCTCCCAAAGTGCTGGGATTACAGGCGTGAGCTACCACACCTGGCCTACTTCAATTTGTTTTAAAACCATTACAAACAGGGTGGCAGTGAACAGCTATGTATCTGTAACTAACTGTGTGGATATCTTTGCTTCATTATGTCAGTATCTCTGCAGGACAAATCCTTGGTATTATGATTGCAAGGTCAAAATGCATGTTTGTTTTAAATTTAGATAGATATTGCTGAGTTGATTCAAATAATGTCGCTAATTCATAATCTTGTTATTAGCCTCCTAACTTCATCCACAATGGCTTTTTAACATGAAAAATTTTGCATATCATGTGAAATATTATTTACTCTGACTTTTAAGTTTTTAACCGTGAGTAAGGGTATTTTCTTCCTCGTTTTTATTGGTTACTTCTGTGAATTGTCCTTTCATTTCCTTTTGGCTATTTTTTAATTGGATTGTCTTTTTTATTGACTTGCAGGAACCCTTTGTGTAATGGATATTAAACCTTTATTTATTAGATATTCTTGTAGATATGTTCTCCTAGCCTATTGTTTTGAATGGTTTATATAGATATTTTTGCATGTAGTTAAACTTATCATCTTTTTCCTTTTTTTTTTTTTTTTTGAGACGGAGCCTCGCTCTGTCACCCAGGCTGGAGTGCAGTGGCACGATCTCGGCTCACTGCAAGCTCTGCCTCCCGGGTTCACGCCATTCTCCTGCCTCAGCCTCCCGAGTAGCTGGGACCGCAGGCACCCACAACCATGCCCGGCTGATTTTTTATATTTTTAGTAGAGATGGGGTTTCACTGTTTTAGCCAGGATGGTCTCGATCTCCTGACCTCATGATTCGCCCACTCAGCCTCACAAAGGGCTGGGGTTACAGGCGTGAGCCACAGCGCCCGGCCACTTACCATCTTTTTCCGTTAGGATTTCTGTCTTTGCCCACATTAGAGGAAGTGTGAAGTTCTACTCTGGAATGGCCTCTAGGGGGACCGTGTTAGTTATATGGCAGTACTTATGTGTTTAAAATTGTATAGACTGTAGTGATTGAAATTGAAATATATGTCTTATTTCATTGACCTACCAGTGTCATATATGAGACACTCTTCCAGTGCCCTGTGTTTCTGACATTGGGGGCTTCTGAGGTGGCTGTCAGATATTAATCATCTTTCTTTTTTTTTTTTTTTTTTTTTTTATGATGCCCCCACCCCCCTGTGTCCATGTGTTCTCATTGTTCAGCTCCCACTTATGAGTGAGAACATGCAGTGTTTGGTTTTCTGTTCTTGTGTTAGTTTGCTGAGAATGATGGTTTCCAGCTTCATCTATGTCCCTGCAAAGGACATGAACTCATCCTTTTTTGTGGCTTCATAGTATTCCATGCTGTATATGTGCCACATTTTCTTTATCCAGTCTATCACTGATGGGCATTTGGGTTGGTTCCAAGTCTTTGCTATTGTGAAAAGTGCCACAGTAAACATACATGTGCATGTGTCTATAGTAGAATGATTTATAATCCTTTGGGTATATACACAGTAATGGAATTGCTGGGTCAAATGGTATTTCTAGTTCTAGATCCTTGAGGAATCACCACACTGTCTTCCACAACGGTTGAACTAATTTACACTCCCACCAACAGTGTAAAAGCATTCCTATTTCTCCATATCCTCTCCAGCATCTGTTGTTTCCTGACTTTTTAATGATCACCATTCTAACTGGCATGAGATGGTATCCCATTGTGGTCTTGATTTGCATTTCTCTAATGACCAGTGATGATGAGCTTTTTTTCATGTTTTGTTGGCTGCATAAATGTCTTCTTTTGAGAAGTGTCTGTTCATATCCTTTGCCCACTTTTTGATGGGGGTTTTTTTTCCTTGTAAATTTGTTTAAATTCTTTGTAGATTCTTTGTCAGATGGATAGATTGCAAAAATTTTCTCTTATTCCTTAGGTTGCCTGTTCATTCTGATGATAGTTTCTTTTGCTGTGTAGAAGCTCTTTTGTTTAATTACATCTCATTTGTCAATTTTGGCTTTTGTTGTAATTGCTTTTGGTGTTTTAGTCATGAAGTCTTTGCCCATGCCTATGTCCTGGATGTTATTGCCTAGGTTTTTTTCTAGCGTTTTTATGGTTTTAGATCTTACGTTTAAGTCTTTAATCCATCTTGAGTTAATTTTTGTATAAAATGTAAGGAAGGGATCCAATTTCAGCTTTCTGCATATGGCTAGCCAATTTTCCCAACACTATTTATTAAATAGGGAATCCTTTCCCCATTGTTTGTTTTTGTCAGGTTTGTCAAAGATCAGATGGTTGTAGATATGTGGTGTTATTTCTGAGGCCTCTATTCTGTTCCATTGGTCCATGTATCTGTTTTGGTACCAGTACCATGCTGTTTTGGTTACTGTAGCCTTGCAGTATAGTTTGAAGTCAGGTACCATGATGCCTCCAGCTTTGCTCTTTTTCTTAGGATTGTCTTGGCTATGCAGGCTCTTTTGTTGTTACATATGAAATTTAAAGTAGTTTTTTTCCAATTCTGTGAAGAAAGTCAATGGTAGCTTGATGAGGATAGCATTGAATCTATAAATTACTTTGGGCAGTATGGCCATTTTCACGATATTGATTCTTCCTATCCATGAGCATGGAATGTTTTTCCATTTGTTTGTAACCTGTCTTATTCCCTTAAGCGGCGGTTTGTAGTTCTCCTTGAAGAGGTCCTTCACATCCCTTGTAAGTTGTATTTCTAGGTATTTTATTCTCCTTGTAGCAATTGTGAATGGGAGTTCACTGATGGTTTGGCTCTCTGTTTGTCTGTTATTCGTGTATAGGAATGCTTGTGATTTTTGCACATTGATTTTGTATCCTGAGACTTTGCTGAAGTTGCTTATCAGTTTGAGATTTTGGGCTGAGACGATGGAGTTTTCTAAATATACAATCATGTCATCTGCAAACAGAGACAATTTGACTTCCTTTTTTCCTAATTGATACCCTTTATTTATTTCTCTTGCCTGATTGCCCTGGCCAGAACTTCCAACACTATGTTGAATAGGAGTGGTGAGAGAGGACATCCTTGTCTTTTGCCAGTTTTCAAAGGGAATGCTTCCAGTTTTTGCCCATTCAGTATGATATTAGCTGTGGGTTTGTCATAAATAGCTCTTATTATTTTGAGATACGTCCCATCAATACCTAGTTTATTGAGAGTTTTTAGCATGAAGTGCTGTTGAATTTTGTCAAAGGCCTTTTCTGCACCTGTTGAGATGATCATGTCGTTTTTGTCATTGGTTCTGTTTATATGCTGGATTACATTTATTGATTTGTGTATGTTGAACCAGACTTGCATCCCAGGGATGAAGCTGACTTGATCATAGTGGATAAGCTTTTTGATGTGGTGCTGGATTCGGTTTGCCAGTATTTTATTGAAGGTGTTCGCATCGATGTTCATCAGGGATATGGGCCTGAAATTTTCTTTTTTTGTTGTGTCTCTGCCAGGTTTTGGTATCAGGATGATGCTGGCCTCATAAAATGAGTTAGGGAGGATTCGCTCTTTTTCTATTGTTTGGAATAGTTTCAGAAGGAAGGGTACCAGCTCCTCTTTGTACCTCTGGTAGAATTCGGCTGTGAATCTGTCTTGTCCTCAGGTATTTTTAGGCTATTAATTACTGCCTCAATTTCAGAACTTGTTATTGGTCTATTCAGGGAATCGCCTTCTTCCTGGTTTAGTCTTGTGAGGGTGTATGTGTCTAGGAATTTACCCATTTGTTCTAGATTTTCTAGTTTATTTGCATAGAGGTGTTTATAGTATTCTCTGATGTAGTTTGCATTTCTGTGGGATTGTTGGTGATCTCCCCTTTATCATTTTTTATTACATCTATTTGATTCTTCTTTCTTTTCTTCTTTATTAGTCTGGCTAGTGGTCTATCTATTGTGTTCATCTTTTCAAAAAATCAGCTCCTGGATTCATTGTTTTTTTTTGAAGGGTTTTTCATGTCTCTATCTCCTTCAGTTCTGCTCTAATCTTAGTTATTTCTTGTCTTCTGCTAGCTTTTGAATTTGTTTGCTCTTGCTTCTCTAATTCTTTTAATTGTGGTGTTAGGGTATCGATTTTAGATCTTTCTTGCTTTCTCTTGTAGGCATTTCATGCTGTAAATTTCCCTCTACACACTGCTTTAAATGTGTCCCAGAGATTCTGGTATGTTTTGTCTTTGTTCTCTTTGGTTTCAAAGAACATCTTTATTTTTCCTTTAATTTTGTTATTTCCCCAGTAGTCATTCAGGATTCAGTTTCCATGTAGTTGTGTGGTTTTGAGGGAGTTTCTTAATCCTGAGCTCTAATTTGATTGCACTGTGGTCTGAGAGACTGTTTGTTGTGATTTCTGTTCTTTTGCATTTGCTGAAGAGTGTTTTACTTCCAATTATATGGTCAATTTTAGAATAAGTGCGATGTGTTCCTGAGAAGAATATATATTCTGTTGATTTGGGGTGGAGAGTTCTGTAGATATCTATTAGGTCTGCTGGTTCCAGAGCTGAGTTCATGCCCTGGATATACTGTTTATTTTCTGTCTCATTGATCTAATATTGACAGTGAGGTGTTAAAGTCTCCCACTATTATTCTGTGGGAGTCTAAGTCTCTTTGTTGGTCTATAAGAACTTGCTTTATGAATCTGAGTGCTCCTGTATTGAGTGCATATATATTTAGGATTGATAGCTCTTCTTGTTGCATTGATCCCTTTACCATTATGTAATGCCCTTCTTTGTCTCTTTTGATCTTTGTTGGTTTAAAGTCTGTTTTATTGAAGACTAGGATTGCAACCCCTGCTTTTTTTTGCTTTCCATTTGCTTGGAAAATATTCCTCCATTTCTTTATTTTGAGCCTACGTGTGTCTTTGCATGTGAGATGGGTCTCCTGAATACAGCACACCAATGGGTCTTGACTCTATCCAATTTGCCAGTCTGTGTCTTTAACTGGGGGCATTTAGCCCATTTACATTTAGGGTTAATATTGTAATGTGTGAATTTGATCCTGTCATCATAATGCTAGCTGGTTATTTTGCCCATTAGTTGATGCAGTTTCTTAATAGTGTTGATGGTGTTTACCATGTGGTATGTTTTTGCAGTGACTGGTACCAGTTGTTCTTTTCCATGTTTAGTGTTTCCTTCAGGAGCTCTTGTAAGACAGGCCTGGTGGTGACAAAATCCCTCAGCATTTGCTTGTCTGTAAAGGATTTTATTTCTCCTTTGCTTATGAAGCTTAGTTTGGCTGGATTGGAAATTCTGGATTGAAAATTCTTTTTTTAGGAATGTTGGATATTGCCCCCACTCTGTTCTGTCTTGTACGGTTTCTGCAGAGAGATCTGCTGTTAGTCTGATGGGCTTCCCTTTGTGGGTAACCTGACGTCTCTCTCTGGCTGCCCTTAACATTTTTTGCTTCATTTCAACCTTGGTGAATCTGACGATTATGTGTCTTGGGGTTGTTCTTCTTGAGGATTATCTTTGTGGTGTTCTCTGTATTTCCTGAATTTGAATGTTGGCCTGTCTTGCTAGTTTGGGGACGTTCTCCTGGATAATATCCTGAGGATTGTTTTCCAACTTGGTTCCATTCTCCCCGTCACTTTCAGATACACCAATCAAACGTAGATTTGGTCTTTTTACATAGTCCTGTATTTCTTGGAGGCTTTGTTTGTTTCTTTTCACTCTTTTTTCTCTAATCTTGTCTTCTTGCTTTATTTCATTGAGTTGATCTTCAATCTCTGATATCCTTTCTTCTGCTTTATCGATTCGGCTATTGATACTTGTGTATGCTTCATGAAGTTCTCGTGCTGTGTTTTTCAGCTCAGTCAGGTAATTTGTGTTCTTTAAACTGGGTATTCTAGTTAGCAATTCGTCTAACCTTTTTTCAAGGTTCTTAGCTTCCTTGCATTGATTTAGAACATGCTCCTTTAGCTTGGAGGGGTTTGTTATTACTCACCTTCTGAAGCCTACTTCTGTCAATTCGTCAAACTCATTCTCCATCCAGTTTTGTTCCCTTGCTGGTGAGGAGTTGTGATCCTTTGGAGAAGAAGAGGCATTCTGGTTTGGGGAATTTTCAGTCGTTTTGTGCTGGTTTCTCCCCATCTTCATGTATTTATCTACCTTTACTCTGATGTTAGTGACCTTCGGATGGGGTCTCTGAGTGGATGTCCTTTTTGTTGATGTTCATACTATTCCTTTCTGTTTGTTAGTTTTCCTTCTAACAGTCAGGACCCTCTGCTGCAGGTCTGCTGGAGTTTGCTGGAGGTCCACTCCAGACCCTGTTTGCCTGGGTATCACCAGTGGAGGCTGCAGAACAGCAAAGATTGCAGCCTGTTCCTTCCTCTGGAAGCTTTGTCCCACAGGGGCACCCGCCAGATGCAAGCCAGGGCTATCCTGTATGAGTTGTCTTTCGGCCTCTGGGACAAAAGGGCTGGGAGGTGTCTTCCAGTCAGGATACATGGGGGTCAGGGACCCACTTGAGGAGGCAGTCTGTCCCTTATCAGAGTTCAAACGCTGTGCTGGGAGATCTGCTGCTCTCTTCAGGGCTGTCAGGTAGGGACGTTTAAGTCTGCTGAAGCTGCGTCCACAGCTGCCCCTTCCCCCGGGTGCTCTGTCCCAGGGAGATGGGGGTTTTATCTGTAAGTCCCTGACTGGGGCTACTGCCTTTTTTTCAGAGATGGCCTGCCCAGAGAGGAGGAATCTGGAGAGGCAGTCTGGCCGCAGCGGCCTTGCTGAGCTGCCGTGGGTCATCATCTTTCTTATACAACTCCCACTTTCCCCACGGTTGCAGCTCTTTCTTACTTTGGTTCTTTCTTGCTGGCTCTTTTCTTTACCCTCAAAAGTTTTGCTTCCAGTTGTGTCTTCATGTCCTTGCCACCATTGTGTGATACAATTTTTACTCTTCTTTCAATCCATCCCTGACACTCCCCCTGTTCTCCATATTTTTTCGTGTTCCTTGTCAATTATTGTATATTTCCCATGCTTTACTTGAAAAACCACACCAATCATAGGGTAATCTCAGCCTTGCTTATTCTTGTTGTATGGTCTACCTGGTGCTGCTCAGGAAGTGTGTGGCAGATGTACGTGCATACGTTAGTATGTGTAATTATTTCTGAATTCAGACTTAATAAATCTTTTATGCAGAGGGTTATAGTTTAATGCTGGCCTTTTTTTTCTTTTCTGGGATTGACTATTTAGAAAATGTTGTAACACATCTGCTCTTATTATCTATGCATACTTTGATTATAAGAAGTTTTCAGTGTTTTTCATCTTCCATATTTAGATTTTTCTACTATTTTTTAAAAACGATTTTGAAATCTGTAGTACACTGATTTGGGATAACAACTCCAATCAAAATGCCATAAATAGGCTGTGATGAACACTTAGTTACTCAGCAATGTTTTTATGTTATTTAATTTTTTTAAAGGAAGCTTATGATATTAGGACAAAGGTTTGGATGAGGACAAATGATTTTTGAAAAGTAAACCTGAGGGGATTCTCCCAGGCATTTTCCTTACCACACAGACTTCTATTTTTGTTTATAGGATGGATTTTTTTTTTTTTTGACAAAAACATCTGCCATAGAAATAAGGTGCTTACTTTAAATGCCACACAACTTGATTTCCAACTGTCTGTGGTTGGAAGTTGTCAGGCCTGCTTCAGCATAGCAGGTGGTCTCTGAAGCTTTTAGTCCCTTGGATTCTTTAGGCCTGAGGGCAGCAAAGGCTTTGGAAGGGGGTAGGGAGTATGGCTTTGTTTTTCAGGGAAAATGTGATCTCTTCTTCCATTTTCTGTTTTGACTCTTGTCCCTTAGAAAGCCTTAAAGCAACAGGGGATTTGGAACTCTCTGGATAAAATTAGGACAATTTGCATGAAATCAGTTAGCTTTCTTTTTCTTTCTTTCTTTCTTTCTTTTTTTTTTTTTTTTTTTACTTTTTCTGTTTTTGTTTTGAAAAAGAATCAGCTTTATGTTGGTGAAGGAAATAATGGCTCAAGTATAAGAACTGGGAGCTACTGGGGGGTATATGAATTTGTTGGAGTATGGAATAGGCACTCCCTTTTACAATGCAGTTAAAAGAAGGAGGTAGATGGACTCATGTACTGTACACTGCCCTGTACACTACTCCTGTACTGTACACTATAGAGTATAAAGTCTACAGTGACTTTAAGAAATGAATTAGACAATAACAACCTTAACAAATACTTACTCTGTGTTTAGAATGTGTAATGTACTGTGTAAGTATCCTACAGAGGTGTTACCAACTATAAGTTCTGGGGGCTTTCAGTGTAATAGAAATTGACATGAGGCTAAAAGAGTTTTCCCAGACAAGCCTTCATTGGAGCTTTTGCCCAAATGTAAGGGAGGCAGCAGGAGAAAGAGAGAGAAAAAATTCCCTGACTGACTCTCCAAAAAGAGCCAATAGGGCTTTTTTCTTGGGCAAAGTATGGGAATTGATATCAGGGGCAGGGTATGCAGGCTGAGTTGGGCACATCAAAGAGGGACAGGGTGTGCAGGTCAGCATTATCTAGTTGCAATGGTTATCCTGGGTCATGGGCCACTTGGTGGTCTGGCCTGTGGCAAAAAGGCTGTAAAGCAATTGTTCAGCACTTCATCCCCTCAGGAAGCTCCTCAGGAAGCTGAGGTGGGAGGATCACCTGAGCCCAGGAGGTCAAGGCTGCAGTGAGTCCTATGGTGCCACTGCCCTCTAGCCTGGGCAACAGAGCCAGAGCCCTGTCTAAAAATAAAAAGAAGATCAGATACCATTTGGAATTTAAGTAAATAGGCTGGAAAATGAATCTCCTGTTGTCTGAAATGTAAGGCAAACAGACTTTTAGTAAGAGGCATTTCTATGGAAACAAGAAAAACAAATATTAATGGTAGAAATTTCATTGTTAAAGAATGGAGAGCTCCATTCTTTAACAGTCTATCCAGACGTTAAACTCAAAACGTGGGTGCAGCGCACCAGCATGGCACATGTATACATATGTAACTTACCTGCACGTTGTGCACATGTACCATAGAGCCTAAAGTATAATAATAATAATAATAATAAAATAAAAAAAAAAAAAAAAAAAAAACTCAAAACGTCTTAATTACAGAGGAGGAGGACAGTGGCTGTTTGACATTTTCTTCTTGCCTGTATTGTAAGGAATACGTTTTAGCCTATAGGGCCTCAGGAAAAAGGTAGTAGCAATTCTATTGAGCTTTAATCAGAAAAATGGGTGATATTTTGAAAATGTTAGTTTGAAGACTTGTAATCCAGAAAAGATTTAAGATTCAGTCCAAATTGTAGAAAATAATACATATTAAAAAAAACCGCAAAAACAAGAGACAAGACTAGAATCTAACAATAGGTGTATTATAATCTTTCTCCATTCTCTCATTTTTATCCAAGACAAATCATGGTAGAACCAACTTGTTTGCAAAAATAAGTTTTAGTCTTATATTTGGCCTGATTAGTTATATAAAATGCAACAAGAATAATTATTTGTCATATAAGCTCTCTTTCAAATTGGCACTGTTAGAACTTTTTCCATAAGGAATCTCAGATTAGACCTTCTAAAGCCTTGAACCCATCCATGGATTTATCTGTGCCTGCAAATACCTGAATGAATTGGATGAATTCCTCTCCTATGGAGGTCCAAAGTTAACTTGGGGCTCCTGGGCTTGTTAGAAAGTGGCATTCTTTACTTACCACATGTTAGGAATCCTGTACAGGGACTGGGTAGAGAAGGTATGTGAGGACCAGTTTTTTCAAGGGATTTTATTGGCTCTATAAATCACCTCTGATTCCTTAAAGCAGTCTGTTTCTATTTAAAAGAATGCCATTTCAGTCAAAGCCTTGGTAAAGTAACCAGCGTCTCCAATTGTGCTCCTATAAAACAGATTCTTATTGTACTTATGCAAATGACTATATTGCCGTAATTTAAGAATACTCACAAATAGTTTCCAAATTCTGGAGAAACCAGATAGAGAGAAAGAAACATTCTCCAAATTTTGCTCACAGGAGTATACTTCATTGTTAAAAGCTGTAAATAGCTCAAAAGAAAAAACAAGTTTTCTTGACTCTGAAAAACAAAAGGATCAGTGATGTTTCAAACAAAAAGTCATAGAAGGATTATTTTATGTTGTAGTGGTTCAGTCCATGCAATTAACTCCTTTTCTGCTTGATATTTTTGAACACAGTAGCTCTCCAAGAGAATCTTGGAAGGTTTTTTCTCTATTCTAATGGCCCAGTCACCAAAGTTATCAGAGGCCTGCATTCAAGAGTACCTGTCAGAGTCCTATAGCTAATTATAAACCACCCTCTGAAAAGGATCAAACAGGACAACAATTGTCTGTGAATGACAAAAGTCATAGGACAGCTACAGTTAAAGACACAATTGACAAGTAAATTTGGTTATGCCTGTGGCACATAATGATAATAATTATTACTGATAATATAGTGACAGAATTACAATTTTGGAAACTATATTAATAACACATTTATATGAATATAACCCAAATAAAATTAAGCACTATTTTATACTTGACAATGTTTTCCATGTGATTTAAATTAAATTAATTATATTAAACTGAATATGTTTCTTTTGGATTCTAGGGGAACTAATATCTAACAGGGTTAATCAGGTAAAAAAAAAAAAGCTAATTTAGAATTTGATTTTGGAAAGTTTGTCACATATCAAAGGTTTAAAACACTTGATATCACAAAATTAAGACCACAGTTAATTTATTTAGCCAAAGTGATTAACTCAAAGATTTCAAAAAAGCAAAAATCCTTTATTCTTTTATAGAGAGGAGACAGCTTTCCAAATAACAAGACCCAATAAAGACAGTATGAGGCCAGGTGAATCTGTCTCTTCTCTTTCCCCTTTTCCTGTAGGCAAGCAGAAATCTTGATCAAAGGTAAACCAAACTTTTTTCTTTGCAGTAATGTAGTAATGCTAAAGCTAATTTTAATAAAATTTTATAAGTAAATCTAATTTTAACCAGTTTAATCATAAAAGAAGACTTTAATAAACCTTTTATAACCTTTTACAATTTTCTGTTAAAGAGCAGATCAGTGCTCCAAGAGAACCCTGTTATTCTGACACATGGGCTCAGGTTCTGGCCCTGCATCAGTGCTAATGTTTAATTTATGGAAAAACTAAATGATGCCATTTTAATTTTAGTCATCTTGCTCACACACAAAATTTTCTTTGTAAGATTAATCTTTTACAAACCTCCTACACCTTGCTTAAACTTTCAGTTTTATTCTTTTTATCTTAAAACAATGCTTAAACCCTCTAAATTAGACAGAATTACTTTCTCTTAGAAGAAACTATAATTTCCATACCTTTCTATTAAAATGCATGATTTTTATTTTTAGTGTAAGCAATTTCAATTATGTATCAGGTGCAGAGTGTAGGATATAGGACAGAACCACAGATAATGTTGGACTCTTTCTAGCATAGCTAGGGGACATGGCTAACTCCAAATGTCTCTAGGCCTTACCTAGAATCCAATGGCTCTAAAGCAAGCAAGTTGAACAATTATCAAAAGCCATAGAAGCAGTTTATGACTTTAAAGCATCTAGTAAGGACAGTAGTATCTTACCTGTTTAATTTAGACCAAATGTCTAATTTTTAAAATTTTAATAATATTTAGGGAACAGGTGGTTTTTGGTTACATGTATAAGTTCTTTAGTGGTGATTGCTGAGATTTTGGTGCATCTGTCACCCAAGCAGTATACACTGTACCCAGTGTGCAGTCTTTTATCTTTCACCCCCATCACTACCTTCCCCGAGTCCCCAAGGTCCATTATATCATTCTTATGCCTTTGTGTCCTCATAGTTTAGCTCCCACTTGTAAGTGAGAACATATAATGTTTGGTTTTTCATTTCTGAGTTACTTCACTTAGAATAATGGTCTCCAACTCCATTCAGGTTGCTGTGAATGCCATTATTTCATTTCCTCTTATGACTGGGCAGTATTACATTTTCTTTATCCACTTGTTGGTTGATGGACATTTAGGCTGGTTCCATATTTTTGCAATTGTGAATTGTACTGCTATAAACATGTGTATGCATGTGTCTTTTTCATATAATGACTTCTGTTTCTCTGGGTAGACACCCAGTAGTGGGATTGCTGGATCAACTGGTAGATCTACTTTTTGTTCTTTAAGGAATCTCCACACTGCTTTCTATAGTGGTTGTACTAGTTTACATTCCAACCAGCAGGGTAGAACTGTTCCCTGTTCACGACATCCATGCCAACACTTAGTATTTTTTGATTTTTTGATTATGGCAATTCTTGCAGGAGTAAGGTGGTATCGCATTGTGGTTTTGACTTGCATTTCCCTGATGATTAGTCACGTTGAGCACTTTTTCATATGTTTGTTGTCCATTTGTATATCTTCTTTTGAGGATTGCCTTTTCATGTCCTTAGTGCGCTTTTTGATAGGATTATTTGTTTTTTTCTTGCTGATTTGTTTGAGTTCCTTGTAGATTCTGGATATTAGTCCTTTGTTGGATTCATAGTTCGTGAAGATTTTCTTCCACTTTTTGGGTTTTCCATTTACTCTGCTGATTATTTCTTTTGCTGTGCAGAAGCATTTTAGTTTGGTTAGGTCCCATCTATTTATCTTTGTTTTCATTGCATTTGCTTTTGGGTTCCTGGTCATGAAGTCTTTGCCTAAGCCAATGACTGGAAGGGTTTTTCTGATGTTATTTTCTAGAATATTTATGGTTTCAGGTCTTAGATTTAAGTCTTAGATCCATCTTGAGTTGATTTTTGTATAAGATGAGAAATGAGGATCCAGTTTCATTCTTCTGCATGTGGCTTGCCAATTATCCCAGCACCATTTGTTGAATAGGGTGGCCTTTCTCCACTTTATGTTTTTGTTTGTTTAGTTGAAGATCAGTTGGCTGTAAATATTTGGCTTTCTTTCTGGGTTCTCTATTCTGTTCCATTGGTTTATGTGCCTATTTTTATGCCAGTACTATGCTGTTTTGGTAACTATAGTCTCGTAGTATAGTTTGAAGTTGGGTAATGTGATGCCTCCAGATTTGTTCTTTTTACTTAGTCTTAGTTCTCTATTCTGTTCTATTGGTCTGTGTGCCTGTTTTTATGTTAGTACTATGCTGTTTTGGTAACTATAGCTTTGTAGTGTAGTTTGAAGTTGGGTAATGTGATGCCTCCAGATTTGTTCTTTCTACTTAGTCTTGCTTTGGTTATGTGGGCTCTTTTTTGGTTCCATATGAGTTTTAGGATTGTTTTTTTTTTTTCTAGTTCTGTGAAAAAAATGATGGTATTTTGATGGACATTGCATTGAACTTCTACAAAAGCATTGAACAATGCTTTTGGCAGCATGGTCATTTTCACGATATTGATTCTACCTGTCCATGAGCATGGAATGTGTTTCCATTTGTTTGTGTCATCTATGATTTCTTTCAGCAGTGTTTTTTAGTTTTTCTTGTAGAGATCTTTCACCTCCTTGGTTAGGTATATTTTAAAGTATTCTATTTATTTTCAGCTATTGTAAAAGGGGTTGAGTTATTGATTTGATTCTCAGCTTGGTGGTTGTTGGTGTATAGCAGTGCTACTGATTTGTGTACATTGATTTTGTATTCTGAAACTTTACCAAGTTAACTTATCAGATCTAGGAGCATTTTGTGTGTGTCTTTAGGGTTTTCTAAGGATAAAATATCGTTGGCGAACAATGACAGTTCAACTTCCTCTTTACGGATTTGGATGCCCTTTATTCTTTTCTCTTGTCTGATTGCTCTGGCTAGGACTTCAGTAGTACTACGTTGAACAGAAGTGGTGGGAGTGGTCATCCTTGTCTTGTTCCAGTTTTCAGGAAGAATGCTTTCAAGTTTTCCTTATTCAGTATATGTTGTCTGTGCATTTGTCATAGATAGGTTTTATTCCCTTGATGTATGTCCCTTCTATGGCAATTTTGCTGAGGGTTTTAATCATAAAGGGATGCTGGATTTTGTCAAACACTTTTTCTGTCTGTTGAGATGATCATATGATTTTTGTTTTTAGTTCTGTTCATGTGGTGTAACACATTTATTGACTTGTGTGTGTTAAAGTATCCTTGCATTCCTGGTATGAAACCCATTTGTTCATGGTGGATTATCTTTTTGATATGCTGTTGGATTCGATTAGCTAGTATTTTGTTGAGGACTTTTGCATCTATATTCTTCAGAGATATTGGTCTTTTTTTTTGTTGTTGTTGTTATGTCCTTTGCTTGTTTTGGTATTGGGTGTTACTGGCTTCATAGCATGATTTAGGGAGGATTCCCTCTTTCTCTATCTTTTGGAATAGTGTCAGTAGGATTGGTACCAGTTCTTCTTTGAACGTCTGATAGAATTCAGCTGTGAATCCATCTGGTCCTGGACATTTTTTTGCTGGCAATTTTTAAATTACTGTTTCAGTCTCACTACTTGTTATGGGTCTGTTCAGAGTTTCTATTTCTTTCTGGTTTAATCTAGGAGGGTTGTGTATTTCTAGAAACTTATCTATCTCCTCTAAGTTTTCTAGTTTTTGTGTGTTAAGTAAGGTGTTCATGGGAACCTTGAATGATCTTTTGTATTTCTGTATTATTGATTGTAATATCTCTCATTTTGTTTCTAATTGAGCTTATTTGGATTTTTTTTTTTTTTTTTTTTTAAAGACAGAATTTCACTCTTGTTGCCCAGGCTGGAGTGCAATGGCACAATCTTGGCTCACCGCAACCTCTGCCTCCCAGGTTCAAGCGATTCTCCTTTCTCAGCCCTCCGAGTAGCTGGGATTACAGGCATGCACCCCCACGCCCGGCTAATTTTGTATTTTTAGTAGAGATGGGGTTGCTCCATGTTGGTCAGGCTGATCTCGAACTCCTGACTTCAGGTGATCTGCCTGCCTCGGCCTCCCAAAGTGCTGGGATTACAGGCATGAGCCACCTAGCCCAGCCCTCTCTTTTTTTCTTGGTTAGTCTTTCTAATGGTCTATCAATTTTGTTTATCATTTCAAAGAACCAGCTTTTTGTTCATTTATCTTTTTTTTGTTGTTTGTTAGTTTTAGTTTCATTTAGTTCTGCTCTGATCTTGGTTATTTCTTTTTCTTTTCTTCTGCTGGGCTTGGGTTTAGTTTGTTCTTGTTTCTCATGTTCCTTGAGGTGTGACCTTAGATTGTCTTTTTGTCCTCTTTCAGACTTTTTGATGTAGGCATTTTATGCTATGAAGTTTCCTCTTCTTTTTTTTTTTTTTTTTTTTGAGACAGAGTTTCACTCTTGTTGCCCAGGCTGGAATGCAATGGCACGATCTTGGCTCACTGCAACTTCCACCTCCCAGGTTTAAGTGATTCTTCTGCCTCAGCCTCCCGAGTGGCTGGGATTACAGGCACCTGCCACCATGCCTGGCTAATTTATTTTATTTTATTTTATTTTTTAGTAGAGACGAGGTGTCACCACATTGGCCAGGCTGTTCATGAACTCTTGACCTCAGGTGATCTGCCTGCCTCAGCATCCCAAAGTACTGGGATTACAGGCATGAGCCACCATGCCTGGTCAAAGTTTCCTCTTAACACTGCTTTTGCTGTATCTCAGCAGTTTTGATAGGTTGTGTCACTCCTATTGTTCAGTTCAAATAATTTTTAAATTTCCACCTGGATTTTATTGTTGACTCAAAGTTCATTCTGGAGCAGATTATTTAATTTCTATGTATTTGTATAGTTTTGAGGGTTTCTTTTGGAGTTAATTTCCAATTTTATTCCACTGTGGTTTAAAGGGTGCATGGTATAATTTTTATTTTGTTAAATTTATTGAGACTTTTTTCATGACCTATCATATAATCTGTCTTGGAGAATGTTCCATGTGCTGAAGAAAAAAATGCATATTCTGCAGTTGTTGGGTAAGATGTTCTGTAAATATCTGTTCCATTTGTTCTAGGGTGTAGTTTAAGTCCATTGTTTCTTTGTTGACTTTCTGTCTTGATGACCTGTCTAGTGCTGTCAGTGGAGAATTGAAGTCCCACAGTATTATTGTGTTGTTGTTCGTCAATTTCTGAAGTCTACTAGTAATTGTTTAATAAATTTGAGAGGTACAGTTTTAGGAAGATATATATTTGGGATTGTGATATTTTTCTGTTGGACTAATCCTTTTATTCTTATTTAACATTCCTTTTTGTTTTTTTATTTGTATTTTTTTATTTTTTTGAGACGGAGTCTTGCTCTGTCACCCAGGCTGGAGTGCAGTGGCCTGATCTCGGCTCACTGCAACCTCCGCCTCCCAGGTTCAAGCAATTCTCCCTTCCTCAGCCTCCTGAGTAGCTGGGATTACAGGACTCCGCCACCATGCCTGGCTAATTTTTGTATTTTTAATAGAGAGGGGGTTTGCCATGTTAGCCAGGCTAGTCTTGAACTCCTGACCTCAGGTGATCTGCCTCCCAAAGTGCTGGGATTACAGGTGTGAGCCGTGCCTGGCCTTCTTTGTCTTTTTAAACTGTTTTTGCCTTAAAGTTTGTTTTGCCTGATATAAGAATAGCTACTTCTGCATGCGTTTGGTGTTCATTTGCATGAAATATCTTTTTCCACTCCTCTACCTTAAGTTTACATGTGTCCTTATGTGTTAAGTAAGTCTCTTAAAACCAGCAGATACTTGGTTGGTGGATTTTTATTCATTCTGCCATCCTGTATCTTATAAGTGGAGCATTTAGGCCATTTATATTCAACATTAGTATTGAAAGTGATGTACTGTTGTATTCATTATGCTAGTTTTCTGAATTCCTTGTTTTTTTTTTTTTTTAATTGTGTTTTTTTTTTTTTTTTTGTAGGCCCTGTGAGAGTTATGCTTTAAGGAGCTTCTGTTTTGGTGTATTTTGAGGTTTTGTTTCAAGTTTTAGAGCTCCTTTTAGCATTTCTTGTAGTGCTGGCATGGTAGTGGTGAATTCTCTCAGCATTTGTTTGAAAAAGACTTTATTTCCCCTTCATTTATGGATCTTAGTTTTGCTAGATTACAATATTCTTGGCTGATAATTATTTTGTTTGAGGAGGCCAAAGATAGGGTCCCAATTTCTACTAGCTTATAGAGTTTCTGCTGAGAAATCTTCTGTTAATCTGATAGGTTTTCCTTTGCAGGTTACCTGATGGTTTTTCCTTACAGCTCTTAAGATTCTTTTCTTCACCTTTACTTTAGATAATCTGTTGACAATGTGCCTAGATGATGGTTTGTTTTTGTTTTTGTTTTTTTTCCAGACGCAGTTTTGCTCTTGTTGCCCAGGCTGGAGTGCAGTGGCACAATCTTGGCTCACCGCAACCTCTGCCTCCTGGGTTCAAGCGATTCTCCTGCCTCAGTCTCCTGAGTAGCTGGGATTATAGGCATGTGCAACCATGCCCGGCCAATTTTTTGTATTTTTATTAGAAATGGGGTATCACCGTGTTAACCAGGATGGTCTCGATCTCCTGACCTCAGGTGATCTGCCCACCTTGGCCTCCTAAAGTGCTAGGATTACAGCTGTGAGCCGCAACACCCAGTGGTAATGGTTTTTTTGCAATTAATTTCCTGGGTGTTCTTTGAGCTTCTTATATTTGGATGTCTAGCTCTCTAGTGAGGCCAGGGAAGTTTTCCATGATTGTTTCCTCAAATATGTTTTTCAGACTTTTAGATTTATCTTCTTGCTCAGGAATACCAATTATTCTTAGGGTTAGTCATTTAACATAATTCCAAATTACTTGGAAGCTTTGTTCTTTTTTAAAATTCTTTTTTCCTTATCTTTGTCAGATTGTATTAATTTAAAACCCTTGTCTTTGAGCTCTGAAGTTTTTTCTTCTACTTGTTCTAGTCTATTGTTGAAACTTTCTGGTATATTTTGTATTTCTCTAAGTGTCTTTCATTTCCAGAAGTTGTGATTGTTTTTACTTTATTATATATATTTGTCTGGCAAATTTTTCATTCATATCCTTTATTATTTTCTTAATTTCTTTGTTTTTCACCTTTCTCTGGTATCTTCTTGAGTAGCTTAATAATAGACCTACCTTATGAATTCTTTTTTTCTGGCAATTCACAGATTTGTTCTTGGTTTGGATCCATTGCTGGGAACTAGTGTGATCTTTTTGAGGGTACTATAGAACCTTTTTTTGTCATAGTACCAGAATTACTTTTTTGGTTCTTTCTTCTTTGGGTAGACTATTTCATTGGAAAGATCTGGGATTCAAGGGCTGCTGTCCAGATTCTTTTTTCCCATGGGGTGATTGCTTGATGTGGTGTTCTCCTGCTTCCCCTAGGGATGGGGCTTCCTGAGAGTTGGACTGCAGTGATTCTTATTGCTCTTCTGGGTCTAGCCACCCAGTGGGGCATCAGGCTCTGGGCTGGTGCTGGGGAAAGTCTGCAAAGAGTCCTGTGATGTCAGGCATCTTCATGTCTCCTAGCTGTGGATACCAGCCCTGCTTTGGTGGAGGTGGCAAGGGAATGAAGTAGACTCTGTGAGATTTGTTGCTTTTAGTTTTGTTTAGTGCACTGGTTTTCTTGAATGCTGGTTTTGGTGGCAGTGAAATTGTCATGTGGACATACTCAGGACCTCTGGTTAGCCAGTATGTTGCATGCAATGAAATTTGCTATTGTTTTCTCTTTCCTGGGAGCAGGGTTATTCTATCTTGAGTTGCTGTAATTGCTTGAGTTGGTTGACCTCCAGTCAGGAAGTGGCACTTTCAAGACAGCACCAGCTGCTGTAGTAGAAAGAGGATATAAGCTTGCCCTAAGTTGGCCAGGATAAATATTCTGGTTTCTCAGGCGATGGGCAGGGCCATAAAGTTTCCAAGACTTTATGTCTTTTGTGTTCAGCTACCTGGGCAGGCAGAGAAATACCATCCGGTGGGGGCAGGATTAGGCGGGTCTGAGCTCAGACTCTCCTTGGGTGGGACTTGCTGAGGCTGCTGTGTGGGATGGCTGATGGAATTATGTTCCAAGAGTGATTACGGCTGCCTCACTGCATCATACAGGTTTCCAGAGAAGTGGGGGAAAGCTGGCAGTGACAGGCCTCACACAGCTTCCATGAAGCTGGTGAGCTGGTTTCTAGGGAAGTGGGGGGAAACTAGCAGTGACAGGCCTCACTCAGCTCCCATGCAGCTTCGTGCAGTTTATATACAGGCAGTCTATGTACCAGGCTCAGACCTTGCCCCAGGCTTCAAGCCTCCTTGTTGAGAAAGCAAGTACAGCTTTCAGGCCTCACCCCTCCCTGCCTGCTCACACTGTCAGCCATGGCTCCTGCTGCAATTTCTGTTTGTCCCTCCAGATTCTGCTCAAGAAAGTTCATGCTCAGTCGAAATTATTACAAAGTTCAGCTAGAAGCTTCTTTCACCTTGTGACCCCCTCCCTAGTTCTGTGGGATCCCTTCCCCAAGGACCCCTGTTAGATAAAGTCAAGAATGGCTTCCCTAGTCTGGAGCTGGTGACTGGGAGTGCCTACAGGGCTGTTCCTGCTGCTTCTTCTACTTTAATATTTTGCTTGGCTCCCTAAATCCATTTCAGCTCTAGGTAAGGTTAATTCCTTCTCCTATAATCTGGATTTTCAGGTTCAAAGGAAGGTTTTCTTCTCTTATACTTTGGG
This sequence comes from Pongo pygmaeus, assembly GCF_028885625.2. Lineage (NCBI taxonomy): Eukaryota > Metazoa > Chordata > Mammalia > Primates > Hominidae > Pongo > Pongo pygmaeus. Next base: position 164,520,219 of record NC_085930.1, on the reverse strand, counting down.
AACTCAGTTTTTTGCTGTCTCGTGGAATTTGCAGAGGCAGCTGTTTCTTCCACAGGCTCTGTGAACTCTTTCTCTTCCCGGCACATTCCTGCAGTGGTTCTTGGAGCAGAAGTTCACAGTGTGAGTCTCCATACTCTGTCCTGTCCATCCAAATGATAGCTGCATCTTAGTCCTGACTTCTCTCTGCCATTTTTCTTCCCAAATGCCTATATTTTGAAGATATTTTTATTAATAATCTTTAAATAAAACAGAGGCTTATGCCTGTAATCCTAGCACTCTGGGAGGCTGAGGCAGGCAGATCGCTTGAGCCCAGGAGTTTGAGACCAGCCTGGCCAACATGGTGAAACCCTGTTTTTATGAAAAAATACAAAAATTAGCCAGGTGTGGTGGCATGCACCTGTACTCCCAGCACTCAGAAGGCTAAGGTGGAAGGATCACCTGAGCCCAGGGAGGTTGAGGCTGCAGTGAGCCCTGATCACACCAGTGCACTCCAGCCTGGGTGACATGCTGTCTCAAAAGAAAACAAAGAAACAAACATTGTATTTATTTACCAAAGATTACTATAATAAAAAAACTAAAATGCATTCATTTTTTATTTTTTTGACAAAATATATTATTTAAGTACTTATTTTTCTTTAAGCCAATTTGTTAGGGCTCTTATATAAATATCATACAGACAACGCATATAAATACACAGACAAACAGAAGTAGATCTGTTAGAGTAATACATTTTTTATTTGCCAGTTTTTAAGTTTCTCTTTCCAATTTTAGACCATCAGTCTCTTGATTACTTGCTTCCTGCCCTAAACAGTGATCAGCTGGGCAATGGTGTGACTTAAAGTTCACACCATTTTGGCCAGGAAAAGCAGACACTCTTACACATGGAGATTTCTTTAAAGATGTAAATTTTTAAATTGTATTATTGGCTTTAGGGTGAAGCCTTTTAAGGAACAGGGTGAGGAAGAAGTCAGTTTCTAGGGCATAATAAGCAGGCACAACTGGAAGGTAAAACAGATCACCAGGGATTAAAGATCCCATTTATATATTGAATCCTGGGTTCTCAAAAAGATGGAAACTCAACTGGATGAGGCATTACAGTGCTTCCACCGTGTATCTCGTTGCAAAGGCATTTTTCCAAGGCTGGTGGGCAACCCAATGGCAATCAGCTCACTCTATTATCAGCCTGTTCCCCCATTCAATACCTTCTTCATGCCCAAGAGCATGCTTTTCTTATCTAAATGTGCAAAGAAAGGAGTATTTTCCTGTGGTAATAACCATTCACTATAAGCAACTGCCACTTAGAGTGAATGGTTATTACTACAGAGCAATAGTAAAAGTATATTTCCTACGTAGCTAATTATATACCAAATATAAACTATATCTCTAAAAGTATATTTCTTACCTAGCTATTACACACCAAGGCTGAAAGTTTCCTCATAATGCAGAGTTATTTTTGATGCTCCCCAAAGTAAAAAAGATCAGGTGATGCAATGCAAAATAGAGCAAAGTCTTAGATTTTGAGCAGATCTGTCCATTTACAGTTCTTGGGATTCCGTGAGGAAAACAGAATTTTTTCCTAAAACGGGGTCTCCTCCTCTGTTTTTCCTAAGGAGTCCCAGGCTGTCAGAAATTACCTTAGGTCCTCGCTTGTGGGCATCAAGGGTAGCAAGAAGACAGAAGTAAATGGAGAAACAATTCAATGGACTGAGAAGAAAACTTTTTTTCCTCAAAAAACAAGATTCAAGAAAAAAAAGCATAAAGCCCTTTTGAATATATGTATAGCTTTGATATCTGTTTTTAATTAAGCTGACTTTTAATTCTAGAGCGCTTTTTTCTTAAAAAAAATTCTTTAAAATCTCTTTTTACCAGCTAGAGCTGGGACAAACAGCTGACACCCTTGGCTTTTAAGCCTTCTTTTTCCCCCCCCTCACGAAGATATTTTCCCAAGTGAAACCAGTAAGCCTTAACTTAGGTTATGACTCAGCCACAGATGCATGAGGTGTCTCCAAAGGGAGGGCAAGTGGTTTTTACAAGATCTAGAATCACCCCAAAGGTAGCTCAGAGAAGGGAAAGTTCAACACAGGAAGTTAGAAGTTGTTCATGGAGAGAAAAAAAATCAGTAAATGGCAAAGGTCACACAAATAACAGACCAGAAAGGCCTCATTCTCTAAGCCAGCAGTTGAACTCAGGCTGCCATTGCAAAAGGGCAAAGCCTTCGCTACCGAGCTGTAGCATGGGGCAATTGCCATTATTTTTCCCAGAAGGAGTCTAGAGCAGGCATTTTCGGGCTTGAAAAGGATTTTAACTGCTTAAGATGATTTTTAAGGCTAACGATGACATTATAATGCATCCCTCTTTTAATTTAAACTTTAAAAAATTATCGGAGATTGCTAAAGTCCTTTTTGTTTTAATAGTGTACTTAGTTCTAATAGCGACTCAATCCAAAAGTTCTTTAAAGTCAAATGGTAATTTTTCAGATTTTTTTTTTTTTATTTTTTAAAATCATACAAGCAAGAAATATTTCTAGAGAAGGCGTAGAGTAGGCATTTCCACGATCCCCAAGAATTTACTCTCAGAAATGGGCTTAAGGTAGCATGAGACCTTTTAAGACAAAACTCACCCAAGGGCTTGACACATTTGGACTAAGAGTGTGCTGACTCCTTTCAGACTAGCCACCGATGTGAACCTGAAAATTCCCACCCTCCAAGTTGTGGAGACAAAGAGAGAGTACCTCTACAGGGTCACAGGGTCATGCTCCCCAGGACATAAAACAAGAGGGAAACCTCATTCAGTTTTTGTTTCAGGGACCCAAAGCAAAGTTTATAACTGACCAGTCTGCTGGGCCAGCTTGCTGGCGGGAGACCTAGGCCTGTGTTTTGTCCGGTGGAACGCCGTCCATGACAGAATGGCAAAGGGAGACACATTCAGAGCACAAAGTACACCAGATTCGCTACAATCTAAGACTTGTCACACTAATCCTTTTTATCATTAATTAAAATCTTGCAGAGGAGGCAAACAGTGATTTTTATCATTCTCTTAACCAGTTTGCACAGAGAGAGGCCAGAAGCCTGGCTAGCAGGAAATGCTTACCTTTCGCTGGCCAGGGTGTAGGGTCTCCTTTTTCTGAGTGGCTCTGGTGACCCTACTTGCCACTATATTGTTATGAATTTTTAGTATTTCCTTTTGTTTCCCATGAGTATGGAAAACGTGGAACAGACACAATTGTTACATATAAAATAGATATCATTAAAAAAGAAAGTGTTATGTGGAAGGGTTTAATACAAATAGAAAAAGGTCTCACATTTAACAAATTACTGATTAATTCCTTTCACCCTTTCTTTGACCTAATTCTCCTCATTTGTATTTATCAAGTTTATAAACATATTGACTATGTACATGCAACGTTCGCAAACAATTTTCAAACTGTTAACCAATTAGTTTTTAAAAGCCTTTTAAATAATCTTGTCTTCTCCACAGGAATGATTTAGGCAATGAAAAAAAATTAACAAACTCCACATTGTTTGTTCTTTACTGGGAAGAATCATGACTTGGTAAGAGTGAATCACTCCATGGTTGTTTGTAAGCACATTTATTCATAAGCTTATATTATTTGACTTTAAGGCCTTACTACTGGCAAGGAAGTTCACTTTTTAAGTGAAGCCATTTGCTGTGAAGAGCAGTTTTATATAAATAAACTATAATAATTAGTTTATATTTATATATATTTATTTATATAAACTGCTCTTCACAGAGAACGGCTTCACTTAATATTTTATTGATTGATTGAGTACAGGATCTTGCTCTATCTCCCAGGCTGGGGTACAATGGTGCAATCACAGCTCACCACAGCCTCAACCTCCTGGGCTCAAGAGAGCCTCTCGTCTTAGCCTCCTGAGTAGCTGGGACTCTAGGTTTGTGCCACGAGACCTGGTTAATTTTTTAAATTTTTTGTAGAGACCAGGTCTCCCTAGGTGGCCCTGGCTGGTCTCAAACTCGTGGGCACAAGTGATCCTCTCACCTTGGCCTTCTAAGGTGCTGGGATTACAGGTGTCAGCCACCACACCCAGCCAAGCAGTTGTGTTTTATATACAGATCATTAAAAAAAAATCATGTCTGTAGTAAGACATCCAGATGTTAATCAGTTTCTTTCTTTAAAATTATTCTAAAAAGCTTTCAGAAGAACTGGAATTTTTTCTCATTGTAAGATAAAATAACATTTATGAAAGCTAGATCAGCTGTTTTATAAACTCACAGAACATAAAGAAAAATGCCTTTTTAGGTTGAGGAAAGTAGGATATTCAGTTACCTTCTGAAGTTCACACAGCCAGTGACAGAGCCCAGACCAGAACTCTGTTTGCTCCCTTCTTTGTGCCCACAAAACTGTGGGCAGATGCTGTTATCAAGCTGCCGTGCCATAAACTAGATCTCTCAGCACCTGCTATGTACCAGGTCCCAAAATAGGTGTTGGGTTTGTGCTGAGAATTAAACAAACATACACTCTACTTCTGCCCTGATGGTTTTAGGAAATCTCCCTTTCCTTGCTTTTTGACAAACATTACCTGCATCATTTTGTACTTTTTCCACATAGAAATGAAATTGTTTTCAGAAGCTAATCTCTTTCAATTACTCAGATTTACTCTGATCTGTGGAAGCTGGCAGGAAATCAGTTCACATTTTTCATGTGCCTTTTTACTAAAAAGATTGTCTTGCAAAGGACCTGGACTTTTTTTGTTTGTTGTTGTTGTTTTTGTGCCTGCTAATTCACAGTTTAGTGATCAGTGTCCCAGAATAGATGTGTTCACAAAAGAATGCAGATGATATTCTTGTATGACCCTAATCTCGGTGTATGGTCGTGATTCTGTATGTGAAAATCTGTCTCAAGGTGTCTTTTGTAGCAAAGAGTGATCAGAGCACCAAGTGTGCATATTACTGCTAGAAGTGATTTTGCCTGTTGGTCCTTTCAAAGGCTAGAACAAGGAAATATATGCAGGTATATAAAAACATACACATATACACAAACATGCAGATATACATGCACAAATATGTATATATGTGTGTGTGTGTAGATTACTTTGTTTATATATTTATAGTCATGTGCCACATACTGACATTTCAGTAAATAATGGACTATATATATGACAGTGGTTCCTGTGAGATTATAATACCATATTTTTATTGTACCTTTCCTGTGTTTAGATAGACAAATATTTACCATTATGATACAATTGCCTATAGTATTCAGTACAGTAGCATGTTGTACAGGTTTGTAGCCTAGGAGCAGTAGGTTATACCATACAGCCTAGATGTGCAATAGGCTATGCAATCTAGGTCTGTGTAAATGCACTCTATGATGTTCACACAATGACAAACTCCCCTAATGACACATTTCTCAGAATGTATCCTCGCCCTTAAGAGATGCAGGACTGTGTTACTTTCTGTTTTGTTCCCCTTCCTACTCTTACTGATTTAAGTATGTGGGATACTAAGAGTGGTGTCATTCCCTTTCTTATCCTTTCTACTCGATTTTCTGTCATTCTTATAGGTAACGGGGCCATTGTTATCTGATTTATCCTTCTTGGGTTCATTTTTGTAATGATAAGCAGGTATTTGTATATTTAAAACATTTCCCATTCTTTTCTTACATAAAATATATCATACTATATATGCCTATTCATACTTTGTCTTATTGAAACCTCCTGGAAGTTACTCCATATCAGTTCATAGAGATCTTCCTCATTATCTTTTACACTTACATAGTACTCCATTGTTTATTTTACTCAACCTGTCTCCTATTCAGGGTAATTTTTACCCTAAGTGCCAGTGGAAGAGTTTAGCATGATGTGGCGGGGCTGGAGGAAGGAAAAGAAGATAAGAAACAACATAGTCATCATAGAAAACTCAAAAACATTGTGCTAAGTGAAAGGCCAAGCACAAAAGACTGCATATTATATGATTTTATTTACATGAACTATCCAGGAAGGGCCCATTTATTGAGATAGAAAGTAGGTCAGTGGTTGTCCAGGACTGTGGTAAAAATGGGGAGTGACTGCAAATGGGCATGAGGGATAGTGGAAACGTTGTATGATTAGACTGTCACACAACTCTGTAAATAAACTGAAGTCAGTGAATTGTACATTTAAAACAGTTGAATTTTATTGCATATCAATGACACTTCAGTAAAACTGTAAAAAAAAGTCAGCATCAGGTGGCATGTATGACGTTCCTAACAGAATGTGATTATTTCTGATTCAAATGTAATTGGAAGAATTAAACCTTCTTAGATGTCATACATACTTGGTTGAAATCTTGGGAACCTTCCTCCAAATGATATATAGTAATCATATATGTGTATATATATCTAAATGACATATACTAATCATATATATGTATATATGTATTATATATGTATATTGCCAAGCGATATACACATATATAACATAAATGATATTAATATGTTATTTCAAATCCAAAGTATATTTTTTTTACAGCATTTTCTGCTTGAGGGATTTAATGACCTTATAGCCCCTAAGGAAATTTACTTATATTAAACTGCTTGTGGCAGAAAGGATTGATTTTAATTCTTTTAAAAAAATGAATTCTTAAAGACCTTGTAGGCTGGGCGTGGTGGCTCACGCCTGTAATCCTAGCACTTTGGGAGGCCGAGGCGGGTGGATCACGAGGTCAGGAGATCGAGACCATACTGGCTAACACGGTGAAACCCTGTCGCTACTAAAAAATACAAAAAAAATTAGCCAGGCTTGGTGGCGTGTGCCTGTAGTCGCAGCTACTTGGGAGGCTGAGGCAGGAGAATGACGTGAACCGAGGAGGCGGACTTGCAGTGAGCTGAGATCACGCCACTGCACTCCAGCCTGGGCGACAGAGCGAGACTCCGTCTAAAAAAAAAGACCTTGTAGACCACATTATTATGCCTTTTCTTTTATTGATGGGACTCTATTAAGAGTTTTAAAACTCTAGCTATGTAATAAAGTTAGGAATATAGTCTTCGACTCATCTGTTCTGCTCTTTAAATATTTATGCTCCTCTGTTAGGCAGCCATTAAAATGATAATTATTGAGACTCTGTAGAAACATGGAAAGCTGTTATAATACAAATGAAAAAAGCAGAGTGCCAAATGGCTTAAATATCACCATTTCAACCAGTGCAACACATTTTTATACATATGTGAAGGTCTAGAGCATAACAGATACAAACAATATTTGTGCTATGTGATGGGCTGGTAGGTGTTTCTCCCTTAATATTCTTGGATGTTGCTGCATTGTATCCAAATAAACTTTTTTTTTTTTTTTTAAGCTATCTTAAGCGTACCATAAAGGAGAATGTAGAATTAAAGGGATGGTGGACATATTGGTGGCTGCCAGAATTTGTAATCTGCATTTGCAGACTTTTCTCAGAGAACTTTCGATACTGGAAGTGTGTGTGATGAAGTTAAATCATTCTAAGCCACTAGAACTCTTCCCTTGTTTACCTGTGGCAAAGCCATTCTTATTCTCTTTTATGGAATCTACCAGTAGAGCATGGGTGGGCAATGATTTTTAGGGGTGGTAACTGCTGTTAATCATTTCTGTTGGAGGCAGAATAGGAAGAAAGTGGCTTGTAGTGACACGTAAATGATCTAGATGAGACTGGAAGAATATTTTGTCTGTATTGTTGGTGACTTTTGCCCACTGGAATGAGTTGCAAAGAGTTATTGAGGGTGCTTTATCTCCGGTTAGCTTTATAATTACAAGGGATTGTCCACTATCTTGTTTGGGAAAGGGAAAAGTAGGTTAGATGACTCTCAAGATTTCAGTGGACTTGATTTTTCAATTTACCTCTATCCAAATGGCTTTTCTGTGTGACAGGGAGCAATCAGGTAGAAAGCATAAAGCAGCTACATAAACAATTTAAGAAGCCTATTGTTTCAGACTCAGGGTCTCATAGAAATCATATTATATGATTTATATGATTTTATGCTAAAACAATGTGCAGATATACCGTTCCTGTTAAAATGTTGAGCTGTTATAGCCATGGCAGTTCCATTTCAGGGAAAGGAAAAGGAGCTGAGAAAGGAAAGAAAGGGATTGTGAACAAAACAGAGGACCCTGTGTCAGATACATAGGCAGTCCTTGCTGTTAGATCTCTGATAATATAGTTAACTCGATTTTCCACTCTGGCTTAAACAATTTGTTTTATTCTCTCTTCCCAAGGAAACATCTTCCTAAATTATATTTTTTAGCCAGACAATCCTTTGAACAGATATATCTAGTGAGCCTCTCATTGCCAGTGGATCAAAGTCTTAACCAGCATCCCCAGTCCCCCCACAACCTAGTTTTATCTAGCTCATGAAATCATACATTCTGTCAATTCCATTTTGAGTCACCCTTCCAAAGATAGAGGCTCATCTTTTATCTTTTCTTCTGATCATTGTTAACTCATACCCTTTCCTATACCCAAGTCTTCATTGATGGTGTCTTATTACTACATTTCTCCCCATTCCAGCCTACTTTGTTCTCTTTTTCTTTGGCCTCCTATAGTATTTCTGTATTTACTTCTGACTGGGCATTTGTTTTTAACTATTTCAGTAGCAATAAAACTATAGCAGTGTCTTAGCTTGAATTACTGTAACAAAATACTATATACTGGGTAGCTTAAACAACAGACATTTATTACTCACAATGCTGGATGCTGAAAAGTCTAAGATCAGAGTCCCAACAGTTTCACTTCCTGGTGAGGGCTCTTTTCCTGGCTTGGAAAAGGTAGATGGCTACCTTGTTGCTGTATCTTCATATGGGGAGGGGGGCGGGTGGAGAGAGAAAGAGAGGGAAAGAGAGAGAGAGAGAGAGAGATAGATATCGTGGGGCCCCACTTGCATGACCTCATCTGTTTCTAATTACCACTCAAAAGACCCATCTCCAAATACCATCACACTGAGGGTTAGGGCTTTGGGGACAATACACATTCAGTCTGTTACAAATAGCTACCAGTTTTAGTGTTTAGGATGTGCCAGCTACTGTTTTCAGTACTTTACATGAATTAACTCATTCAATCCTTACCTCAGTTCAGGAAGTAGATAATTATTCCCATTTCATAGATAAGGAAATGAGTTACTAGCTGTATGTAGTCATACAGTTAGTAAGTGGCAGATCTGGAATTCTGCCCCAAGCTGGAAACAGACTGTACTCTTCACCACAGCTCTGAATTGCCATTAATAAGTGTCCTGCGTAGATGTTTTGTTCTCTTAAAATTTACACTCTTTAAGGTCAAAGACAAAGTCTCCTTGTTCTTTGCTTCACCTCATGAAATAATCTTGTGCCTGGAACAGGGAGTTGGTCTATAAACATCTGTTTATTGGTGTGATCTATTGTCAGTGGTCAGTGAAGTTCTAATAGGCCTTTCTGGGAATTTTGGCTTGGTTGGTTTGATTTTGTGGTTTTGTCTTGAACCTTTAATTCCTCATGTGAGATGGTTAATGTGGCTGTCAAGAATTCAACTATGTAGCTTTTGTTGCCTAAAAGAATGATGCTCAGTGGTGGCCGAATATACTAATTTATGTCAAACTCAATCTCAACTTTTGTCCTGTGCTTTAAAGTGAGCATTTCAAGTTTGTGTGTTTATTTTCTTAAGTAATTTTTTTTTTTGAGGCAAAGTTTTGCTCCTGTCGCCCAGGCTGGAGTGCAATGGCGTGATCTCACCTCACTGCAACCTCCTTCTCCCGGGTTCAAGCAATTCTCCTGCCTTAACCTCCCAAATACCTGAGATTACAGGTGCCTGCCACCACGCCTGGCTAATTTTTGTATTTTTAGTAGAGATGGGGTTTCACCATGTTGGCCAGGCTGGTCTCGAGCTCCTGACCTCAGGTGATCCACCCGCCTCGGCCTCCCAAAGTGCTGGGATTATAGTCATGAACCACCGCACCCGGCCTTCTTAAGTAATATTTTATTATTTGGGTATTTGATATGTCAGATAAAATGAGTAAACGCAACCTATACTTCATCTTCTTTGTAGTATGAAATCCTGAAACTATACTTAATTTTTTGCAGTTCCTCCTTGATTTCTTTGAGGGAAGGAAAGACTTCATGGAGTAAATTGTGAAGATTTGTTATGTTGAAGTGACCTTTAATAGGCACCCTATGCATACAATGTTAAGGTGTTGGATGAGATTATCTTTCCTAGTAAAGATAAAATATTTAGCCAAAAAAGCAGAAGTCTAATGTTGCTGAGGTTTGTTTATTGTGTTTCTTTTAACTGTTGTTTCTAACAGCATACTGCTTGATAAGGTAGATACTCAGAACTAGGTATTTTGAGTGCTTTAATGGTTTATACATAAGTCTGTATATTAGTTGGTAATCTTTGTGAAATAAAAGCTATTTCTGGTTGATATAATAAAAAAATATTTGGAAGGGTACTGGATAACTTGCAGAATCAAGGGGAAAATGGGATCATTTGTCAGTCTTAGGAAGAATAAGAATTGTGACAACTGTCACATCTTAGAATGGCCAACTAGGAGTATCTCAGTTGTTGAATGGTTCAGTTCTGTTTTCAAGCAATGATCTGCTCAGGATTTATGTTCTTGGGAGGGAGTCAGATTTGCTCCAAGCTTAAGTCAGGTGTGTCTACTCTTTCACTGGGGTGATTGGCAGGTCATCAAAGGCACACAAAGTGGTAGAGGAATGTTTCTAAAGGAAAAGTTGGGGCACTATTACCAAACAAGGGGAAACAGGCAAAAATAACAGATTCCTATATCCAGCAAGATTCGTCTCAAAGCAGAGTGGATTTAAATGACAGCTTTAACTTGGACTATAAGTGATTTGGATATTACCTGGATTCATTCAACAAGTTTTTCCTCTAGAAGGGTTATCTTAGCAGTTTAATCAGCAAGTGTTTTATGTTCGACTGTGAAAACTTGATTTTTTTCTGATTACATTTACAAAAATTTATTTAGCTATTTTCAAACATCACAAATATGTAACATGAATTCATTGTAGTAATGTAACCCTACGGCTTACTACAACCCTTTGCCGACGCCCTAAAACTATTCACCAAAGAGCCCCTAAAACCTTCCACATCAACCATCACCCTTTACATTATTTCCCCCGCCCTAGCCCTTACCATTGCCCTCCTACTATGAACCCCCCTCCCCATGCCCAACCCCTTAATCGACCTCAATCTAGGCCTCCTATTCATCCTAGCCGCATCCAGCCTAACCGTCTACTCCATCCTCTGATCAGGATGAGCATCTAACTCAAACTACGCCCTAATCGGCGCATTACGGGCAGTGGCCCAAACGATCTCATACGAGATCACCCTAGCCCTCATCCTATTGTCAGTACTACTAATAAGCGGCTCATTTAACCTCTCTACCCTCATCATGACACAAGAACACTTATGACTACTTCTACCATCATGACCTTTAGCCATAATATGATTTATCTCAACACTAGCAGAGACCAACCGAGCCCCCTTCGATCTCACCGAAGGAGAATCCGAATTAGTTTCGGGCTTTAATACTGAATATACCGCAGGCCCATTCGCCCTATTCTTTATAGCCGAGTACACAAACATTATTATAATAAACGCCCTCACTACCATAATTTTCCTAGGAACAACATTCAACATCCACTCCCCAGAACTCTACACAACTCTCTTCAAATGTAATCATTATCCAATTTCAACCACAGTCAGCATTTTTTGCCAATCTTGTTTCTGTTGATTGCATTTAAAGCATTATTATAAGATACTTTTATAATTGGTTCTATAAAAACTCACAAGACTTATCATGTCTGAGAACTTACTTTAAGAACATAAATCCAAGTATCAAATGGTCATAAGTCTCATACTAAAAAACAGAACAGAAGATAGCCCTATGAAGTACTGCATTATTTACCTGGAAGTAGATTTTTTGTGTGTGTGTTAGTAAGGCTTTTTACTGACTTAACCCTGTTGAATCAATTCCTTAACAACTCACTTTTCAGATTACCTCTACCAAATTTGTTCTGGTCCTTGGAGTCTTTGCAGGTGAATCAGAGGTTTTATTTGACTGTAAAACCTGGACACCAGTATGCCCGTGCATTGTGTGATAGCTGGATACACTCTAATTTCTTTTGCAGTTGAAAGATGCATGAGTGTAATGCAGTCCGGGACACAGATGATCAAGCTGAAACGTGGAACCAAAGGGCTTGTCCGCCTCTTTTACCTGGATGAGCACCGGACACGCCTCCGATGGCGACCCTCTAGGAAGAGCGAGAAGGCGAAAAGTAAAACAAATCTTTGAATTCTTTGCATGGCTGGACATAGTAACACATGGGTTATACTGAGTGGGCTCTTGAAGCTTCAGATCTGTGGAAATTTTATACTTTTGTAAGTTTGGAGATAGTTGATTTTGGATATTGAGAGGCAGAATAATGACCATCTTTGGGGAATTTAAATCCATAAAAGTTTTCTTGTCCATGAATGCTGTAAATGCTAATACTTCTCCTGTGTTGGAGACATGATATATATATATATATATTTAGTTGGAATATATGGTTTTACAGCCTGAGATATTTTACATTCCTATAAAAGGTGAGGGACATTATAAAGCTAATGGGCTTTAAAATGTATTGTCATATTCTGAACACTATTAAGTCATTAATGAATTAACAACACCATTTAAATTTATCAAGTAAAGTAGTTTTGATGTGACTCCTACTTAAAGCTTCTTTCCCCCACACTATGTTAGTCAGCTTTCCCTAGAGAAACACAATCAATAGGATAGATGGATAGATAGATAGATAGATAGATAGATAGATGTATGAGAGAGGACTTAGGAGAATTGGCTCATGTGATTATGAAGGCCAAGAAGTCACATGATAGGCCATCTGCAAGCTGGAGAACCAGGGAAGCTGGTGCTGTAGCTCAGTTTGAGTCCAAAGGCCTGAGAAGCAGGGGAGATGATGGTATAATTCCAAGTCCAAGGTTGAAGGCCTGAGAAGCTGGGGGCCACTGATGCAAGTCCCAGAGTACAAAGGCGGCAGAACCTTGGGCTGAGCATAGGCTTATTTCCCTGTGAGTCACGTGGGAAATGAGTTGATACCAGAAGAAAATTGGGACCCTGCCGTTAAGGCAGAAGTGAAGGGTAGATGGTGTATATAAATAATCAATAGGATATACAAACTTCTGATTCCTACTGAAAAATAAACAAGCACACAGACCAAAAATAATTTATTAGTCTGAAATTATCCTTCTTGCCCTGTGCTTCAGTGATCCAAACCTTCATATTTGCTCTGCTAACTAAATAATACTAATCTCTGTGATTCCAGCCACTCCACAATCTAGCCATTGTCTACCTTTCCAGTTTTATCTCTCGTTATTCTTCCTCTTGAGCTTTCCAGTCCACCATAAGCGGCCTGGTCAGCATCCCTGGAGTGGGCCTTATCTTTCTGTATCTGTTTCTGCCTCTCCTCAGGTGTCATCTTGTTCCTCTCCACTTCTCCAAGCTCAGCTCTGCCTTCACCACCTTAGCCCTATGGCATTTTCTCTAGGAATGCCAGTTCCATGTAGCTCAGCTATTTGATTGTCAGAAATTCTTTTTCCTTTTAGTTTTCTAACGATCTTCTTATGCATGTTGCAAAACACCAAAGTCCACTCTAGGTCTTTGCATATTTTCTACACATATATAAACTATAAATTTGACATAGTCATTGCCACCTTTTCTACCAGTCTTTTTGCTTCAATTGACATATCTGTTTTTTTTTTTACTACAAATTTCAACACGTCCTGAATTATTGCCTTAGCAGAATGTTGTCAAGACAGCTCAGGCAGCACAAGTGTTATGTAGAGAAGGTTTCTAGTGGGAAAAAACAGGGCCTGGGTTTCACATTTAACCTGAAACCACAACTTGCAGGCAACAAATTTTTTCATACTTACTTATTTATTTTTTTTTGGAGATGGAATCTTGCTCTGTCACCCAGGCTGTAGTGCAGTGGCACGATCTTGGCTCACTGCAACCTCTGCCTCCCAGGTTCGAGCAATTCTCCTGCCTCAGCCTCCTGAGTAGCTAGGACTACAGGCACCTGCCACCATGCCCGGCCAATTTTTTTTGTATTTTAGCAGAGACGGGGTTTCACCATGTTGCCCAGGCTGGTCTCGAACTCCTGAGCTCAGGCAATCTGTCCACCTCGACCTCCCAAACTGCTAGGATTACAGGTGTGAGCACCCAGCCTCATACTTTTTTATATTTAAAATGATTTTGCTTTTCTTGTTTCTTAGTGCATGTAAACAAGTATCTTTGCCTGCTGTATAACTGTGTGTATCTCATTTTCCTCACAGTACTTATTGATTCCATTTACAAAGTGACTGAGGGCCGGCAGTCTGAAATATTCCACAGACAAGCTGAGGGGAACTTTGACCCCAGCTGCTGCTTCACCATCTACCATGGCAACCACATGGAGTCCCTGGACCTCATCACCTCCAACCCTGAGGAGGCCCGCACCTGGATCACAGGCCTCAAGTACCTGATGGCTGGCATCAGTGATGAAGACTCCCTTGCCAAAAGGCAGAGGACCCATGACCAATATCCTTTCTAGAACTTTATTTTCAGCTCTCTCTCGTTCTCTGTGTATGCGTGTGTGCATTTGTGAAGTAAGGATTAGACTATGTTTTAATTTTTCCCATAATTTTCCTTTCTCTTTCTTTACCCCTCACACCGTTTTCTCCCCTCCTGACTCTCACTCCAAATAAATGAACGCATGAAATGTATGGACACTTAAGCTTGTATGAACTCAGGAGCAAACTTCTTTGAAGAGACCGAATCTAGCTCCACAATCAGAGGTCTCCAAATGTAGCCTCAAGTTTCCTAAGAGAGGGAAAGTGCCCATTAAGTATCATTGCCTCTTTTAAATCATAGGCGTATTCATTAACTGTAACTGGGAAAACACTGATTTGGATTAGAGAAAATCCTACTTTGTTATAAAGTCAGTTTAGTTTAACAAATACTTTGTGAGTTGCAATTAGGTACTGGGCACTGAGCTCCTTCCTGCTTTTTCTCTTTCTAACTTACAGTTTGGAAATTGAACGGATTGATACCAAAGGGGAAGTTATTTTTTACTTACTAATATTTACCCTCTCTTAATTGCTTGAGAAAATGGAATCTAAGTCTCATTCTTGATTAAACCCATGCTTGTGGTCCTGCAGTGCTGACAAGATAAATGATTAATGGAGTTGGTCTGCAGGCATCCTTCTTGCTGGGATTGACTGGGCATATAGCAAGGCCTTTCTGGCCTCAGTTTCCTTATCTGTAAAGTGAGGGTATAAGGCTAGTTGACTCCTTTGGTTCTCTTCTTCACCTTTTGAATAGCCTTAAAATACAGGTGTCTCTGTCCTTGCAGGGAGTAGTGCTACTCCCTTGCCGTCATTGGAATGTGTGCCCAAATTTTTTTCCCAGGGGTTGGTGATATATTTGTGCCGCTCTAGCTATAATCCTTCACCCAGAGTATTGTTGGAGAAGAATGGAAATAATTCAGCTCATGAAAGGATCTTGACAGTGTGAAAAGTCTGAGTTGATGAGCCATGATGTTTTCATCAATATTCACAGCATGCAGATAAAGGCAACTGGGATTTAGAAATCAACAAAACACAAACAGGATTTAACTTTCTGTGCTTAAATTTGTCGGTTTGATTTTTAACTCTTTAACATTTGGTAAAAAACAACCAACCAAAACTGAATGTTTTCTGGTACAAGTATCCAAAACCGTACTGACAGTGCCTTAAACAATAAAGAATATTCATTTTCTCATAAACAAGAGACCTGAGATGGGGCAGTTCCAGGGTCAGCTACTTCACCGGTTCAGTGATGTCATCAGAGACCCAGGTCCTGCCGTTCTCACCATGTTGGCTTGGTCTTGCAGCTGACTGCCCTTTGGTCAGAGAGAACTGCTGCAGCTTTAGGTAGTGTCTCTAAACACAGCCCTAAACAGAGGTAGTAGAGTTTCTTCTCACAATTTTTTTTTTTTTTTTTGGAGATGGAGTCTTGCTGTGTCATCCAGGCTGGAGTGCAGTGGCGCGATCTTGGCTCACTGCAACCTCTGCCTCCTCGGTTCAAGCGATTCTCCTGCCTCAGCCTCCTGAGTAGCTGGGATTACAGGTGCCTGCCACTATGCCCCGCTAATTTTTTTTTTTTTTGTATTTTTAGTAGAGACAGCGTTTCACCCTGTTAGCCAGGATGGTCTTGATCTCCTGACCTCGTGATCTGCCCGCCTCAGCCTCCCAAAGTGCTGGGATTACAGGCGTAAGCCACCGCGCTTGGCCACGAATTTTTTTTTTTTAAAGAGAAAAGAAAAAATTCCCAGAAATCCCCCAAAAGACAACTTCTCATCATTTCCCAAAATTACTATTGCTGCCTCATTCCTAAACCAATCTCTTGCAGGAAAAATTAACTGACATAATTAAACTTTGATCTCTCCCTTTTTTTCACTCTTAAAAACTGAAGACTTAGGCTGGGTGCATGGCTCCTGGCTGGAATCACAGCACTTTAGGAGGCTGAGGTGGAAGGATCACTTGAGGCCAGAAGTTTGAGACCAGTCTGGGCAAAATAGTGAGACCCCATCTTTACAGACAATTAAAAAGATTAGCCAGGTGTGGTGACACATGCCTGTAGTGCTGGCTACTCAGGAGGCTGAGGTGGGAAGATTGCCTGAGCCCAGGAGTTGGAGGCAGCGGTGAGCTACCAAGACCCTGTCTCTTAAAAACAAAAAACTAACACAAAAACCCTGAAGATTCTAAAGAGCTTTTGTTTATGTGGGATCTATTTATTGATACTTGTCATATTAGAGATTAAATCTGAGACATAAAAATGTGTTTATTTGTAATAATAATAAACTCTGTTGCATGTTAATATTTTTATAACAAGTATTTTTTCAAAGCAAAACACGTTAGAAAAATAGTATTGCTTCACCGTTTTACAAATCTCTTTAATGTCTGGCAATAGAACACATGGGTTCTCTTATCTGCTTCTGCATTCAGTCTGTTGCGATACGTTGTTTTGATTGAAGTACACGAAGAAAATCTGGCCTCACACAGACATGTAGTTGGAAAAGGGGGGAACCTCATGTTTCTGGGGACCTCCAGGACTATACTTTGAGGACAGTTGTATTAAACCAAGATTTACACCACCCCCTCATCCAGTTCCCACTCATCATTAAAGTACATGGCTTTTGGGTACCTGAACAAAATCAAGGTTGTGTAGCAAGGAAGAAGGAAGAGCAGTGGCCATGGGGAAGCAACCAAATCCAGAAGCTTCTAGCCTCATCCAGTTAACTAGGACAAGTTCACAGCATTCCATAGCTGCAAGTCACTTATAGAAGTCTCTCTCATAATCCTTGAAAGAGATGAGTTAGAGATGGGCATAAATCATCTTTTTGCTTTGTTGGTCAAAAGTTTTTCGAACCTGATCGTCCACATTTACTGGCACTTGAAAGTTTTCGTATTCTGTGGGATCCGTATTCTGAAAATATGCTGCCCAGAAAGCAGGTGTACTGTGGCACTACACAGAGAAACAATTTAATAAGAAATATAGAAGCAGTTGATTTTTGCATCAGTGAAGAAATAAAAGGGAAATAATAAATTGATGAATAGTAAAGAAGAAGCTGAAGTGAAAAATGAGAAAGGTTATTTTGAGTCAGGGAATCATTTTCATACAGATTTGTCAGAATTTAATAGGGTTTTAGATAATATCTTTTTGTTTGTTTGAGGCGGAGTCTCACTCTGTCACCCAGGCTGGAGTGCAATGGTGTGATCTGGGCTCACTGCAAGCTCCACCTCGCCAGTTCATGCCATTCTCCTGCCTCAGGCTCCCGAGTAGCTGGGACTACAGGCACCCGTCACCGCGCCCGGCTAATTTTTTGTACTTTTAGTAGAGGCGGGGTTTCACCGTGTTAGCTAGGATGGTCTCGATCTCCTGACCTCGTGATCCTCCCGCCTCAGCCTCCCAAAGTGCTGGGATTACAGGCGTGAGCCACCGCGCCTGGCCTAGATAATATCTTAATAATGGGATTACATCCTTAATTTGATAAACATTTAACTACATTAATGAAGATAACAGATTTGGGATGTTCATTATTAGATTTCACTTAGGACTGAAAATTTCAACTGTGAATGAAAAATGAGAATAATGAAATTAAATGGCTGCATGAGAAAATCCATCCAGTCTAGAGCGTAACTTATTTCTGCAGTATGGCCATGCTGAGTAGTGGCCATGATGCAGTACTCATACTTACTAGAAGAAATCCAGTGTCATCAGGGATCAGACTCTGGTGCTGCACTGCCTGCAGTCCAGCCCCCACTCTGCCTGTGCTATGCAAATTCGGATGAATTACTTATGTTCTTTTGCCTTCAAGTCTTTTATCTGCAACATGGTGATGATGATAATGATAGTGTCTGCCATATAGAGGTGTGTTAAGATCAGTGGAGTATATATAGTCCTTAGAACACTGCCTAGCACTTAATAAGCACTTTATAAGTAATAGGTACTGCTGTCATTGCTAAAAAGAGGTAAGGAGTGGCAAATCTTTAGCTTTCCTATTCAGATAAATGAAAGTCTGAATACTCAGCAGATCTGTATGCAAAGATGATGGTTCTGGCACTTAGGCTCAGCATTTTTCTCTATCAGACCATTCTCCTTCATGTTTTCCCCACCTTATCTCTTGACCCCATGAGGGAAATTATTACTTCCAGAAGGCTTTAGGCCACTTGTTATGTATGTTATAAATCCAGACCTTATTCTTTCCCCCTCAAACTACTGGGCAAATCTGGCCCACTCCTGATTTTTGTGTGGACTCCTGAGCTAAGAATGGATTTTAAATGGTTAAAAAAAATCAAAAGAAAATCATTTTGTGACCCGTGAAAATTACTTGAAATTAGAATTTCAGGGTTCTGAAATTCTAATAAAGGTTTTATCGGAATTTCTGAAATTCCAGTAAAGGTTTATTGGAACACAACCATATTCATTCATTTATATCTGTATGGCTGCTTTCTCATGACAGTGACAGAGTGGAATAGTTGCAGCTGAGAGCAAATGTCCTGCAAAACTTAAAATATTCACTATCAGGCCCTTTACAGAAAAGTTTGCCCTCCCCTGTACTAGATAGGATCATTCAATGCTTTGCACGCTCCTACAGTCTCTTGATAGAAAATCCTAGATCATTACTTTGCATTCAGTCTCACCCAGATTTTCTCTGAGGAATGACTGTTTCTCTTTTAAAAATTATTATGGTGTGGCTATAAATTATTAATT